>NC_092212.1:88572920-88605988 GCF_043381705.1 Parasteatoda tepidariorum | reverse complement strand
TGATATAATGGACCCCTTTTAGAAAATTTTAAGAAGTCACGGGCCATCCCCCTGTGAAAAAAATAATTGCAAGAAACATCAATTATTAGAAAACATTTAATTTTATTATTTTAATAGTATATAAAAATTTTAAAATTAAAATCTTTAATGTGAAGGTTGCTGCTGCTTTTCCTTAATTGATAAATTGAATTGGTGATGGTTTTCGACAAAGCAACGTGCATATCATGTTCAACATTCAATCGATTTCGATGTTATGTTTTTATTGTCACAATTGTGGAAAATCCCGCTTCGCAAAGATACGCTGTAGAAAACGGAATTATAGCTGCCATAGCTCGCTTTACAAGCAATGGGTAGGTTTTCAAACGTTTTAAAAATTAGTAGTCAGCGGACCCCCAAATTATAACTCATGGACCCCTTAGGGGTTCATGAACCACAGGTTAAGAAACCCTGATCTAGACCCATTAGGCATGGGCCTAAAGCCCACAATTTCTGAGGGGTCTCAAAAATTAGAAAAAGGTCCTTAATGTTACTATTTCTTTTAAATAGTAAAAGAAACAGTTCTAAAAAATGCATTTTTTATTATGATAGTACAACCAAACTCACGAAAACATCAAATTCTAAAGTAAGGTGGGCCAGCTTTATGTTAATTTAAGTAATGAATAATTACAGCTTAATGACACAGCAAAAATGTTTGTTGACTCCAAATTGAACATAACATGTTTTTTTTTATATTCTACTTTAATATATATTTAATAATATTTAAGATCAAATTTTAAAGCAGGAAAAACATATGTTATAAGTTGAATCGGATAATACTACAAAACATGATTTTGAAATTCTCATAAAATTATTTGATGAACAAATGGCCCACCAAATTTTAAACCAAATTTTAAAAAGGTAATAAATAACCTTTTTAAAAAGTCTATTGTATTGAATGCTTTTAAATGTATCTACTATTGAATACTATTAAATGTTTTGAGTGTAAATTTTTCATTGATTAGGAATTTTAATATTTTAAAATGTGTTATTTCAAAATAAATTGTTATTTAAATGTGTTTTTAGTTTTCTATGAGCACATATAATTTTGGCTCTTTTGGAATGCAAATTTTAATAAAAATTATAATTAATAAGCTTAATATTTTAGCTTACATGTTGCACTTATCCTTAAAACTAATAACAACTGGCCTAACTTTGTATTGGTTCAAGTACTAAATAAAAAATAATTACAGTTTACAATAAAAAAATAATTAAACAATTGATATCAGTGATTTTTAGCAAAAATCACTGATATCTATTGCTTATGGTCACCTAACTATTTATATTTTGACATAACATTGTTTTGTTGTTTTATATTTTCCTTTAATATATACATGCGTAAACTTTATCTTAGAAAAATAATCTTCAATTGTCTGCTTTCAAAAATTCTTTAGAATGTTTCTCTTGAATTATACAGTTCAGTAGATTCTTTTTATTGTTAGGACTACTCTTTAGTTATTTAATTTCAAAATAGTTTGTAAGGGGCCCGAAAAATTTGGTGGGCCTTGGGCCTAAATTTGTCTTGATCGGTCCCTGCTTCTCTGATGATTGAAATGAAGTAAATTCAAAATAGTATTGTTGTGGAGTCTCAAAAATATACACGTAATTAAGAGGGAATCTTATTTTGAGATGAAAGTTGCTCTACGAAAATCATATTTCGTTGACGCAAACTATATCTAATGTGCCTCATACTGATTGACTTAGAACCCAAAATGTAGAATTTTGCTGAATTCAGCGTTGTTCTGTATCTGTTGATAATATTCGTTTTTACCCGTAAATATATTTCATAATATGATACACTTTCAACACCTCAGATAAAAACACATCTTTGTTTAAGAGGACGCCATACCTAGGAAGAAAAGTTTCGTCACAAATTCTCTTTTTCCTTTATCATTAATTTAAAATTTAAAGTGTAAAAAAAAGTGAGTTTAAACAAACCTTGAATAAGCCATGAAGTGTCAAACAAAGAAAAGAAACTTTTAAAATATACAAATGAAAATAATTTATGAGATAACTTAGGATTATGCAACGTAGAAGTTCTCTTTTAATAATTTGTTTGCATTTTAATATTTTGAAGTATACTTCATGACAAACTCTACGTTTGCCTAAACTTATTTTTCCTTCTTTTAAATTTTAAATTAGTAATAAAGGAGAAAGAGAATTTGTGACGGAAATTTTCTTCCGGGGTATGGCGTCCTCTTAATTAATGTTTGCTTCATTAATGTGCTTAATAACTCATTGAGCACTTCTCTGCAATGTGAATTTTTTAGCTTATAAACTTTTGCTACACTAAGTAGCCATGTTAGTACTTCATTCAGAAAAAGTTACACAGTTATTTTTAAAAAAGATATAAAAATAAATGAGTTGAGTTGTTGCGAAAGCAAAAGAACCATCGTGAGAGAAAAACAAATTCGAAAATGGACGGAGTGCGTATGTAGGACAGTGCACTTCGTATGACCATATGAAGAGAGAAGGAAAATTTTTGTAAAAATAAAAAGAGAATAAAATTTAAAATAAACTTGATAATTTCCTCATTCACGACTGACTTGAATAACGCGTATCAACTGATCTTAGCAATTTAATCTCGTCTAAAAGTGTTTAAATTATAATCATTTCAGTTTGAAGATCTTTATGTAACAACAGTTCTTCCTTGGCTACAAATTTTGGGCGGCATTTTAAATTCATGAATTATTCAACAATAAATTTTTTTTTCTTCTTTGTTGTCGAAAAAGGAACTTAAATGTCGCTTTAAAGCTTGTTTTCTCTGTCAACAGAACATTCCTGAACACACACTGTATTGATTATCGTCCAGGTGGCGATCGTTACAGAACGCGATTACGAGAACAAAATGATAAAAAAAATGGAGTCTGCTTTCTTCATGCATCATGCAAGTCGACACTCCCCAGTGGAACACTCTTTCTTCTAATGTTCTCTTTTGCTGATGCAGCACTCACTGCATAACTTGGAATTCACAGGAAACAACTAAATAACGTTTGCTTTTCAAGAAAAAAAACTTCTGTTGCTGGGAATGTTTTCTTTTCTTCTCTCTTTTTTTTGGCAGAAAAAATTTATTTTTAAAAGGAAAACAAAAGATAGTGACAATTCGTCGTGGGCACAACAAGTCGTCGCGGGATCAATTAATCGCAAACGCAATATACCGCTGGCACAACTCGCAGGGCCCGACTTAGCCTAATTGGGGCCCAGAGCAGAAACTTTTTTTTTGGGGGGGGGGGACAACTCTAACAACACAACTCTTGAACAACTCAACGAAAGCTACAGAACTCTAGCATTGGCGTTTCACTCTGTTTATCAGAGTTCATATCAATCCCTGTGGTATAAGCATAATCACATCACTTTTGTGGATTCTATGTACGCTTTCCATATGCTTCTAGCTTCCTCAGTTCAGAATAGTAAACGTCGTGAGCTGTAGATCCCCTTCGTAATACTATTCCTAAAATCATGTTTTATTGACTCTGATTTTCGAATAGAATACAAAACAAAAAGTTTCAGATCACCCATCCAGTAGTGTAGGTATATAAATGAAAAAAGAAAGAGACAGAGAGAGAAGAAAATAAAGAGATAAAAAAAAAAAAGACGAGCAAAATAAAGAAGAGAAATCCGTGAAATCACTCAAGTAGTAATCACAAAAAAAATGGCGACTCGCTACGTGTGATCTATCTCGGGCACATAAACAAAATGGTAGCTTCTTCTTCTCCTTTTCTTCATTTTACTGTTTTGTTCAAGTATTGCCGGAACATTTCGGGCAACGGGTCTCTGCACAAGTATTCCTTCATCTTTTTTTGTTTATGAATAAATAGATGTTTTGAGCTTTTATTATTCCTTGTCCAGGGAAGAAAATTTCTTTTCACAAAAGAAAAAAAATGATTTATTTTACGGAGAAAACGTATAAACTTCGAACTGTAGTGGAAAACACGAACGAGGTTCAAACGCTTACTCTAGAGAATAACTTTTCATTCTTGTAATGAAATTTGGTTTTTTTATATATATTATTTGCCATTTCATCATCTGTTTATGAGATTATTAAATCTAATCAAGTATTTTGTCTCTATTTCCGCACTCCTTATTCCATGAAAAAAGTGATTCTAATAGTTCTGGTCACCAGGATCTGCGAACATAAGATCCAAATTTCGTCATTTCGAACGAAAATCAGAAGAATGCGTTCGCAACATGAAGATTAATGAAGAAAAGTCTAAAATAACGCTTTGAAACTACTGTTAAATTTCAATATCACAACGATATGTATAAACTTCTTGATGGAACTAACCCGCATTTGCGTTACACGGAGAGGAAAACCACGAGAACATTCCACGGTTATCCTGTCGGCAAGGGGACTTAATTTCCTGATCCGTTTGCCACTGGAGATATTTCACGTCAGTACTGTGGTCGTTGCAAGCCAGATGCCAAATTCGTAATGATCAACCATCGCTAGGATTCAAACTCGGTTCATTGGAAGGCGAAGGCTCTATCACCCGAGGCATCGTGGCTCCTACTTTTGTCATTGCTTAATCCAGGAATTTTCTTGTATTCTGGGGCTGGGTTCCAAACTACTAGGTTATGGTCTATAAATCTCATAGGGATCGTCAACGCCTTCATGTATTGGGGAAAGTAGGGTAAGACCGGATAGCCAAGACTCGAAAGTCTGTTTTAGCTACGTTGTTGGACCTAGCAACTGTCAGGTTTAATCAAGAAATTTATTGTTTCGTTGTGTACAATGTATCATTTCTGACAAGTCATTGAAGTACTACCCTTTTATAAATGATTTTTTCGAAGAAAAAGTCAAATGACTCGGTCTTACCCCATTAGTCATGATGTCCTCTCGGTCTTATCTTAAAATATAAAAAAGTACCGAAGTCAAAATTTGGTGGGTATAGACAACAAAATCCTCAATATCAAAACTCAATACCAATACGGCCATTTATTAATAGCTCAGTTAATCAAAATTATAATAATTATTCCCGACAACATTTAAACTTTTACAGACAAAGTCAAAAGTGCAACCAACAATCCCAAAATAGACCCAGATTTCAGAAGGAAAGTAGCAGGTTTAATAAAAATGAACAAACAAGCTATTTACCCCAGGCTTTTCAGGAGTTACCAAGTATGCCTAGTATTGTGATATTTGTGTGCGCCCACCCGCAAATTGTGATAAAAAAAATAGTAGATATATTGTGGAATAAAGCGTGTGTCGGAAGAATGGTCGAAATAGACAAAATACTCATAAGATTCATTTGAGCCGAGAAGGAAACACGTTTTACTAAAAACCATGGAATTCATGTGGGGGCAATAATTGAAAGGTCAAAATGGTGAAATAAATATAAATCAGATGATGCGATGAATGGTCACAGTTTGGGTGAAACGTCTTTACGCCTCATCTGTAATCCCTTTAACGGATCGCATCCTCCAAACGGATGATAAAAATTGAAGAATGGGATTTTCAATATCCCGTATTCTTTTTCTCAAAATGCTTCCAACAAAGTGATTCTTTAAACTGCCTCACCCATCCTTGCACAAAGTTTATGATTCAATACTGAAAAAAAAAATCACATTTTTAACACTGCCATTTCTCACTTCAGTGATTGGATGCGATGCAAGATATCTGAAGATTGAATAAGAGTCTCAATTATTTTAAAAACTGATATTCAATTATTTTTTTCCTAAGGTGTCATCATTACGGAAAGCGTATGATACGAATACTAAAAACAAGATTCAGATTGCTTTCCATATTTTTAGAATCAAAAAATGAGATACAGATAAGGAAAAGTAGTTACATTTGGAAATCTTCATTTACGTAAATAATCCCAGGAATATTGGGAAACACGAACGTTAAAGGTACCAAACTGTCTTCATCGACGTGATTTTGACGATGTGAAGATGTTTCGTCATCACTAAGTAATGGTTTTACAACTTTCTCCAGGTGTGACAATTTCCCCCAGTATGGTTGCAAGCTATGTGATTATTTTTAACGAAGAAGAAAACGAAATTGTTTTACTTCCTTTTCTTTCCCCAAATAATGGGTGTTGTCCAACCCACACGACAACATTTTCCCATATATAGCATTTGGTTTCATCTTATAAGAATGGCATAAATTTTTTTCTTCTTCGTGTAAAGCGTGCAGATCATTAGATGTATTGATTTTCGATAATCAAAACCGAACATCCCGTTATTGTTGTTTTCGTGTCCATGGATCTTTAGATCACATCAAAGGTTTGGACTATTGCAGCTCCTCCTGACTGTACAGAACAGCTCTCAGATTGTCCACAATTGGCACCTATCCCAATTTCAAAACATGTGTGGTGAGTTCGGGGCACTCGAAAATGTGTTTTAGTGCAAACATGACATCCGGACAGTTTCTGCAGGGAACGATTGTCCCGGTCTTGTCCGGAAGAATTTTCACCCCTCTGAAATGATTAGTTCTAAATCTTTTTATTACCGATGTTAAAGTTCTAGGACAGTTGAAGTCAGTGATAAGTGGGTTCTTGTTGCTGTTAATTTACGTCGCACTAGAGCTGCACAATGGGCTATTGGCGACTGTCTGGGAAACATCCCGGAGGATGATCCGAAGACATGCCATCACAATTTTGATCCTCTGCAGAGGGGATGGCACCCCCGCTTCGGTAGCCCGACGACCTGCACGCGAAGTCGAGCACTTTACGGTAGCACAGTTTAACGAGGACCCATACCGCACAACCCTCGGTCCCTACGCAGACTGATCCAAGTGGTCACCCACCCGCACACTGACCGCAGCCAGTGATGCTTGACTTCGGTGATCTGCTGGGAATCGTGTCTTAACGATCAGTCCACTGCGGAACATAAGTGGGTTCTTAAAGGTGTGAGGTAGGAGTCTGTTTTTGGCCGCTGCATTAGACCTCTATATTGCACAATCCATGGAATCGAGTTGCCAGAGCCCTCAGAAAGGTTAGACTTCTGCCTGTTGTTCCGCGGGAGGTATTTTATTTCCCTCCTACCACCCACCAGAGAACTGATGGAGGCATTCCCCTATCCGCAGCCTGGGAACGCACCCTGTAGGGGTTACAGGCTCCTACATCACTTTCCTACAATTACTATCTGTAGCTAATAGAAAGCACTAGAGAAATTGGTTTCATAAAATAGAAACGTCATAAGATTTTTTTTATCATACATCGAGTGTAGATCATTAGAGGAATTAATTTCATGTAATTAAAACCAAATATGATCTGTTTTTACGTACACTTTTTGGCCAAAAGTATCGTCCTGTTACTTTCGGCCAGCGTCTTGATACATAGAGCTTCCAGAGGCAAGTATTAATATAATGGCGTTGGTCCCTCTTTTGCATCGATGACAGCCTGCACATGTCTGGAAAGACTTTCCATCAGTTTTTGATAGGACTTCCACCACAACTGAAGGGAGTGCTTGCAGTGAAGAGGGTCGATCTGGCTGGCTACGAATTCTGAAATCTAATTTGTTCCAAAGGTGTTCTATGGGATTTTGATCGGGGTTTTAAGAAGGTCAGTCCAGGTTTTGGACAAGCATTTCGTCAAGCCACGTCAGTGCAAGATTCGATGAGTAAATGGAGCAGTTATCCTGCTGGAAGAGACATTGCCATAGAATGCAACATTGTCCACATACACATCTCAGAGTTCATGTTTCCAACCACAGGAACTAAGGGATCCGGGCCAAAACATGAGAAACACCTCCACACCATTTTGATTCCATCACCCTAACAATCGGATGTCCAGATACTTTTGACCGGATAGCGTATACTATGGGAAACGCAGAGAGCATAAGAGGAATTGGTTTCATCTCATTTGAAACTCTTTCCCATGCACAAAACATTATTCATTAGACATTGGTTTCATATGATAAAGGTCCAATTAAGATCACATAGACTAGCAGCATAGAGAGAGTATTAGAATATGTGGTACATTTAATATGCACCACATGCTCTAATGTACATAACACAGATTATTAAGAAGACCAATTTACAATCAATAATAAGATTATTTTTTATGCATAACATATACTTTGGAATGATTATATAAGACAAAGCAAGATTTATCCTTATGTGTATCACACTATAACTAGACTAATTTATGCGTACTATCCTAATGTAGGAAACAAGTTAAATAATTTTTGCATCCTTTTTTCCAAAACAAGATGAAAATTAATCAACCCACTGAAATAAATCTGCAATGAAATACTCAACGCAAAAAAAAAACAATGTTCGTGAAACGAATCAAAACCTTTTGCTTAGAGAGAAGAAACGAAAAAGGCACGTAAAAATTCTTTCTTCCTGTTCGTTTGCTTCCTCACGACTTTTTCTTCCGCTATATTTTGGAATGTCACGCGATTTTTTTTTTCATTCTTTGCTTCACTTCTTTTTTTATTATTATTTACATCAATCCACGACTTCACCGCACACGAGTTTCATTTCGTGAGTACAACTAAACTTGGGTTTTATTATTTTATTATTGGTGCGCCCAGCCACTTCTTTTCTTTTTTTCCATCGTCATTTTTCAAGAGAAGAGTTGAGTTGCTGACAATCAAACTCAAGAGCAATTTCCTACTTTTTGACAAGAAAAAGAAGGTTGGAACTAATCATCATTTGCATATCTTTCTCTCCCTGGTTGAAGGGAATCAAATAGTCTTTTCAATAATTGTGCTTTTTGGTCAGCTACAAAAGACATGTAATAAAAATAAGAAAAAGACGTTTTAGGTTTTGGTTTAATAATTCGGAATTCTTCGAAATGCTAATAAATTTGAGATACTTAGATTTTTCTATAACAATTTTTTTATAAGCCGACCCAATTTTTGGGTTTACGATTACTAATGTTAAACTACGTAACCTTGCCATTTTGAATCTAATCCAGAAGACAAGGGAACTTCTGGATCAAGTATTGGGAGAAATTTGCCTTCGTGGAGGACTTTTTGATGGAACTACCCACTTTTGCGTACATAATAGAGAGGAATACCACGAGAACCTCCCACGGTTAGCCTGACGGCAGGGGGTCTCTAACCCACGAACCGTCTACCACTGAGGATATTTCACGTCAGCACTGAGGTCGGTGCATGCCGGATGCGGAATTCGTATCCACCATCCATAGCCGTGATAAGAACCCGGTTTATCTCATTGGAAGGCAAACTCTCTTTCTCTTCAGTCATCTCTGCTCAAGATATTCAGTTTGTAAAACTTAAAAATGTAAACTAATTTTACAAACTAGACTTATATACATATAAATTCAAATAACAATATAAATTATGGCGAAAAAGAAAACGAGAGCAAATAAAAAAAAATGAGGAAACACCATCAAGTCTCTGTGAGGTCGTGATACCCAAGCGTAAATAAAGTAAGGTTCAATTTTTTTAATTAAAAAAGATAAATTAAAATAACCTAAAACAACCAAAAGATAGGAAATGCCTGATTGTAGTGCACAGAATTTTAGTCAATACTTTCTCTTTTGGTTATTTATATACTCTAAAACAAGTATTGTTTTTTAATCGCTAAAATTAATGGCATTCGAAAAAAAAAAGAATGGCTGTTCCAATCGCTCAGCTTCCTTTCTGTAATGGCCTCAGCCATCTATTTCTTCTGTATCTTTCTTCAGCTAAACATTTTGCTTGTCACGCTCACTCTTAAAGCAGGCTATTGAACAACTGTTATTAATTGTTTATTATACTTAGTTTGAATGTGCATTAAAAGAAGATTGGGTTACTTTCAACGATTTTTTTGTTCTGTTTCTACATTCTCTTCTAGCGAGTGGAGGACTTCGCATGAGTTCAAAAATATTCAATACGTGTAGAAAAGACAAGATAAAAGTGAATGAAAAAAGTTCTAAAGTGTGCAACATAAAGTGGTAAATATCTCAAAGCTTAGGAACTAACAAAATTTTGCGTGAAATTGAAGTGAGTGTTTTGATAGTTAATGAGTTTAATATTAATACTATCTCTTGTCTGTTTTATTAATTATTGTTCCATAAAAACTTCTGCATTAATAATGATTGTAAAACGGAAAGTAGTCTATTGCTAATCATTGTCATAAGAACACAACTGTACGGTTAATCAATGATGTATGAACACTACTCTATTGTTGTTATATGAATACTACTCTATTGCTAATCTCCGTCACTGAACACAAAGATATTGACAATGATTGTCTTATGAAAACAATTGAAAATAAAAGACCCATTTTTTAAGATGAATCAAGTTTCAAATGAATCCCTGAAATAAAAATTTACAAACAGTCCCTTCTTACGTAACCGCTATATATAATCCGGAATTTGTGCGTTTTGTACTTCTTAAAAAATCAATAACTCGATTTATATTTGGGTATTCACGGTAAATATGACGTCAATTTTTATAGATGAAATAAGTTTCAAAAGAATCCAACTATTTAAAAAATATATTAAATATTAACTATTTGTCCATACTTTGATTACCGCTATATTGAGTTCGCGTCTGTTGTACTAAAAAAGAATTTTTAAAATTTTTTATCAATATTTCTGTTTATATATGAGCATTTTTGAAAAATATGGCTCAAATATTTTCGAAGAAAATAGTGCAAATTATTTTTGAAGATGGATAAGTTTTCAAATAAATCCAACTATTCAAAAAACTTTAAAAAACTGACAAATCGTTGTTAACTCTGGTATGTACGTTTACTTAACTAAATAAGATGCAATTGGTATCCAGCGACTGATTCTCGTTCGTGTTTAAGTGGTTCACGTTCTGCAAGTATTTATTGTTCTTGTTATTATATTGTTCTTGTATTGTTCAATGGTTCAGCTTTTGTTTTATATGCTACAATCTCATGCATCTTCGATGCATGGGGGCCAATGATGTAAAGTTAAGTGCTTTTGAAATAAAAAAAATTAACTAAATAATATCTTTTTAAAATTTTTTATTGATTCATATATATCTACTATTTATGAGTGGTAATTACGCAAAATACTGCACCCATTTCTTTGAGATGAAATAAATTTCAACGGAATCCCGAAAAAAACAAAAACAATAAGTAATTCGCACACTTTTTCTCATGTTACCTCCATGTATACTCTGAAACTTGGGTGTTTTTGAGTAAATGTTAATTTTTTTAAAAAAAACTTTTACATTTCTTAATATGTTATCATTTAATATATATTGCTTAATTTTCTTCATTAATTTGAGAATTTTTAATTAAGAAAATCGTTCTATAGAAATTCCACAGATTAAACTTGAAAACGATATTAAACGATCAATGGGCGGAATGAGGGTCAAATATTTTGTCTTCAACCGAGCCTAGTCAAATTAAAGGTTATATATCGAGAGGTGTTCGAGAGGTTTAATTTTAAAGATCCATCCGTTTAAAACAAGGATAAATTTTAGTGGGGACTCTTCCCAAAGTTAAATTAAACCATTCTCTGTGCTGCAGTGCGTCTGTGGAAATGTTCCATTGAGTGACATTTCATCAAAGTGAAAATAATAAATTTTGTGAAGTACATCTGTTGGAGCCCTGATGGCTCAGGGGATAGAGCGTTCGCCTTCCAATGAGGTTAATGGGTTCGAATCCCAGCGATGGATGGTTGATACGAATTCAGCATTCGGTTTGCTCCGACTACAGTGCTGACGTGAAATATCCTCAGTAGTAGACGGATCATGGGTTAGAATCCCCTCGCTGTTAGGCTAACCGTGGAAGGTTTTCGTGTTTTTCTTCTTCATGTAAAGCAAATGCAGATTAATTTCACCTAAAAGTTCTCCCCGAAGACAAATTTCTCCCAATACTTAATCCAGGAGTTCCCTTATCTCCTGTATTGGGTTCAAAATTACAAGTTTACGGAGTTGAATATTAGTAGTCGTAAATTCAAAAAAATGGGTCGGCTGCTCAACAACGGATATAAAATAAAAAAAATAAACTGTACATCTGCCGAGGAAGCATTAGCAACAGTCAAATCCATACTAATAGCTTCCATCCTATATTTTATCTTTGTACAGCAACCATTATAGTGATGTGATTTTGAAATATTTACGTAACTTTTGTCATTTGTTTTGCTGGCAAATGTTACCACATGATCCATAGACCCACTTCTCAAGTACTGAGCAAAAAGTATTATATGTCATTAAAGATTTAGTTTGTGTCATGGAGTTTGGTGGTGTTGTGTCGATTAAACGATTTTATGTAATTACAAGAAATGATTATTTTGAAATGACACTTTCTGCTAATGGAAGTCCCGAAAATTCTACTTGCTGTTCGTTTCTGCTGAATATTTTAGCGACTCGTTTGAAATTCCTTGATCTCTGCAATAATAGACCTGCACTCAGTTCAGATTGATTTAGAGCTGGCATCGTTTTACACAATTTTAGTTTTCTTTGGTTCAGTCCGACGGTGCTTACGATTCAAATAAATGGTCATTCATTACTAGAGCCCGGATTTTGATGACCTAAAAAATCTCAATTAATGCCCTTAAAAAGTGCAAAAATTGCCCTTATGAACTGCAAAAAATTCCCTTAAAAGTGCAAAAAATGCTCTTAAAATGCGAAAATTGCGCTAAAAATGCCTTATGACATGACTTAAATAGAAGTAAAAATATTGAACTAAAACAATGTTTTACTCTTTAAAATTATTATGAGTCGTTTCAAAAAATATAAAGCAATGCAATACTTGTTCTACGTTCATTAAAGTTTGACAAATATGTTTTATATCCAAAAATAACAAAAAAAAAGAAAATATATTGACTCCAAAACATTTTCATTTTGTATAGAAACTTAAATGAATATAACAACTTCCATCTCATAATATTACTAAATATCAGAATTACAGTGGATTATTAAATTTTTTTTTAATATTTTGAAATGTAAACGAGCGTCTCTTGTCTGAAAGCAAATTTTTATACCAGGAGAAGCTTCTTTCAACGTCTACTGATGTTATTGGTGCGTACTTGAAAAGGACGGTCACACTTACTGACAATTCTTCTTCAATTTGAAAAGATGTTGCTTCACCTGTTAATATCCTAGAAATTTTCTTCATTGTTTGGAAGCCAGTGTAATAATAAAAAATTATAAAAAATAATAAAAATTAGAAAAATTTAACAAGAAATTTAAAAAATGCTTTAAAATGCAAAATACGCCTTAAAATTTTAAAGAAAATGCCTTATAAATCTTAAAAAATGCTCTAAAGGACAAAAAATGTCCAAAAATGCAAAAAATGCGAATGTCATCAAAATCCGGGCCTTATTCATTACCATTGAATAAGTGACACTATCTTTTAGATCCTTTACTTAACCATAGTGAGGAAGGCATTTTTAAAATGTTTCTATGCTTTGTTTAAATTTTCAGATACATGTTGCAGTGACACGCTTGAACAAAGTCCTTACATTTTACGTAATGAAAATATGGCACAAGTTCTCAGTCTTTAACACTAGATTTCCCAAGGAAGTCATTTTGACTGCTTTAATTTCAATTAGAAAAACAATGACACAATTTCTTAGAATTTTGTGACTTTCTGTACAACATAAAATTTTTTTTATTGTTAATATTTACTAATAACTTGCTATATAACTGTAAATAGTATAAAAAATTAATTTTAAAACAAATTTCTGTACACATTATTTATTCTTTCACAATCCTGTCATTTTGACTGCTTTTGGGCAATATAGGTATATATACTAAGTTTCAATCTTTCTAGCGTTAAATGACATAAATTTTTTTTAACGAATTCTCTTCATATAGTGCTTAACTTTTAATGATATAATTGTTTCAGTTCTATAAATAATTAATGATTCATTTCATCAGGTTTTGTTTCATTTCTATGGCCACACTTTTTCCAACTCAATATCTACACAACTTAGAATTATTTCTAATGATAAATACTTCTCCAGGAAATGAATTTTATCTTAAATAAAGGACAATATAGAGAAAAATCTTATTGTTTATTTGGAAACAGATTAGAATCCCTCCTCCCCTCTAAACTCTAATAAATAGGGTCTTTTTAACAATTTAAAAATATGATTAACAATTTCGATTTGCTCAGGCGGCCATATTTTGTAGTACTTCATTATAATTTATATCTTTGGACATCAGCATTTGTTGGTATCTATGTTACCGGCAAAGTTTGAAATCCGGCATTCTATAAAACATTGTATATAATGCCTAGAACTAGCTGGCAATGCGTGGAACGATTTATGCTTCAAACATTTCCTAGGCATTCTATAGAATGCCAAATGAGAAACCGGCAAAGTATAAAATACATCTCCGATTCGTTTCGTAATGCAATGAAATGTAATTCAAAACGTCATTCAAGCCTGTCATGTTGCTACAAGTAGGTTAATTTCTAGTTTTTTAAATGAAAATTTCGTTTCCCTTAATAAGAAGGGCATAAATTATGCTTCGTACAACTTTCATTTTTCTTTACGCATTTTGAATAAATTTTTTTAAATGGCACTCTCATTATTCTTTAAGAACAATATTTTTTTTAGAAATGCACATCATTTACATAATAACCTCATCAGGGCGTTTTTATTTCATACTTTGTCCTAAATAGCATTTGTCATTCTATAGAATGCCTGGGTATAACATACAATGCTTAGGGAAAGTATGCAATACATATCATATTTCATACCTTGCCTAAAAACGTCCGGCACTATATACAATGCCTAAACATTCTGTAGAATTCGTTTCATACTTTGCCGGTGGCATCTGTAACAGTGCTTAGAACTTCAAACACACGTTATAAATGTTCTTTTTTTCAAACTAGTTTAAAAACTTTTGAAAACATATAAATTATAACAATAAATTTCCAAAATATGAATTACAAATTATACTTAGTAATAGATCGCATGCATTAAAAGAGCTTTCGACTTTCTGATTTTTAAAAAAAAAAATTCTACGATATAATACAAATAGTTTTCTATCGTAAAAGTTTGATTTGTACCTGTTATTACTTAATTCTAGTGAAGAATACAAAGGGATTGAACAATGTATTTATCAAGGAAAACATTGTTTGCAGTTTTAAATGTAAATTAATATTTTTGAAATAATAACTTGAAATGATTTTTAATTCAATTCATATAATTAGCATAAGACGAATCAATTCTTATAAGAATAATTGATGACAGAGAAAATTAAGTCAGATTCTAAAAAAACTGAAGGTTATCTTTTTTTCTCCTTCTATAAATACAAAGTGAGTAAGATGTAATTTATTATGAAAATCGAGCCGTTCTTGAACAGCCGACTACTACTACAGAATTTACGACTACTAATATTCAACTACGTAGCCTTGTAATTTTGAGCCAATGCAGAAGACAAGGAGACTCCTGGATCAATACCCCCAGAGGTATTGACTTGTTATGGGAACATGGAAGACTTTGCGACTCGACAGATTTAACGTGCATCAGTCATCATTTACTACACGGGAGTCTTCGGCCGGCTGGGAACGAACCCTCAAACTCTTGGACACGGGTCCAGTGCCCTACCAACCAGGCTATTTTGGCCTCTGGAATTACTATTATCAGATAATGATTTGGACTTATGTTTAAGGCAAGGATAATGAGTAAATCTTTTTGTCTTACCTTTTTACCGTCGAGTTCGTGCGGCCCATTTGCTAAAACTTTATCTACACTGTCGGGGTCGGCGAAGGTTACAAATCCAAAACCTCTGAAAAGACAAGAAATCAACACAATTACAAATCTGATATATTTCTGAAATGCTTTTCTAAGAAGCTAACTTTATGTTTAATAAAACTTATCTGACTAAATTCTATTGCTCAGACTATAAAAATAATACTTAGCAACCGAAGATTCACATCTTAAGTTGCCTTAGCATAAAATTAAAAAAAAAATTATGAAGATTTACCTGTTTACTAATTTTATTCTACAATTTTAATGTTGTCGAATACGTTTATGAATTGTTTTATTTTGACTATTATTGAAAATTAAGCATAGAACTAGAAATGGTATTGTTGTACTCAGTGTTGAGTTAGTATTGAAGACCCAGTTATTACAGGGCCGTAATAATAACAAGCAGGGCCCCCGGGAGTTGAAATGTTTTAGGTCCCTATAACACGTCATACTGTTTAAATTTGAACAAAAAAAAATTTGGGATACATAAAATAAAGCATTTTTAAGATATGCAATAATTTTAAAAAACAAACTTAAACACATTTTTATCACCCCAAAGACTCAATGAATATAAAATAAAACAATTTTAAAGTATGCATAATTAGAAAAAAAATCGAGATGATAACCATTTGCAATCCTTAAATAATAAAATAATTTTCAAAACCAAGAAGCTAATTAAAATAATTAAAGTAAGAAACACAAGGTTTTTCAATTTATAACAAATGAAACAAATATAACAATATAAAAATATAACAAGTGAAAAAATTTAAAAATTATCAATTATTTCGTCAAACTATTTAAGTCAGCTATTAAAACATCTTTCAATGCACATCAGACCTAACCAGTTTAAAAAAGGTGCTGCTCCATACAGCTCTGCAAGTCCAAACTCTTTCAATTATTACTTTATTTAACTAATTTTAAATACTAAACACCTATGCCCCATGACTTTTTATTTTAACTCTTAATGAAATTTTATTTAACTTTTAACAGCAATTGATTTTACTCTCACCCTGAGACATTAACAAGAAAAACGAAACGCGCATCGAAACTTCTTACAATGATTTTAAAGCGCATGCGCGACTTATTACTTTCTCTCACAGTGTTGTATATTCATTATGAGTTACCGCAAGTGCACCGTATCGTTCAGCATTTGGTGCATCCTATTTCTGAAAACAAAATTAGCTTGCAAATCTAACATACTCGTATCCCAAAAGACACATTCGAATGCTTTATCAGAATCGGATGTAAATTATATGAAATGGAACAGAATCGGTTATAAATTATATGAAATGGAACAGAATCGGATATAAATTATATGAAATGGAACAGAATTGGATATAAATTATCTGAAATGGAACAGAATCGGATATAAATTATATGAAATGGAACAGAATCGGATATAAATTATATGAAATGGAACAGAATCGGATATAAATTATATGAAATGGAACAGAATCGGATATAAATTATATGAAATGGAGCAGAATCGGATATAAATTATATGAAATGGAACAGAATCGGATATAAATTATATGAAATGGAACAGAATCGGATATAAACTATATGAGATGGAACAGAATCGGATATAAATTATAAAATTATTTTACACAGTTTAAATTGAACTATTCTTATTGCACAACTAAAAACATACATGCATATTCCTTAATTGTTTAACAGTGTAACTTCAATTCCTCGATTGCAAACAAGCTTTTGGCGATAAAGAAAAAAGGAAGCAAAAATATTTACCGTATGGTGTGAATGAGCATGAGCTTGGTGTAAACTTTTTCGATCACGAGGTTTTAGATTTAACCCTTTAAGCAGTATTACGAAAGATTCTGGTATTTAGAAATGAAGTGTTCCTGTACACAGTTATGGAAGGAACAGAAAATGCCTTTAAAAAAGTAGACCAGTCTTCATTACACTCCACAAAGAATATTTTGAATGACCGCTTGTAATCTTTTTTTTAGTTTTAATTTGTAACTCGCGACACAAACGTGTGTATCGCTTATTAATGGACACTTCGTGAAACGAAACGCTTTAAAACGCTGTCGAAACTTGTATGAATTAATGAAGACTTTTTTTCCACCTCAAAACTCATCGTTCTACCTTCACTTAAATTTTTTTTTTTGTTATTTGCATACGTCAAAAATGTGTCGTGTAAAAAAAATAAATAAATAGTGTGTGGGATATTTGTCATACATTATGAATGATGACGGCTTTTCAAGTTTAAAAGAAACATTAAGGAAAAATACTTTGCTTTTTCTTTAAAATACGTAAACTTTCGTATCATTATTAATTACAGTTTCGTTACTGTTAGCTATTTTAAATGAAGCAAAATATTTAGATGCAAGTGTGTATGTATGTGTATTTGTTCCTTTTACAAACCCGTAATTCTAAACTTACACGCACCAGATTTGGTGTACAGTAAGCCAAAAAAAAAATTCAACAAATAAACGGAGCACACAGAATAACATTTGATATAATTATCCAATCTTTACGTTCTAGGACTCAACCTTAATGATTTGAAAAGGAGTCACCTGGAATATGCTAAGTGCAGAGGATATTTTAAGTTAGGAAATCAGACACAAAAACGTACTTTTTCTGAATAAAGATACCTTTTTTTCGATGGACTTGGATTTCTGAACCCAAAAATGCAGGAAGTAGCCGCAATCTGGGAAATAGGGCCCCCACACAAAGTTCGAACCCCTTAATTTAAATTTTACCTTTTGCTTATTTCGCCATATCTCGAGAACGAGTGAGTTTTAGTAAGTTAAACTAATATTTTTTTTTCTGTTTTAATCATTTTAATGTTATGGATTGGAATGGAAATAGAAAAAGGCACCATATAACAAAAAATGAAAGTTTTGAAGTAGTATCAATTAAGCAAGATAATTGGTAGCAGAACTAAAAAATTAATTGTAATACTATGACATTAGATCTAAACAATGATTATAAAATTACTAGTGTTATTGGTTAGCATAGTTTCGGAAGACTCTCATTTGGAGCAATTTGTGAGTTGGCACAAGAAGCTTTTTTAAGATTAGGACTTCAGACTTTCTTTTTGAAATGAAGTATTACCGTAAATATTTTCAATATCAACTTGGTAATAATTTGCCATAGGGGGCTTCTCTAATAGTTTGGCGATTTTTTTATCTCTATTCCCTCAAACGGTAATGAGTAAATTTACGACTCTAATTAATTAATTACTGTTTTTTAAAAATTCTCTATCTATTTGGTGGTTTTAGTTTTTATTACTTAGGAGATAATGGCAAAGTAGGTATTTTTTATGCACTCAGCCATGGAAAATACTGCATGAATGTGGTAAAATTTGAATATTTTTAGTAGGCTTCGACACCATGATACTGAAAATTGTTAATCTTTATTTTGGTGGGTTGAAATTCTAAAAACGTGTTTTTCATAATTTAATAGTATTAAATCATCGAAAAGGGGAACAAATAATGATAAATGAAAGCATATGGGAATTATTTATCGCTATTAATTACGTCAATCAGTTTCGTGCATTATTTCCCACTGTTGATTCAATACCGATTTAATAATTATTTACTTTTTTTCAACCTGTACGAAGAGTGGGCATTCAACTAGACAAAAAGTTTGTTTATGTGGCACTCTTCTAACTCAGAACCATCTAGCGTTCTTAAATTTGAACAGTAGGGTCAATTTTAGCACCCGAGCCTAAGAACGGTTGAAAAATTTCACTTAGATCGTTCGGGAAAAACGCTGAAAAAATGTAATTTTTTCACTGACTGCCATTGTTTCCATGTTTATTAGCCAATTACGATTACGATTAAGTTAACATACGATTCTGTATTTTATTTAATTATTTTAAAAATAAGAACAATGATGTTTTATCGCAAACAGAGCCTATTAAAAAAACGAAGTTCATTAAAAGTTCATTCATTATTTTTCATTCGCTATGTCCGATAAACTCAAAGACCAACGTGAACGTAGCATTAACAAGTTCATATTCCTAAAGTTATCTACAGCCAAGTGTTTATTGTGTTTATAATTTTATGCATAGTTTTTTACGGTAACAGAAATAAAAAAATATTATATACTGAAAAGCAAAGTTAATGGAGAAACAGTACTAATTCGTTTAAAAGAAACATAAAAAAAAATCGTTATACTATTATTGACGTGAATCATGCTTGACTAGACAATTATTTAAATAAAAAGAAGCTATGCACTAAAATGTGTAATTAATGAGTAATTACACTGCACAAAAAGTCTGTTTAATTTTTGGATAAAAAATGTTAGCTAGTGTGTCAGTATAAAATCGTTTTTTTACGCAGAGAAATACTTTATTTAAAATCAAACACTTGTTTTTATGCCGGTACATCCTGTTCCTTTAAAAAAACGAATATCATTATTTGAGCAACCAAATAATCTATTTTAACGAATAAAGTCTGTTATTTTAATAAGAAAATTCGGTAAATTAGCTATGTGTACGACTGGTCAATTCTGGGTCACCTCATTGGGAGGTGAGGTACCACAGCTCTAGAGTTTAACTGCCATGCGCATTGAAATAAGTGTGAAAATGTTTAAATTTCTACTGGCCCAACCGTATAAAAACGGTTTGGCAACTTAATATACCAAAAAATTTTATCAGGTGAAGCATGATTCGCAGTTTTAATTGTATAGCGGTCATAAACAACTGATGATCAATAATCGTAAAAGGATTTGAGTCAGTTAATCAGAATCAATTTAATATCATTGTTATAAATTTATAGAGCACGTGACAACCTCATTAAAGTTCACTTTTTATATCTTTCCAAAAATACCTAGTTTAAAAAAATATAAACTAAGTAAAATGGGTGTTATAACATAATGCATTTATTAGTTGAGGAACAATTTTCACAAGTTTAAAAAATCAGAATCAAATGGTAGGTCCATTTTTAAAAAAAACAAACTAATTTCAAGTTGTGTCCCTTTTCTAACTATGTCCGTTTTCAGATGCGTCCAGATTTAAAAAAGCCGCACTATAATAATTTTTGTTATAACAGAAATGTTTTCTTCGCAAAAGTTGATTCCCCCCTCTTACCCTTTTCCTTTTAAATGCGCATCGAATGAATTCAGACTCTCTTAATGAGCAAAAAATAACGAAAAAAAAAAAGATTTTCGGGAAGACATGAATATGGTTACTTACAAGACATTACATCTCTTCCAAAGGATTAAAAATCATTTTGCGAACCTGTTTTTCTCTCTTTCTAAATCTAATGATTTGGAAAGGATGGATAACATCGTGGAATAAAAACATTTTTTCCCCTCCTTTAATGATTAAAATAGCAAGATGTTTTTCAAACAAAAATAACATCTGTAAAAACTGCATTTTAATGAATAATGCTGCCGAACAAGTTGAGCTTTTGAAATGTTGAGGCATTTAAAATATTAGAGAAAAAGTTTATGAAACAATGAATATTTTGAAAACCATAATTATTTGAACTAATGTTTAGACTTATATTTAAAGAGGACAGGGTACGATAAAAGTTCAAATTTTTAGAACTTTTATAGTACCCTGTCTATACTATATATAGAATGAAAGTTTTGCAACACTATACTAAATTACTATATACTTTTTTTTACTTTTATGGCAAATCATTGTTTTTTACTACAAAATAGAACCAATAATAAATGAATGCTTCGATATTCACACAGTTTTTTGTTCCAAATTTAGTATAAAATGCTGCCAAACGAATGAAACAACGGTTCAGGTAAAATAATCAAATTCTTCAAAATTGTAAAAAAAAAAAAAAATAGAAAAAAATAACACGTTTTCATTAGTGGGGAAATAAATAAACTTTTGCTGAATCTTTCCTTTTCCGTTTTGGTTACTAACGTCCAGATCACGTGGCTTTAACCCCCCTACGGTTTATGGCTAACTAGCTCATAAGTGCTGAAGGAAACTGCATCATCCACATTTTTGCAGAAAGGGTCGACCCACAGAGTATTTATGAATCAATCAAAAGATGTACAATTTTTAATTGAAAACAGGAAAAGTGTGAAGGTATCTGAATAAAATCCCCTCCAATTCAACCTCTCTATCTCAAGACTTTTCGATCAGTCTTACATCAGTGGACCGTGAAATGAAATGGTTGAGTTCTAAACCCATACACACACTATTTTCACTGAATGTCCGCACCTTTAAAACATAGAAATAGATGCATGGATCTCTCGAAGGACAGAATCAATCAGCCTTTGAAATGGTCGAATACCTATATATACGGTCAAAAATAGAAATGCATCCACAGAAAATAAATTTTCTTCATATATATATATATATATATAAGTTCAAAATGAAGAATAAAACAAAGAAAAATAATAGACATATGAAAAAAAGGGGGTGGGAAATAATAAGTAAAAAAAAACAACAAACATTTTATTTAAAAAAAAAAAAAAAAAAAAAAAAAAAAAATAAAAANAATATATTCTGATTTTAATCATTAAATTTTTTATATTTTGTGATTTTAATAAATCTTTAGCTTATTATAATTAGGTTTTACTTAGTTTAAAATAATTGTCTTAACCTCAATAAACTTATATTTGTTAGTTTCTTTTTGTCTTGGTTTAGTATTAGTCACTCAAAATAATATTTTTATTAATTTAATGAATTTACCGTCATAATTTATATATTTCTATCTGTTTACACAATTTCTTGCTATTTTTAAAATAGAAAATTTTAATGTTTAATCTGAATTCTTTGAGTTTTTCTTTATATTCTTAAAAGCTTATGTGAGGTGATTAAATGCAATTTAATTTTAATTAAATACAGATTATTTGTATTAAACATTTCTTTATTTAGTTTTTTTTTAATTTTTTAAAGGATGACTGAGTTGAAGAAAAGCTATTCCATTTTTTTTATCTATTATTATTAATCTATGATGTTTTATTTGATGATAAATAATCATTTTTAAGGTCCTTAATTTCTACAAAAAAGTCCTCAAATTTTTTGATAAAAGTCCTTAAAAGTGCTTAATTTTTGCTTTGATAAAAGAGTGGGAACCCTGGGAACGTAGTTTGTGGTTTTTGTTGTTTTGTTTAGATCTTTATAAAATGGAAAGTAGCAACTCTTGCACTCGGTAAAATCAACCAGCCCGCAGTGACGAGCTGAGAAGACGGCAACGTGAGCTTTACCATCATCAAAGACAATACGCCAAAAACATATTTTGTGTTGCTTGGACAGGCATAGCAGCTGTATTGTTACCAAACGGGCGAACTGCCCATAGAGTTTTTAAACTGCCAATCAATATGCCTGCACCAGAAGAACACTTAATTCCTCTGTATTTGGATAAAAGTACAAAAAAATGTTTAGTCCAAACTGATTTGATTATTTGGGAAGAAGCATCGATGATTCCCGGTGTTGCTCTAAAAATAATAGACATCACTCTTCGAGATCTGTTAACATTTAATCTTCCATTTGTTGGAAAACGCATTTTGTTTGATGGTGATTTCAGACAGGTTTTGCTTGCCATTAAACGGGCTGGAAAAGAACAGACCATTTGTGGAACCGTGAAAAATGTTAATCTATGGTCCCATATAAATCATTTTCAACTCAAGCAACTGAACAATCTTTTGGAGATTGGCTGCTTTTTATGGGAAATGGTGATGCTGAGCATGTCAATGTTTCAGAAATGCTATGTGATGATCTCATAACTGGTCCTATTATAAGTACTGAATCTCTTAAGGAGAGAGTATTATTGGCTCCACTTAACGATCAAGTTAAACAAGCATGTTTTACATAGATTGCCCAGTGACATTGTAGCTTATGATAAAGCAACATCAATAGATGGGGATGATGCCGATAATGAAACAGTCATGTTCAGATTTCAACCTGAATACTTTGCAAAAATAAATGTTACTGGACTGCCACTCCACAAATTAAGTCTAAAAGTAGGTTGTCATGCTAATTCGCAATCTAATGTACAGGTTTAGAATTTTCTACAGTGAAAAGTTTTCGGAACTTCAGTATTCAATAAAGTATACAAAAACTAGACGTTATGAACGTATCCAATGAGCGAGCAAAGCGAGCATTGGATTGCGAAGCAATCCGAAATGAACTGTGAAAGCAGTTCCGGGGGTTGGTGAGCGCCAGCGAGCAGGGGGCGAAGCCTCCTAGTACCAATATAATACCTAATATAATAAATATTCTCCATTTATATGACACATCGTCTAATTTAATAAATTGATACGAGAACGTAAACAAGTGCAAACCGGTTTCAGTCTCGTAAAAACGTTAAAATTGTATAGTATCACCTGATAATTAAGAACTTGCATAGAATCTTATTGTGCGTCATATATATATATATATAATGAAATATTTTTGAAATATATTTTGATATTATAATGAAATATTTTTGAAAATTATTTGAAATTTAAAAAATTGAAAATCCGGAAGACAAAATAAGGAAAATATATAATCTTGTTATCAGCTCACACGATTATATCAGCAAAAACAGTGCTTCCCTAAACATTGTATTGATATAGCCAAAGAAAAAAAAACATCAATACAATAGTGAGAGGAGCACCGAAACAAAAATGGAAACGAAAATGGATTGAATTAAGCAAAAAATGCAGAATAGAAGATATCAAGCAAAAAAATAGAAACTCAAAGAAAATACAAAAAAAAAGAAGAAAAAATACGCAAAAGGTTACATATAAAGCGAATACATTTCCACTTACCGGCATCTTTCAAAAATTTTTTATAATACTTTCATAACAAATTTGGCAGATTACAGAATATGAAAATAGAAGCGTAAATAGAGGATAATGGGATAAATTTATGGCGCGTTCGTACTGAAGTACCGAGGAGAGTTTGATTTGTTAGTTACCTTGGATAGTCCCTAAGCTGAAGGTGCGAAAAGTAATAATATTATACTGAATATATCTGCGTATGGAGCGCTCGTCTTCCAATGAGGTGAACCGGGTTCGAATCCCAGCGATGGCCGATCGATTTCAACACCCGACTCGCACCAACCACAGCGCTGACGTGAAATGTCCTCAGTGGTAGACGAATTATGGGTTAGAGTCTCTTTGCCGTCAGGCTAGCAGTGGGAGGTTTTCGTGGTTTTCCACTCCAGGTAACGAAAAGGTGTATTAGTTCGATTAAAAAGTCCTCCACGAAGGCAACATTTCCCCCCATACTTGATCCAGGAGTTTCCTTGTTTTCTGGATTGAGTTCAAAATTACGTGGCAACGCAATTGAACATTAGTTGTCGTAAACACGAAATGAGGAAGGCTGTTCAACGGCAATTTGGAAAATAAAATATGAAATTAATAAGGTTGTAGTTCAATAACAAAATTTTAATCTTGAAGATTATATCGAAATTTTTAACATTTAATGAAAAAGATTTTTTAATTTTAAAAAATTCCTTATCAAATTTTAGAAGATTTTTATCAAAGAGTTTGCCTGAATTGGATTTACTTTATGTAAAAGTATAAATTTTATTCACAAAAGAAGTTTATTAAATTTATTAATAATTATGATAAACATTTAGCTCAACGATTTCATATAAAATTTAATTACATTAGTTGGATATTCATTAATTTTTACCAAATTTTGGAATAGTTCGTTTATTTGTTTTTTCGATAAATAAATATTACTACATATTCTTTTAATTCTATTAATATTACTACAGATTCTTTTAATTCTATTATTGATTAAAAATGGTAATCATATAAATGTTTTCGACGCATTATAATTCCATGAAATTAGTTTATTCATATTAAATTTAAAATAATTTCTTCTATTGTATAAATCAACAAAGCAGATATTTTCTTCTTTTAAAATACCCAAGTACAAAAAAATTAAAATTAATATTTTCGTCTAGTTTAGAAAGCAAGATTAATTAATATTATTTAAAAAAAATTGAAATAGAGTTAATTTAATTTTGATTAAACATTTCTGAGATCGGTTGATTATTAGTGGTAATCTAAGAAAAATCTTCTTTCATAATATTATAAATAATCTAAGTAGTTAGTGAAAATGGTGCCAGGTTTAGTTAAGTAAGTATTAGACCCACCAAGTGATTGTTCTAAATTCAGAATGAATTTCAGGAAATTTTGGACTTATAATTAAGTACGTTATATATTATTAGATTTAATTTTATCTTATAAAATATTATATCTCCTTTTTATGAAGCATGTTAAACTTGCCCCAATATTGACAAAAGACATATAATTCAAATTAATGATAGCTGTAAATCTGGTTGTAAAATTAATAATGTTATTTACAAAGTTAACCTACTGTTTTTGTAATATGATACTTGTTGGACTAATTAGTTGTAGTTCTTAGAATAAATCAACATCATTCATATATAAACAGTAATTAAATTATCAATAACCTAGAATTGATTCATTTTAGAGTACATGATTTAGTATTGTTAGAAAATGATTTAGTATTGTTTAGTATTGTTAAACCTAATATTAGATATAGTATAAGATATTGATTTAAGACTGCAAAAAGAAAATTATTACATGCTTTTATTCAAAACAATTTTGATATATGGGCTAAACAGTACCTTCCCACATATACAGATTAACTTTAACTCCTCAATTTACTCACTTTTCATATTAAAGGTAAGTGTGTAAATCAAGGTAAACGGAGGATTAGGATGTCATAAAAACTCTCGTAATAGTGACTAATTAAATGTAAATTTCATTTCTAATAAGGAAAAAGCTTCAAAAAACATTACAATATTAATTCAATAAAAGATTTTGCTTTTAACCTTAAATATAATGATATCTATAAACTTTAAGATCTTAGAGCAATTTTTTTTTACTAATTTACACTTCCAAATTCATTGTTTCGATCTTGCGATTAAGCCAAAATGAGTAAAATTTTACCAAATAAAAAGAAAAATTTAGATAACTTATATTTTGTTATTTCCTTTCAAAAATCACTATTTCATATGTTTAAATTTCATAATACATTTGAAAATTTAAAAAAAAAATGTTCCCAGTAAGAGATTTTAACATAATTAAAAGCTATAAATATAATAAATCTTTTGGTAGAACTATTTTAATTGAAATGCTATCAGCAGAAATTTAGGGAAAATTAATATATCCGATTATGAATGTCACTTTGATGAAAAGAAATATTTTCAATTTGTTGATTAGCACCATAAATATATTATTACTTGTAGTTTAAATATTATAGAAAATCTAGAACTTAGAAATTTAATTTTATAAGACACAAAATTTAGACCTATTTACTAAATATCAATTAATAAAATTCTAAAATACCTTCTTAATGATCTCAATAATTTTTGTTTAAAGATGCCAAATAGATTCTCTTTATCTTTAGGTATGTTAACTGAACGGAAATGGGCTGTTTATTAGTACTTCGAAAACTTTATTTTTAATAATAAGGAAAATTTAAATAACAGTAACAATTCAACAAATTTTCCTAAAATTATTTATTATTATTCAAACAATCTATTATTTAAACAACTACAAAAAATTTCGTAGCTAGCCCCATAGACAAAGCTAGCAATAATTTTAGTATCTTATGCAAAAAATTCAGGAGTTAGAAATAATAAAAATTTTAAGCTTAGTAATTTAAATTTTACTATTATCATCAAACAGTTTTTAGCTTTATATGAAAAGTAAGAAATTAAAAATATTAATATATAATTTCCGTACTTAATTATCAGTTCAAAATTTCATTAAATTCCTATTAAGTTTAGAACAATCACTTTTGGGTCTAATACTTACCTAATTAAACTTGGCATATTTTTCTCTAACTACTTAAATAAAATTATTAACCATATTACTAAAGAAGGTTTTTCTTGGATTATCATTAATAATCAAGCTATTTTAGAATTATTAAGCGAAATAAAATTTATTTTTATTGCGATTTTTGATTTCAGTAATCTCTTCAATAGTATACTCTTTTCTAAACTAAAATATGCTCTTTTGAGTTATTATGATTATAAAAATATCCTCAACTGCGATTTAGATTACTTGGGAAATTCTAACTAACAATTTCCCTTTAATCTTTACAACGAAAAACATATTTTTGTTCGAATCGATGGAATACCAGAAGAATCTAATTTTTCATCACTTTTAGCTAACTTATTTTTACACTATTTTGAAAAAAAATTATTTATACTCTTAATATTAAATTTGTTTTTAGAGTTATTGCTGATTTAATTATTTCTAATTTTCAAAATTTTGCAATTTTGTAAAATAATATTTACCTCGAAGAATTAATTTTACTTCGTAATAATGACGATAATGTTAGTTTCAATATTTTGGATTTAATTAAAAAAGAAGAAATCGTCTGCATTGTTGATTTATACGATAAAAGAAATTATTTTAAATTTAATGTAATTACTCGGAATTTTAATACTTCCAAAAACATTTATTTAAACACCATTTTTAATCAAATGAATAGAATTAAGAGAATTTGTAGCAACGTTTATTTATCGAACTACAAACTATTCCAAAATTTTATTTAAAAACAAACAAACAATGGATATCTAACTAATGCAATTAAATTCCATATAAAATCATTGAGTTAATCGCATTTTATAATTATTAATAAACTTATTAAAAATTGCTTTGTTAACTAAATTTTAATTTTTAACATGTGCAAATTCGATTCGGAGAAATTTGTGGACAAAAATCTTATAATAAAGAATATAGTAAAGAATATTTTTTAAGTAAAATTTTTATCATTGATTGTTAATAATTTCTATTTAATCATGAAGATTTAAATTTTATAATTAAAATTCAACCTTATAATAATTATTATTATAAACTTTGAATCATCCAGTATAATATTTTTATTTTGTGCAAATCCAGCTTAGTGACAACCCAAGGTAACTAACAAATCAAACGCGCTTCAGTACTTCAGTAAGAAAGTGCCATAAAATGATTCCATTCCATTCCATTTACACTTTTATTTTCATATTTTGTAATCTGTCAAACTTGTTACGAAAATATTTTAATTCATTTTTGAAAGATACCGGTAAGTGGAAATGTATTCGCTACTCCCTTTATATGGGTGATTCTTAAGAAACATGACAATTCGGACCAAAAAATTTCTTTATATTTAAAGTCTTCAAAACAATCTAAAAATTTTTTTCTATGTTTATTTAGTTACATTTATTATTATCTTACAGACAGCAGCGTAGTTTATTGACATTTGCTCAAGAAAAAAATAAAATAGAAATTCACCACATTTTGAATGCCAGGAAAATGACATATTAGCTTAGAAGTTTGAAAAAACAGTCATTTTAAGCTATTAGTAAGTAACAAAACCTAATCCTTTAGTTAATGTTATATGGACCATGAATAACTTAAATTAATTCTTTTATCTACTGTTGAAGGAATAAAAAAAAATTTTTTTGATATGTACAGAATAAAATTGTGTAAAATAATCAATCATTAAAAAATAAATAACTTTGATTACATTCAATCTTATTACAATCATACATAAACTTGGTATTAGGTTGATATTTGCTTTCTTTCTTTGCAGTATTAGCAGTTAAAAAAAATTTCTGGTAACACTTCAATGTCCTGGCATTCATAACCCAGGAAAATGACAGCCAGGATAATGACAAATTCGCCATTTTATAGCATATAACTTTGTTTTAATTTAATATTTTGGCCTAAGACGTTTACATTCTGCAGAAAACAACAGGATTTCTTAAAATAACTAAGATAAATCTATGTAGTTTTTGTTATTAATGATTTCAAGAAGCCAGGAAAATGACAACACAAAAACCTACTCACCTTGAAAAATTTTTTGAAATAGATTTTGAACCAGAAAATTTGTTCTTTATTCATGAAACAAGACATGTTCATATAGGAGGGTATCTAATCAATCTATTAACATACGATATTGATTGCTGGCTCTATCTATTTTGGTTATAAACCAATAAATAAAAGTAGCCAGGAAAATGACAGATTTTCTTGTGACAAACAAATTATTGACAGAAAAAATTATTTTCATCGAAGTTTTTTTAAAATAATACCCTCTGCGTATATTCTAGAAATGCTTACACCGGTTGAAGTAAAAAAATTAGATATTTAAAAATTTATGGGAGTATTATTGAAAACATTGTTTGTGACATGCCAGAAACATGAAATTTTGAAGTTCAATTTAATTTTTTAAATATACAAAACAGTCGATGCTAGTACTAGGTTATTTTAAAATGCTAACAGCAATGCTATTCATTAAATATTTTTAAAAAAAAGTTCTTTTAGTAGTATAGTATTAGATCTTGGTCCAAGTGACTGTAAATTGTCATATTTCGTAAGAATAACCCATATATAACATTTTGTGTTTTATTCTTTATTTTCTGGAGTTTTATTTTCTATTATTATTATTATTATTATTATTTTTTTTTTTTTGATTAATATGTTTCATCTTGCATTTTTACTTAAGTTGTTCTATTTTGGTTTCAATTCTTTTAAGTTTCTTCACACTAATGTATTGATATAATTTACTTTGGCTATATCAATACAATGTTTAGGAAGCACTTTTTTTACCCGTTATAATCACGTGAACTGATGACGAGATGATATATTTTCCTTATTTTGTTTTCCGGCTTTTCAACGTTTTAATTTTTTTTTTAATTTTTTAAAATTACTTTATATTTTTTTTAAAAAAAATATTTTCTTTTAATATTTTTTTTCTTTTTCATTTTTAAATATATTTCTTGTTTTCTCTATATTTTTAAGTTATTTTATGAGTTCTATGTATTCTCATATGTATAAATTATACTTCCATATAATTTATACAAAGTTATATACAAACTACGTTAAAAATTTCCGACCGTATAAATGTGTTAGATTATTTTTCCCTATGCAATTCTCAAATGTTAAACAATGTTATAACTATTAATTTTAAAATCTGGTAAATTTAGATTTGCTTTCGACGAAACTTCGCACAGTATAAAATCATGCATGAACATCATTAAACCTGGGACAAGACCTTGAGTGGACAATAGGGTCTTTATCGTAAATATTAAAATTTTTTGAGAAACTCATATGTTTAAATGTCTTGCGGACAAAAATTCAACTAATTAAAGTCTTAAGAAAAGATCAACTGTACTTTTATTACAAAACGAAAAATTCCTCGTTAACCTTGTTAAGTATATTTTGAGGTAGTTCTAACTTTCGATGCAATTTTTCTAAGCTTGGAAAAGAACTTTTCAAAACTATATAGCCTTAATAGCCTCAATTTATCTCAATAATTATAAAAAAAAAAGTTTAAAAAAATTAAAAACAAATAAAGTTTAAAAAATATTTAAATTTACAATTATTATAAAATTTTAAAAGATACATAAATACAGTATGTTATTAACAAAATCTTTTACTTCAAAAATTTATTTTTAAGAACATTTCTTAAATCTTTATTTTCTGTCTGCAATTTATATATTTGTAGACGAAGCAATTATAATATTTTTTTCCTTTTGTGGTGTATGAATTTCGTACCTAAAAATGTACATTTGTTGATTTAAATCATACTGAATGTAGTTTTTAAAAATAATATTATTTACTTTGTTTTTGCGGCCGGTGTAACAAATAACACACGTTTCTGAATGGAAAATTATAGTTTGAAATAATTCTTTCTTTCCTTTTAATTTCTTTTTAAAGAGCAACGGAAATTTATTGTCTCTTTTTTACCAGTTACTCCCTCTTACTCTTGTCTTATGAAGTAACCTTAGAAAGATCGTAAAAATATACAGTTTAAAATACATTAAATAGACATATTTTTTCAGCTATGAAATTCTAAATCATTTATTTTAAACACCACGATTTGAAATAATTGCAAATAATAAATATTGATTCGCCAATTTAATATTATCAGATTTCGTCACTTACATTTTCGATATTTTGCAAAAAAAAAAAAAAAAAAAAAAATTTTTTTTCTATTAAAAAAAAGTTTTGACTCTTAAGCAAAATGGCTGTAAGTAACGAAGGAAACTTTAAAGGAACGACGCGTTATAACGTGGATTTTCAGCAAGCATTTCCAAAAAGCGGTTTTGATAAGATATCGTTTTTTCCCCGTAATACCTAAATTGTATGGAAAGTTTAAAAATAACTCAATTAGCTTTTTATACCTCTCTTGATAATTTGATATCTTTGTAAGTAGACAGTTTTACTATTCCATAAACAGTCGACTCTCGATAAAACGACCTTCGTTTCCCGGTAACGATATTTCGCGAATTCTTTATATCGGGAGTGCACGAATAAAACCGTGAATAATAATTCTTAGCTAAAAACAGCTCATTTTAACACAGCAATGCCTCATTTTAAGAAGAATTTGGTAGTAACGCAAATTTTTTTTAACATTAATATTTACAAAAAAGAACCTTTAAGAAAAAAGGTGAAAAATGCATTAAACTAATATGCTGGTTCAGTTCTGCTAGTTTGGACATACCGTAAACCGGGGCGAGTCTACCCATTTTTTCAGCTTGTCAACTTTCAAGTGGTCAAACTTTTGTAAATATTAAAGAAAAAAGGCTTTTAATAGGTGTTTCGGAATCGCTATTTATCCCTTTTTAAAGCTGTGAAATCGATTTTGGAAAATATTAACAATTACGCTGTTACTGTATATTTTCATAGAACTGCTGACAAATCTCTCGTATGGGGCGAGTCTNTTTTCCAGATTATGAATTACACAGATTATTAAATTTAGTCGCTCTCGTCATTCAAGGTGTTAAACATTTATTGCGCGTTAACAATAAAGTAAATATTTTTTTTTTCTTAATCAGATTGTACTACTAAACAATATGTTATAAAGTCTGTCAAATCCTTATTGTCACAAACATTTATTTCTTGACAGCAAGTACTCGAGTAACCATATACGTTCCCTGGCCAAATTATTAGACGAACTATAAGATTCTGTGTAAAATCTTAATGGTCAGGTGATACTCTCTATACAGCTTTATCGTTCTTACGAGACTTTTTACACTTGTTTACGTTCGTGTAGCAATTAGTTAGCATTTGTAATGCAATACGTTAAAAATAAATACAAATAGGAAATATATAAAAAATCTCTTGAATAAAAACACATTACATATATGCTTAAATATAAAAGCATTGCATATAAACTCGTGCAAAACACGCAATCGGTAAAAAATACTACAGTGGGACTAATAATTTGATCTAATTATTATAATATCTATATTATATAAAACGCTAATACGTACGTATGTATGTATGTATCAATAAAACCGATGATATTTCTTTTCTCGCGCTGGCAACAGTTTTCATTTTTAATTGATTGGATTCGGCGCGCAAGAGCACGTAGTGAGCAACCAGATAACAATAACCAGAGTGAGCATTATCAGGTTGTTCAATTCAGATTCATGCACTAAAAACATGACAATATTTAATTTAAACTCAATTAGGAATTAATTAATTAATTGAAGTGAGAATGCTTTAAAAGGCCGCTGTTGAATTGATATTTTTCTACTG
>NC_092212.1:88552483-88572615 GCF_043381705.1 Parasteatoda tepidariorum | reverse complement strand
GCTCATAATTCAAATATCTTTTATGAACTGCGAAAGCAGTTCCGGGGGTTGGTGAGCGCCAGCGAGCAGGGGGCGGAGCCTCCTAGTACCAATATAATACCTGATATAATAAATATTCCATATTTATATAATAGATCGTTTCATTTATCTAATCGTCGAATTCATATTATATATCGTCTAATTTAAACAATACGAGCGTAAACAAGTTCAAGTCGCGTAAAAACAATAAAGCTGTATAGTATCACCAGATAATTATGATTTTAATAATAATTTTGCCAGAAGCTGTAGATGTTTAAATGCTGGCGTCGGTTTAAGCGCTACGTGAATTATAAAAACACGAATTTATTTCCAACAAGTGAGTAGAGGTGACAAGCGAGACCTTTTACGATAATGATGCCACATAAGATGGCTCATTTATTTTGATAGCCAAATATTCCCAACTCATTAACAAAAAGACCCGCCAAAATGGTTTTGGTTCCTGTTCTCTGAAGTGAGGGGGTGAAGACCGATCTCATTTTTCAATTAAGCCGAAAAGTTTTAATTATTCTATTTTGTTAGGAGCGCAAACCTTTATGCGAAGAACACTTTTTCTTCTCTCCTAACAAACAATCCCTATAATAATTAAGAACCTACAACAGGTTCTTCGAAGAAATTTTATCGCCCCTATTTGGGAGAAACTCCGCAAAGAACTCTTAAATGAAAATATGGATTCTTCAAAGCTCCAAGGAAAAATGGCTTGCCTCAAATTCAAAGCAAATCTTCTGTACTATTGTTCTGAAAAGAACTGTTTGGAACGGATAAAAAAGATCTAATACAGTTATTGAAAGAACTTTCATAAAAGCTCATTTATTTAGTTTTTTTTACCTAATATCAAAAAATAATTCTTGCATATTTTCATAAGCAGAGTAAATCACTTATTTTTTCAAATTTTTTTTGTTGCCATTTTCATAATTAGCAAATAATAATCATGAATAAGCAGAGAACATATTATTAGATGAAAAACATTACTCTCCTGGATTGCAGAACTTTAATCGTTAAGCAAGTTTTAGATTATGTAAATCATAATTTTTTAATTATCTTGAGATAACAATTTGTGAAAATGCAAAGAGTCCTATACTTCTTTTTTTACATTAAAACTTAATTTTAGTTCATTTGTCTTAAAAATTATTCTTCAAAGAAATTATTTTTAAGAAACTTAATAAAATAAAAAATGCTGAATTAAGAAAGTGACATTTAGTGAAATATTGCACGTTTTACTGAAATGCATAGATACATTATGCATTATGTATATAACGCGTATACTAAGCTGTACATTGACTACTTATTTATAATGAGTTGTCACATATTTTGATATTAGTTCCCTAATTCAAATTGAAAAATGACCGGATTTTTTTTAATCTTCAAAACTCCCAATTTTCCTTAGATGTCAGAGTTTGTGCATCCCTGGGCCATCTGAGTCAACGATTTTCATACTAAACGATAGAAGATGGACCTGCTGCTTCAGGGAAAAAAATATTCTACTGCTTCTAAACATTACATGGATTTTTTTTCCTTTCCTTCTTAGGTTGTGCCACGTTGTTTCCACTAAAGATGTTCTGGATGAATGTTTTATTGCTTTTCCTAGTTAGTAGCACTCTTACTTGGCAAATTTTGTAACTTGGTTAGGAAATGGGTGAAAAATAAACTGTATCTTAAACTTCTTCCGTTTTTCTTTAACTCATTTCGTAAATCGCCGATATGACTTTCAATTAGTGCCCTGAAAAATGTTGCTCATTTCAAAATGACACATGAAGTGAGTGTTAAAGAGGGTCTCTTCATTCTAGAGCTAACACAATAGACCGAAGAAAAATATTAACCTACTCTTTCGCATCTCAGCTGTTCTAAACAGTGACCCCACACCCCTACTAGAAATAGTCACAGGCACGGATCCAGAATAATGGTTAGGGGAGTTCTTACTTTAGACAAACTATACCATTAGTTCTGTGCATGAAAGAAGAAGAATTACCTGGGCCTCCTTGTTGTGACATCTTTCATCACCATCACCTCTGGAAATTCTCGATTTCTTGATAGTGTAAAAGTGAAGAGCTCTGCAAAAGTTTTTTTTTTTTACCTACCAAAATTGAGAAGTTGATTAACTTTTATGTTTACGCTTTTTACAAAGGTTTTCCATTCGTTAATTTTTTAATTATCTTAAGATGATAATTTATGAAAATGTTAAACTTTTAAAGAGTCCTATATTTCTTCTTTTTTTTTATATTGGAACTTAATTTTAGTTTATTCTACTTGAAAATTATTTTCAAAGAAATTATTTTTAAGGAACTCAATAAAATAAAAAATACTAAATTTAAAAAAAAAATGGCATTTGGGGAAATATTGCATGTTTGACTGAAATGTATAGATAAATAATGCATTATGTACGTAACACGCATGTTAAGCTGTTTTTTCCCCGACCCCACATTGTGTTTTGGAAAGTTGAGACACCTTATGTGTATAAAAGAACAAGTGTGTGAATAAAGAAGAGATGACTAATTACCTTGACCTCCTTGTTGTGGGATCCTTCATCACCATCACCTCTGTTATGTCTCCGTATTTACTGAAGTATTCTCTGAGGCCCTCTGAAAAGACAACAACAACAAAATCACTCATATCCTATAAAACTTGTAATTACTTGATCTTGTGAAAAAAGTATGTTTATTCAGTTAAGTACGTTTTTGCGTCTGATTTCATAACTTAAAATATCGTCCGCACTAGTTAATGAGCATATTTGAGGTCAACCCCTTGAACCATTAAGATTGAATCCTAAAACGTGAAAATCCGATCATTATGTTAAAAAGTTAGTCAATTCAAGGTGAGTTTTTTTTTTTTGCTCACTGTACATTAGCGTTGTTCTTCTCGAATTCAGAGTATCCCGTTGTAACATATGATTACGAGAGCAAATGGATACAAGTCACATGCTGATTGTCATGTTTCCTGTCACAGGGAAGTTCAAAAACACTCTTTTGCACTTTATTGCTGATGTATCAAATCTCTAAAAGCTTTAACTTTATTGATACATATGAGTAATCGCTTGATCTAAACGCATCTGAAATTATAAAATAATTATCTGTGTATTTCATGAGAAATTTGAAAAAGATAATCAAAAACTGAAATCGTCTCTTCCATTATTCTAGAGTAGTGTATTTACCACTTTCGAAATCTTCATTTTATAAGTTTACTTGAGTTGATCTCGACCAGATATGATGTTGAGTTGATGTTACCAGACATAAAATTTAACACTTCCATTGAAATTTTTCAAAATATAAAAAATTTAATTCAAGTGAATTTGAAAACCGTTCCCAATTTGGACTGTTATAACGATCTAAAGTTGTCATTAAGAAAAAATTACCTCCCATTTCTTCTTATTATGTTTACAATCGTAAGTAAAAAAATTTTTTTTCAAGTACAAAGTAAAAGTGAAGTTCAAGCAAAGTTTCAAAAGTAGTCAAGTACAAGTTAAGTGCTTTTTTTCTTCAAAATATGATTATTTTTCAAATCCCGGTAATTTTTCCTTTTTTTACGATTTACATAATAGCAAAATGTGTTTGCATGAAATTATAATAATTATATATTTTATTAACACAATGTTCGTAGCGTGTTGAGGAAAACATCGATTTTTAAGAAAAAAAATCAATAAGTGAGAACAAACCACGGGGTCGGTGATCGCAGCCTCCTTATTCAATAAAAAGGTACAATAGGTTGTTTTATAAAATATCCCTTATTAAAAAAAATAGAGTTAACCTAAATTTCTTATTTCATGCAAATTATTTCTATCTTATTTGGAAATTAATACACTTACGGCTTATTTTCATGCAATACAGCATCAGCAATAAAACATAAATAAAAATACGAATGAATGAGTGTTCAGTAATCGAATCAGAAAAAATTTAATCAGGCCTTGTAGCATCCTATTGAACAGTGAGCATGGTTTTGAAATTAGATTAAAAAAAATGTTTTTTAATTATCCGGAATGCACGGAGATGATACTCGAGTGAGGAAGCAAATTCGTCAAATAAGTTCTCGTTTCGTCAAAAAACGCATGATTTCGTGAGGAAATAATTGCCGAAAGCATCAAAATACAGTTGAATTGTCATAGTTATGTTAATATATAAATTTCTTGTTGTTTATCACTTTCGGTTGCTTTGAATGTTTGCTTTGTAAGAGTCATATTTATACTCTACATTGACGCAATTGTAGTTTCGACTATGTTAGAAACATGTCTGTTTAATTGGGTTCAATCCTATAATTATACAAGAGATAGCGCGAAACCCAATTATCAGTTGTCTGCTTTTAATAATATTTTTGTGCTCTTTAACGTTGTCTACCTTAGTTTTCAATTATTCGTTGTTGAACGCGATTTATGTAAATGCTTAGAATCCTAAATGTTCTTTTATCAAAAAAGTTATTTCATTTCACTTCGCGAATAAACCGCGGGGAAAAATATTTATCATGAGTTCGTTTTCAAAATAATCTTCCACAATTGGATGACGACTCACAGCGAAATTTGCCCATTACATGTTTGTATATCAAAAGATTTCATCTTTAATATCGTTCTTTGGTTTGATTATTTTCAAAACGACCTTTTTCGTTCCCACCTTAGGCCTTCAAAGTCTGATTGAAAATGGAACTACATACTTTTAGGAAGCAGCCCTCAAACCTTCTTCTCAGAGGTAAAAAAAAAATTATTTTAAATTTAATTCACCAAAATGATGAAAGATTGAATGATTAAAATAATTTAATGAATGAATTAATATTTGAAAAAACTGTATTGAAATCAAGTGTCATCATTCACTACAAGTTTTTAAAAAAAATGCATTTGAAATTGAATGGATGACTAAAAAGTATTTTATGAACGAATGAAAATTTGAACTATATATATAAATATATATAGGGAGAGTTGGAACTAATAGTAAGAATTGAATAACCATCAGCTTTTTATCAAACAAACAATAAGAAAAATTTCTTCACGATTTCAATACTTTGTGCAATACTATGCATAAAGTATTAATTATTTCAATACTAATGCTGAGTAAATGAACTTAAAATCATGCAGATTTTTTTTTAAATTACGTTTTTCAAGCAGAATGAAATATTTTTGTCACACATAAAATAAAAAACAAAAGTCACTTTTAGAAAAAGGGATAGGATGTTTGAAAATAATATATTTTTATCGATTTGTGTGTGATAAAAAAGAAAATATTTCGGTTAGTGTTGAAAATTTTGTCTCATGTTTTTATCGATAATATAACTTGCATCGGTTAGAAAGTCCTTTACAGCAGACACAAATAGAATACCTTCAAAGAACTCTCATTTTTGATATTACTTTTTCTTGACATTGTACTATTACATTTGTTACACCAAATGCTGGAATCACCAATATTTATTGTAACACGAATTACAAAGATACTTTTTTTTTATTATTGATGCCTTTTATACCAGAGCGCGAGTAAAATATTTTTTTCCAAAATATTTGTTTTCTGTACAATGGTATTCATTTTGTTTCGTTTTTTTCTTCAATTAAAAAAAATGAAAATATAAAATTAAAAAAGAAGCAAATTCGTATCGCTTTCCTTAGGTGACTGACCAATTTCTAACCTACTATCTATTTGAGACGTTTGGTACAAAAATCAGAGATTAATGCATTTTTAATAGAGTACAATATAGCTGATGATTGTGAAACCCTGGCACGTATGTCATATTAGTTTCCTTCATTGTGATAAATAGTAATAGAGAAAACTACCTAATCCTGCTTTTATTAAAAACTTCTTTCTCCCCTCTGTAAAAATTTAAAAATATAACGTGGTGGTTGAACCATTATAATAGTAAAATAGCATCTTCCAACATACTTTGATGGCTGTTATTGGTCCAATATTAATAACCATAATTTATAGGTAGACCATCAAAATGACCATGCAACATCTTCCGTCTTGATGGTTGTTGGTCCAGGAATAAAAAAACATAGCATGATGGTTGAACCATCATACTCGTAAAAAAACATGCTCAATCATATTTTAATGGCTGTTGTTGGACCAACATGAGTGAACACAACTTGTTGGTAAACTATCAAAATGGCCATACAACATCTTCCATTATATTTTGATGGTTGTTGTTTGTCCAACAATAAAAAAACATAACTTATTGGTTGACTATCATAATGGTAAAACAACCTCTGCCATCAAAATAGGATGGTTCATATTGGTCCATCAAAAATCAAACATTACTTGAGGTTTACCATCATAACACAAAAGCGACATTTTCATCTTGTAATGATGGAAATTTACTGGAACATCAAAAACTAGATGGAAATTGTTGTATGATGATGACCATCAACATATATTGGACCATCAAGACGTAAAATAAATTCAGTGTAAAATAACCTCAGTGACGGAAAATAACCTCTTATCAATGCGTCGCAGGTTATAGGATTGGTGATTGCGCGCCCTTCAATCATCCCCACACTTTCTTCTAAATAACATTTATTTTTGCTTAAGTTGTTATTATTGTTTATTGCTGAAGCATTGTTAAGGTTTGCCATGAAACAGTATTGGTGAAAACGTCACGTGAACTCTCAGAAGCTTCTTTAACCAGAATTACCCATGGATACTAATATTTGTTTTTGTCATTTGATTCATCTCCATCTTTTGTCTGTTGTAAAATGTAAACTAAAAGTGTCAACCAGTCTTGGCGAAAACTTTTAGTTTAGTTTAGAAAAAGCAAGTAATAAAACTGAAAAAAATAATTTAAATTATTTAACGTTGAATAATAGGTTTGTATAAAGTATCCTTGACAAACTCATGACAGCCTATTAGAAAGAAAACTTGACTTAGAAACTTTTAGAATTCACTATTTTCAGTGTGTACAATACAAAAAAAAAATTTTTTTCCCCAACAATACGCCATAATGTTTTGATTAAAACGTTTCTTAAAATTTAATAATATTTCGATATGAATCTATTGCTAAACCGGCAGACGTTAACAAAAGAGAAGTTATACAATTTTCATTTACAAAAAAGAGCAGCATTGAATTTTTGAAAAAAATTAATCTAATGATTATATAAATTCCAACTCTGCATATTCACCCCCAGTAAGTTCCAGCATATCACCCAGTAATCCACCCTTTAATCCAAGAAATCGCATTTTTTCCCCAATTATTCATTGGACCCCCGCTGTAGAATATAAACTAAAATTAGAATTCAATGAACTTCAAATGAGAGCGCAATTTCGTACCTAAAAATAGGAAATTCAATTTCTGAAACCAGATTCTTGTGTTTTTCACGTCGCTTTGATAAATCTGACTGATCCCGATAATACAAGCTCTTTTCTCACCTATGATTTAATTTCAGAAAAAAAACAATAAATGTTTAGAAATGCAGCAGTATGAAGTGAAGCTAGAGATCACAAATTCGGTTATTTATAAGCACAAACTCTTTACAGTAGGAGAAAGTTTGTCACCCACATTTCCACCCAAAAAATGATCCTGAAAATCCTATTCATTTTAGGTAATAAGTTAAATGAATTTCTTTTTATAAATCAATTCAAAAAATATTCCATTCGTAGAAAAAAAAAAAGGTTTAACCTTCTTAAAATCGATTCGCTTTTTTCCTGTCGACTCGTTTGGTCTCCCATTTTTCTTTACCCTTCAGGAGCCGAAGATTCGTTTGTCTTAAGTCGATTTTTTTCTTTTTTTGTTTTTGTTTTTGGCATTCTTAAAACATTGTCCTTCACCACCTTTGAAGCGAAGTTCGTTTTATTTCTTATTCAAATGATATCTCCCAGAGTTCTTGAAGAGAAAAAAAAAAGGTAGTTACATTCATATTCCTTATCCACCACTGTTAATCCTAATTGAAGCTACCTCAGTTTAAATGTTTTCTTTATTAATCATCCTTCCAAACTCATCCATTTAAATTATAAATTACGCTTTTTTTTTTATTTTTAATATATGTATCTATACCAGATCCCATCACTATTTGCAAGTTACCTACATTCTGTTAAGTGAAATAAATTATTAAAAAAAAAAAAAAAATTTAAGGAACTGTGGAGATATTTTTTTCCAGGAAATCCATAACGCATTCCCTTGTGTGTGTAACGGGGACTCCCAGCTGGCTGAGCGCCAAAGGATTCCTCTACAATCAATCGCAGAGGGTTTTGACGTCACGACAGTCCCCCCTCCCCTCCCTATCCACCCACCCTCCTTCTTCTAGAGAGAAGAGCGCCAAGTGACAGTTTTTGTGGAAGAAGATTTAAAATGGATCACGTGGACCCCCACTATTAATACACTCCTTCATCAAGGAAAGAATTTTATGATCTGAGTCCTCCTCTTTTTTTTTCTTTACAAAAAGTTTTATTTTCACTCGAATTAAAAACTCTCGTTTATAAGGGCCGAAATGAGACGAAATTTTTTGATGAAGATCAAATTCATCTTTCAGATAATTTTATTCTTTTTGGAAAGATAATATTGACGAAATATTTTTATTCTTTAAGGAAGAATTTGAATTTTATATGCAGATAATAGAAGACAAGGCTGAAGAAAATTTGAATGACAAGTCTCTGTAGAAAGCAAAAAAAAAAAATATAGTAGAAGAAAAAAATTATTTAAAATGAATTTAAATAAGTAAATAGAAATTAATAAAAAAGGAAAAATTCAAAACATTATTAATTAAAAACCGGAAAAATTAATTATGAAAATATATAAACTGTTTATCAATCCACACGATTATATCGGCAAAATTGAGTGCTTTCAGATAGTGTATCACTATGGTCAAATCAAACTATAAGAGCTAGTGGGGAACTTTTTCTTACAAATTTGTCAAAGAAAACTTATTAAATAGAATTTTTAACTCGAAGTATTTTTTAAAAATACATTCGACGCTTTACTGCATTTTCGTTTACATCTGAACCAAACAATTTGTTTAAGAGTTATTCCATGATTTTTTTAAAGTTTATTTTTGCGCCTGTTTCGCACGGGGGGGGGGGGGGGGGAGGGGGANCTATGTTGAACAATTGATACACGAACGTATTTATTTTTAACGTATTGCATTACTATGTTGAACAATTGATACACGAACGTATTTATTTTTAACGTATTGCATTACTATGTTGAACAATTGATACACGAACGTATTTATTTTTAACGTATTGCATTACTATGTTGAACAATTGATACACGAACGTATTTATTTTTAACGTATTGCATTACTATGTTGAACAATTGATACACGAACGTATTTATTTTTAACGTATTGCATTACTATGTTGAACAATTGATACACGAACGTATTTATTTTTAACGTATTGCATTACTATGTTGAACAATTGATACACGAACGTATTTATTTTTAACGTATTGCATTACTATGTTGAACAATTGATACACGAACGTATTTATTTTTAACGTATTGCATTACTATGTTGAACAATTGATACACGAACGTATTTATTTTTAACGTATTGCATTACTATGTTGAACAATTGATACACGAACGTATTTATTTTTAACGTATTGCATTACTATGTTGAACAATTGATACACGAACGTATTTATTTTTAACGTATTGCATTACTATGTTGAACAATTGATACACGAACGTATTTATTTTTAACGTATTGCATTACTATGTTGAACAATTGATACACGAACGTATTTATTTTTAACGTATTGCATTACTATGTTGAACAATTGATACACGAACGTATTTATTTTTAACGTATTGCATTACTATGTTGAACAATTGATACACGAACGTATTTATTTTTAACGTATTGCATTACTATGTTGAACAATTGATACACGAACGTATTTATTTTTAACGTATTGCATTACTATGTTGAACAATTGATACACGAACGTATTTATTTTTAACGTATTGCATTACTATGTTGAACAATTGATACACGAACGTATTTATTTTTAACGTATTGCATTACTATGTTGAACAATTGATACACGAACGTATTTATTTTTAACGTATTGCATTACTATGTTGAACAATTGATACACGAACGTATTTATTTTTAACGTATTGCATTACTATGTTGAACAATTGATACACGAACGTATTTATTTTTAACGTATTGCATTACTATGTTGAACAATTGATACACGAACGTATTTATTTTTAACGTATTGCATTACTATGTTGAACAATTGATACACGAACGTATTTATTTTTAACGTATTGCATTACTATGTTGAACAATTGATACACGAACGTATTTATTTTTAACGTATTGCATTACTATGTTGAACAATTGATACACGAACGTATTTATTTTTAACGTATTGCATTACTATGTTGAACAATTGATACACGAACGTATTTATTTTTAACGTATTGCATTACTATGTTGAACAATTGATACACGAACGTATTTATTTTTAACGTATTGCATTACTATGTTGAACAATTGATACACGAACGTATTTATTTTTAACGTATTGCATTACTATGTTGAACAATTGATACACGAACGTATTTATTTTTAACGTATTGCATTACTATGTTGAACAATTGATACACGAACGTATTTATTTTTAACGTATTGCATTACTATGTTGAACAATTGATACACGAACGTATTTATTTTTAACGTATTGCATTACTATGTTGAACAATTGATACACGAACGTATTTATTTTTAACGTATTGCATTACTATGTTGAACAATTGATACACGAACGTATTTATTTTTAACGTATTGCATTACTATGTTGAACAATTGATACACGAACGTATTTATTTTTAACGTATTGCATTACTATGTTGAACAATTGATACACGAACGTATTTATTTTTAACGTATTGCATTACTATGTTGAACAATTGATACACGAACGTATTTATTTTTAACGTATTGCATTACTATGTTGAACAATTGATACACGAACGTATTTATTTTTAACGTATTGCATTACTATGTTGAACAATTGATACACGAACGTATTTATTTTTAACGTATTGCATTACTATGTTGAACAATTGATACACGAACGTATTTATTTTTAACGTATTGCATTACTATGTTGAACAATTGATACACGAACGTATTTATTTTTAACGTATTGCATTACTATGTTGAACAATTGATACACGAACGTATTTATTTTTAACGTATTGCATTACTATGTTGAACAATTGATACACGAACGTATTTATTTTTAACGTATTGCATTACTATGTTGAACAATTGATACACGAACGTATTTATTTTTAACGTATTGCATTACTATGTTGAACAATTGATACACGAACGTATTTATTTTTAACGTATTGCATTACTATGTTGAACAATTGATACACGAACGTATTTATTTTTAACGTATTGCATTACTATGTTGAACAATTGATACACGAACGTATTTATTTTTAACGTATTGCATTACTATGTTGAACAATTGATACACGAACGTATTTATTTTTAACGTATTGCATTACTATGTTGAACAATTGATACACGAACGTATTTATTTTTAACGTATTGCATTACTATGTTGAACAATTGATACACGAACGTATTTATTTTTAACGTATTGCATTACTATGTTGAACAATTGATACACGAACGTATTTATTTTTAACGTATTGCATTACTATGTTGAACAATTGATACACGAACGTATTTATTTTTAACGTATTGCATTACTATGTTGAACAATTGATACACGAACGTATTTATTTTTAACGTATTGCATTACTATGTTGAACAATTGATACACGAACGTATTTATTTTTAACGTATTGCATTACTATGTTGAACAATTGATACACGAACGTATTTATTTTTAACGTATTGCATTACTATGTTGAACAATTGATACACGAACGTATTTATTTTTAACGTATTGCATTACTATGTTGAACAATTGATACACGAACGTATTTATTTTTAACGTATTGCATTACTATGTTGAACAATTGATACACGAACGTATTTATTTTTAACGTATTGCATTACTATGTTGAACAATTGATACACGAACGTATTTATTTTTAACGTATTGCATTACTATGTTGAACAATTGATACAAGAACATAAACAAGTGCTAACCGCGTAAAAAGAGTATAGCTGTATAGTATCCCCTAATAATTAAGATTTTACATATAATTTTATAATACGGTCAGGGACAGTATTTCGTGATTACTGTAGTTGTCCCAATTTCATTATTAGTAACATGATTTATGTGTTCGATATTTTCAAAACCTCCTCAATAATCTTTCAGGAGGGACGTATTTCGAAAGAACCAAAAGAAGAAAAAAATGTAGACAAAATAATAACTAGTAGTTTTAACTGCGTCGCTGAACACTGGAAACTTCCTTAAGTATTTCTTAGATCCCCGCCTAGGTAAAGGGACGAACACTTAACGGCACAGAAGAAACTTTTCGTCGTAAATTCACTCCCCCCTCCATTACTAAATTAAAATTTCAGAGAAAAATAAAAGTGAGTTCAGACTAACATAGAGTAAGTCATAAAGTTTCAGTTACTGAAAATGTTTTTTTCAAAATTATCAAAAGGAAAATAAATTATAAGAACAACCTTCCAACAATTTGTTTGCATTTTGGTACTTTGAATACTTCTTTTTCTGCAATTGAAACTTCATGGATTAATCTAGGGTCGCCTGAAATCACTTTTTCTTTCTTTTAAATTTCAAAATGGTAATAAAGGTGAAACAGAATTTGCGACGAAAAGTTTCTCCCCTAGTATGGCGTCCTCTTCACGAGAGCTGATACCGCTCAGTCCCGTTGCAGGCATACGAGATCAAGTGGTTCGAGACCTACAAGGAATCTTGTCACGGTGGGACCAACCAATAGGAAATTCCATGGGAATTAGTGTTAGTTGGAATGACTCAATATTTCAAATTATCCATACTCGAATTAAAAGAAGAAAACAATGTAGATTATACAATATTGTTCATATGATATTTTCTTCGCTTTTTCTACAACCGCGTTGTTCGCCTAGAGTCTTTATAAGATATGCGTAATTTAATTTTCCTGTTTCGTTAGAATGTTAGTATTTCAGTTTAGTTATTGCATCCATAATTGTTAAATGCACTTTATGAATGTTTAAAGTCAGTGCAAAGTTTTGGTTTGCAATCACAGACTTGTGACGACATTGTTAAAACCCCACCTTTGCATTCATTCAGTTCTCCCGCGTATGAAATTAATAATTTAATAATATCTTAAACATCATTTTCAATGTCAATTACTTTTTTAATCATATTATCAATATCGCTATTTAAACATGCGTTACTTCTCAATTTCAATTTGCACGTATGCGAACTACAACAACACAATTAGAGTATCGCTTCATTCTTCTATCTCAATAAAACTTTTCTTCGATTTCAATACAACTTTTCTTTTTTTCGATCATATTCTTTTCTTCCGATAGCAATCTTTTCTTTTTTTTTCTCCCTCTCAATAGGATATTTTTCTCTCAATATTCTTTCAATAGTATTTGATCTAACTACAGTCGAACCCCGGTTTAATGAACCCCTATTTACTGAATTTCGCGATTTAACGAATTTTATGAAGTTAATGAAGTAACTTTACAGGAAACAATGAATAGCGACGACTCTGACACAGAAGTCGATTATAACAAATCTCCAGTAAAAACTTACTTTTTTCTGATGCTTTGCACGGTTTGTAAACAGTAAAAACTAAACCTAATTCAGTAAGATGTAAACGAAGGAGTATTTTATTCTCTTCATGATGTCGAAAAAAAACTTTTTAAAGTAAAAATTCAAAGAAATAAGCAAACCTTACTCACGAAATGTTCTAAAATTTCTAATTAATCAGCGCTTAATCATTCGCTGTATTTTAAGTTCCCGAATAAAAAATGTAAGATTTTTTATTAGAGATGTTCGAATATTTCATAAGATTAGTAATTTTCTTATTTTTCTTTTACCCCAGATATTACGAATTATCCCCGATTTAACAAATATTTTCGATCACTATGAATTCGTTAAATCAAGGTCCAACTGTATATTCAATATCAACTCAATATCGCATTGAAATATATTAATATAACAATCTCATATTAAGTGTGATATTTCCTATATTTCCTATATATCCAGATGACTGTTACTGTTTATTTTGAAATCCCCAATGTCTTCTTATTTCTCCTTCTTTATGAAATACGCAAATGAATTCAGTCGCTTATATTTAAAATAGCAAATTATTTTAAGTATTCAGCTGCATTTAAAGGTTATGTACATGACAGTGTTGTCTGTTTCGAATCGAACATGCTCTGTTATCGAACAAGTTCATAAAATTTGCCGCGTATTCGATATGTGCCGATGTTTCAACGACTAATGCTGGGAGGAAGAACATAAAGGAGAATTAATGTATCATCAAAAGATGGAATTTTTCGGTGGAAAATCTATTCCATTCCATTTTCCTCGAATGGCAGCATCCAAACGATAGGAATACCTTTATGCGAATTCTAGCTTCGAAAAGCAGAGGTCTCCTTCGAAAGCGGGGAAGAAATAAACAACACATTCGATTCTAATACGTGAACCGAAACCATTTACAAATATAAATTGTTCTTAAAATGGTCCCTTTGCTAGCCGGTGAAGGAACGAGATATCGGGAATCCCTTCGATGCATTCATAGGTGAACGGAAATTTAAAAAAGGGGAAATTTTACAGATAATACAAAATTCTTAATTATTCTGAATGGAATGGGTACTTATGTTCATTTAATACACCCATTTTCACTAACTTTAATATAAACGCGTAGTGTACAGATAACCAGCCAAGTTCGGGCAATAGAATATTTTAGTTCAGAAAATTGGCATGAGTTCATTATTTTAAAGGTGTTGCTGAATACGAATCGACTCCTTGCAACCAAACTTTATACCGAAAAAACTGAAAAATCTGGTTTTTTGCATGTACGTTTTTTTAAATTTAATTTAAGATAGAACATTTCTGACGACCTAGTTGAAAACTAGAGAGAATTTCCTACAAAATCTAAGAAAAACGAAATAAACGAGATTTGAAAAATAAAATTCTGTACCCAGAAAAAAAAATAATTTAAGGAATACGGATTATTGTGACTCAGCACGATTAAACAAATGGGAAATAATTTTAATCGTTAACATAATAGTTCAAATAGGAAACGGTTTTTATAGCTCTGGTATTAATTTTCTTCTACTTTTAAAAATTTTAATATAAATATTAAGATATCTGACAACATTTGATTTTTCTCTTTTTTGTTACTTTTGACAACTTAAGCGCAAACTTATAAAATGAAAATCTCGAGAAAAGTTTTTTTGAACTTGGAATGTTGACTGTTCTGTACGTTTTGATATTGCGGCGACCCAAAATAATCGTAACCGCACCGATTACGATCAAGAACTTGAACTTTCACTTTTCATTCGCCAGAACAATCTAATAGCTGTCTCTTTAGTATGACGCGCTGTTTCATATTCACTTTCTTGGTAATTTAATATTTTAGTTATTATGTTGAAATAACCAACCAACCTCCACACTCTAAGGATAATGAATAGTACCTTATTTCATATAAAAAAAGCGTAAACTTCATTTTATTATTCTATGAATTAAGAGTTTTTCAACATTGCTTCCCTTACTTTAGTCAATGTTGGACCCTATAAATTTTACGTACACGTGATAAAAAGAACGCATTTACTTTCAGAAAATAACGGTTTTAAATAATAATGAATAAATAAAATAAATAGATGGATAAAATTAATATTTTAATGATAAACTCAAGCATTGTGTTTGTATGCTTTCTTTCTAAATTTTACTCAAGAAAAGGTTCTGAAGTTCCCTTTCAGGTTATTTAATAATTTCCTTCTCAGTTAACTTAGTTTATCCCTTAGAAATATCGAACTTTCTACATAGCTATTGAAAAAACTACAGCTAGCAAAAATAATTTTTTTCTTCTTAACAAAAATCTTCATTTTAACGCGTTATTCTTGGTAGGTAGGCACTTTATTTACATCGCACTAGAGCTGCACAATGGGCTATTGGTGACGGTCTGGGGAAACATCCCTGAGGATGATCCGTAGACTTGGCATCGCAATTTTGATCCTCTGCAGAGGGGATGGCTCCCTGCTTTGGTAGTCCGACGACCTGTGCGCGAAGTCGAGCACTTTACGGTAGAACAGTTTAACGAGGACCGAAATCGCGCACCCTCGGTCCCTACGTAGACTGATAAAAGTGGTCACCCTCCGGCTTACTGGCAGCAGCCAATGATGCTTAGCTTCTACTAGGAATCACGTCTTTATGATCTGTCCTCTGCGGAACTGCGTTATTGTAATCCAATAAAAAATTATTAAGTCTAAATTTTTGGTAAAGCAATCAGAATTGCGAACTACGTAAGGAAAAGTACTACTCTGTTTAACAACAAAGCTTTATTTTATGGATAGTCCCCTACACTACAAAGAGTTTTTTTCAGAAGCCACCCTACTTTTATGACTCGATGGTTGATTCTCGCAGAGCATATAAAAGGGAGAAAAGCCAGCAAAAGTCAGGGGCCGCCTTGGGAAACTGGTTGATCGGGCGTTTCAGGCGCTTATAGAGTTGGAAAGAGTTTTGACTTCCTCACTCTCGTTAGGTGAATCGTGAGTATGTGCTCATATTTCCTAGCGCTCGCAACATATCAATTGTTCCCACCTTCATAATTTTTGAAGCTATTGTAGTATCAAGTACATTTTTCTACTTCAGATTTTTGGAATATTCATTTCCGATCAGTTATAGCTGGATTTTTTTTTTAGTTTTTTTAATTTGAGCAGATACATACGCTAATAGCTGTAAGATGTTTAAGAACAGCTGTTAGGTCTGTTTTATCAAATGGAGCTATAATCTAAACAAAAGGTTGTTGACGAGTTTCCAACGTCTTCTGTAGCCCGTTTCTGTAGTCGCTGATTGCTTTATTCTCACTGCATGCACATGAAGGAGAGCCTGATCAGTGAAAGCTTAAGGCTAATTCAAAATGAATAGAGCGATTACAAACAGCCATAACTATTTAATGAAAAATAATTTATTAATAAGATTAACATGGAATGTAGATGGAACTTCAAAGTTACTTTACGCAAGGCGCAGTGAAACGGAATTCTGCGCATGCGCGATTTCATTAGTCAAAATGGAGAGTCCCGTGCATTCTGCGTGTTTGAATTAAACAATTGTCATTCTAGTATCACAGAGCAGAGAAGATTTTATCAGCGTTACAATCAGGAATCTTCAAATAGGAACAACATGCGCAGATGGCATAGAATGTTTGAAGAAACGAGATGTTTGTGCAAAGGGAAAAGTAGCGGAAGGACACGTGTTTGAGCGAAAAATGTAGAAAGAATTTGCCGCACCTATGAACGAAGCCCACAAAAATCGACGTACGAAGGCAGTAGAGAGCAACAATTTTATTTTATAACCGTCGTTCAACAACCGACCCAATTTTTGGGTTTACGACTACTAATGTTCATCTCCTTAACCTTGTAATTTTGAACCCAATCCAGAAGACAAGGGAACTCCTGAATCGAGTAGTGGGGGATAAATATGCCTTCGTGGAGAACTTTTTGATGGAACTAACCCGCATTTGCTTTGCATGGAGAGGAAGACCACGAAAATCTCCCACGGTTAGATTGACGATAAGGGGACTCTAACTCATGATCCGTCTACCGCTGAGGATATTTCACGCCAGCGCTGTGATCGGTGCAAGCCGGGTGCGGAATTCGCATCGACTGTGATTCGAACCCGGATCACCTCATTGGAAAACGAACGCTCTATTCCCTGAGCCATCACGGCATAAGAAGCAACTACAGAAGAACTCAAAGAAGGCGTTTGTAATGCGCATGCGTCGGTGACTGCACAAATGCTTCAGAATGTATGGCGTGAAATGGACTTCAGCCTAGATGTTGTCCACGTGACCAAGGGAAGTCACATAGAGAATCTGCGACGCATGTATACAAAATTTTGAAGTTTCTTCTACCTTCTGTGTAAATTTTATCGATAAATTCTTTTTCATTAAGTGGTAATAGCCGTTTGCAATCGCTATAGACATCTTGAATTAAACTGTTTTTTCCTGAGAAAAATTCATAAATGATTCAATTGGTTTTAGTTGTTTTTTGCAAAAGTGAATAGAAATAAAAAATTTTGGAATCTATTACATTTAGAATAAATAAGAAGAGAAGAATATATTTGCATGAAGCAGTGAACTCACCTGGTGCTGTTTGCCAACTTAGACCACCAATAAACATTTTCCTAGAAAAAAAAACATTCATATTAACTACTGAGTATTGAAAAGTATTTATAGGGTAAACCAAATATTTTTGAAAAATAGGACTTTAAAAGTTTTTCTTTAGGTCGACGTAAAAAGTAGCCTACTGTGAAAGAATTGAAAACATTTGATACTGAATCATCTGGTCACATGATTTTCTCTGGAACATTTTTTAAAATATTTTCTGCATTACCTTATTTTTCTGACAAAATTATAAGTTGAGTGTTCTTAGTTATCGGTTTTAAGAAGAATTAATTGGATGGAATATTTTGTTTTTATCTCTACGAAAAAAGAGAGATCAAAATATGGTTATTGAAATTAGGTTTCATTTTTTAAGCATCGCAGCATAATTAAATACCGAGATTAGCGGGTGTTTATTAACTGGTTTACCAAATGATGAAAAACCAATAAACGAGCAAGTGTTCATTTTTTGGTTTTTCATTTATTGATCGAGTACGAAAATTCGTGCTCTAACTAGAAATAGATTTTACATAAAGACAAAATTTGGTATTTTCAGAATAAACGTTTTTTTTTTAAAAAATTATAAATGATGTTCTTCAGGTTGTTTTCGCGCTATCGTCTTGCTGTTCGAAAATGTACTTAATTATAGCAATGCGTTTTAATTTTCTCTCAATTTTATGCAAAATTTTTAATAAGCAAAGAATATGTCGACACTCACATTTACCGAAAATTACAAACTTTGAAAATATTATAAATTTTTATAGACAAGCTCTCTCAAGTAGCAATACGATATTATTATAGATTCAAATGATATTAGAAAACGCTGAATTCCTATATTTAAATTATATTTTAACATCACACTTTAAATTGTCTATGACTAAAACCATCTAACAGCAAATAATCCTAAATATACACTAGTACAGATTTCTTTTATAAAATTCTACTTAATGAATTATATAAACGTTTTAATTTATATTTAAGCTATTTCAGCATATGTATACAGTTGCGCTCTTAAAATGAACGTTTAATCAGATCATACAACATGGCACTTTAATCATTCATAAGTTCCCTTAATTATATTTCACAAAAATATGATGCTCTTACTTAAAGCAATTCAAAATCTGTATGTGAAACTGAGTTCAGTTCGTTTGGCACAAGATTGAAAATAGAAAGCTAATATAATAACAAAGTTTCATTCTAACAACAATCCAGACAAAGTAATTTGTAAATAAACAAAGCATTTTTTTTTATCTTTCCCGACACACTAAACGTTCGTAACTTTTTAACCGAAACTGTGGTTGGTAAACCTGTGTGCTTAAAATCATTGCATTTTTGGAATGATTATATTTTAAACTTCTTTAAAAAGATCGTCTTTATGAAACAGAAAGCAATCTTCACATGAAATATTTATTTTTCTCGATTATTACAGATATTCATTTTATGTTTAAGGTGTAAAAATAGTTTGTAAATGTCAACTTAGATTAAAGATTATAAATTTTACCTATTCTCATTCGGCAGAGACAGAGTGGGGATATTTCCGTATCGTGATGCATTTTTAGTATCTCGCGGGCTAATGCCCGGAAGTTACAAAAACTTGGCAATTATTCCGCCGTAGACGGAGTTTCAGACTGTTTTTTTCCAATGAATAATAAGTTTTATAATTCATTATTTTAGTGTGCATATCTTTTGATAATAGGGAAGTAAATGATTTTCCAGGATTTTTTAATAAATCCAAGCTAATTATTTACTTAAATTAATTGGATTTTATAATTAATAATTTAGTGCTTTCTGTGTAAAAGCTTATTACTGTTTCTTTTTTTATAATTTCAATTATAGCTGATCACTGGTCAAGCGGTGACAGTACTGGACTACTGGTCATGGTTTTGTGGATTCGAATCCCCCCCCC
>NC_092212.1:88530931-88552408 GCF_043381705.1 Parasteatoda tepidariorum | reverse complement strand
TAAAATATTTGCTGTCTCACTCTGGTTTTTATACATTTATACCTATATATATATATATATATATATTATAACCCTATAATCATTTCATAAAATCCTTAAAAAAAAACATTCGAAGATTGCTTGCAAAGATAAGAAAACAAAGACTTGTAATTGATGGAAGCTGCATCAATTGTAAGGACTTTTTTTTTATTTAAAAGCAACAGTTAATAAAATAAAAGTACTGGTGTTTCTTTTTTTTGAATAAGGAATAAAAATTTATTTATTTAAATCAATAAAACAGTAGTTCAAATAAATTTTTTTTTGTGTGCTTTACATTCTTTTGGTAAACGCATCATGTCCATCTTAAACAATAAAGGTAAGAATATATTTGTATATTATTTTCATAATAGGATAAAAGTTTATGTTACAGTGTGTTTTGTTTTAGAATAAAATAATTATTATGTTTGTCATGATTTTTGTGAGTCTTAATTACCGTAGATTCAAGAATTTGAAAATTCGAAAAAAAAGTAATTTATTCTGAAACTTGATCTTCAGAATTTTAGAAAATGAGAGCTAGCTGATATGATATGTGCATTGATTGAACTATAACATATAATATTGGAGTTGAATGTGTTGGTTGAGAAGAAATTTTAAAAGAAAACAAATTTAAAATCGAATGAAAATTTGGTTATTTTAAATATTTCAAGAAATTACGGTTTTTTATCTTTAACAAAAATTGTTTTTCTTACACAAGTATAAAAAATATTATTCTTATATTATAGCTTTTAATGAAAAATAAGTCTTGTTATTGTACACTTAGAATCATTATTGTCTCGTTAATTTGTTTCATATCTTTTGGCTTTATTTTGTTCCATGCAAATGTTATGTTCTCTCTAATATGATGCTGATAAAGATCAGCATTTAATACTTTTATAAATAGATTTGTTATAAAATAGTTTGTATTGGTTTTATTTTATCAAAATGTAAGAATATGATATCGGACACAATTTTCTTTCAACGCTTACGTTAAGCATTATCTTAAGTTATTGAGCATTTATATTATTGGCATTGTGTTCATTACTTTAATGTGAAATTATTTGGTTGAAATTTGAGAAAGGAAGTATATATATATATATGAATATATTTTTATTTTCATCATGTTTAAAATAATATAAAAGTAAAATAATGATAATGGTAAAAAATTTATTTGATTAACTTAATGTTTAAAAATTTAGTTGAAACACATATATCTTACGATAAAACAAAATTCAAATGGAGAAAAGAATCTTGTTTAAATTTTCATCTACAAGGTCTTAATATTCTTTGCAAAAACATGTTTCACAAATGCATGTAGTTTTTTTTTTACGGCTAATTCATCAATATCAGAAACTTCATCACAACCTTTTCTAAATTTTTTGTATTTTCATTTTTTAAACAGCTCTGTTTAAAATGCTTACACATAACACCTAGTTTTATTTTTTTCGCTTTTAAGAAAAATGTCTATAATTACTATCAAAATGTTAGGGAAATAAATAAAAAAAAACCGAAATTCTCGCATTTAAGCATTTTTTGAGTGACATTTCAAAAACTTTATAAATTTTAAAGAAAAAAAAACAGGTAATAATTTTAAAAAATTATCACGCCTCGCTAGCTTGTAACTCCAGATATTAATGAGGGAATCAAATTATCATTTTTAAAAAGTAAAATTATGTACTTCTGAGTACAGTAAAAGTTGCATCTCTGAAATGAAGAAAAAGACGTATTTTTCGAAGATTAACATGTAGGCTTATTGATTCGAAGTGTTAGTATTTAATTTGCTAATTAATTTTATGCAGTCTAATGTTTTAAGCTACAAAATCAGAAGAGAAAAAAACGTAATTTCTCTGATTTCTTTCTTTCTTTTCTCTTGATTCGGGATATTAGACCATTAAAATATGAGAGAAAAAGCAATCTGAATTCTGAATATGAGCTAAATTTCAGGAGAGTGCTTGAATTTTAATTTTTTGGTTGTCTTGATGTAATTTCGAAACTATTTATGCAAATTAAAAATTTGCCTACTATTGCAAAACTCGCTTGTCCAAATTAAAATATATAATTGGAATTGCTAAATATTTAATTTGGAATTCGCTAAAGAGAATTCCAAATTAAAATATATTGCTTAGACTATTTACTAATTATTTTTAAAATAAATAAATAGTCCAAAAAAATTTTCAATGGTAAAATTTACAAGTTTTGACAAAACTTCATCAAATGAAGTTTTCAGCGATGTTTAATACATAAACTATACGTTATTTTCTAGTTTTGCTTGTATAAAACGCGCTTTTTCACTATTCTCTATTTTTTGCGTCGATTCGCTAAACATTTTGTTTTGCCCCAATGAGGTATAATTTTAACTTGTATTATGCACGCTTTTAAAATGTGAGCATTCTAGCTAGTCAGAAAATTGTCAGCGATTCGATACATTTTCATTAGCTATTGCTTCTACTTCTGGCTGTCAGAATTGATTGTAACTTGCATAGCTCTTCAAAACGGTGCTCCAGTTAACCTACATATATATATACAGTAAAACCTGTTTTTGTGCGGTCCTTTTTTATGCGATTTGGTTTTGTGCGATTTTATTTTTGTGCGATTTTTTTTGTGCGATTTATTTTCATGCGGTATATGAATCTTAGCGGCGTTAGCACCAGTTTAATGTTTTCTATCAATGTACATACAAATGTTGTGGACGAACTCTGATTACGTGGTCTCCTTGACCAGTCGACCGTCGTCACAAAAACTGATCACTGACTTATGACACTGAAATCCTGTCTTCAAGCGACGAAAGCGATTTTCAACCAATTCATAACAAGAAGATGCGCGCTTTGGATTACGACGAGTAGCAGCAAACTATTTAATGTATAATTTGAAAACTTCTCCATGTATACGTACAATGAAGAATTAAATATTTTTACAATTTCTTTAGGTCTAATTTAATTATTTAATTTAATTGAAAGCATTCTCTCATCTATTTCATAAATCATTGATGTATCTTCTAAGTCCGACTTTTTTTATGCGGTCCCTGTCCACCGCATAAAAAAAATTTTAGGTAGTATATCGTACAAAGTTGTTTATTATATGTAAGTTTTCATAAAATTTTCGAATACTTTTTTGTACGATTTTTTTTATGCAGTCCCTATCCACCGCACAAAAACAGGTTTTACTGTGTATATTTTAAATCTAGTGAGTCGAAATTTAGATGGATTATAATCTGGTGACAAGAACGATAGTCGGTCCCTATCCACCGCATAAAATTTTTTTTAGGTAGTATATAGTACAAAGTTGTTTATTATATGTAAGTTCTTATACAATTTTCGAATACTTTTTTGTACGATTTCTGTCATGTGGTCCCTATCCACCTCACAAAAACAGGTTTTACTGTATATATTTTAAATCTAGTGAGTCGAAATTTAGATGGATTATAATCTGGTGATAAAAACGATAGTTTCTGCTTGCATTGTCAGCAGCTTCAGTGAAAGTCACATCCAAGTTGAATATTATATCTCCAGTACGCAACCATGGTTTCCTGCCTAAAAGATCCGCAATAACAAATTTGCTTTTGCTGGAATTAATTAAATTCAATGAATGAATTAATATTTGAAAAAAAAACTGTATTAACATCATGCGACATCTACTACAAGTAAAAATAGAACTTGATGTTGAAATCTTAATTCCTGGTTAAATAAAGCTCAACATTCATTTTTAAACATAACTCACTGAAATTGGTTAGTCATTGGTTAAAATCAGTCATAGGAGACGTGTCAATATTTTCTACATAAAAAAAGTGATAAATAATAAAGCGAAACAAAAGACATGAAGTGATCTGGCTAAGTGTCGAATAAAAACTTTTCTGTGATAAATGTTTAAGAGTTCGAAGTATCTCAAAACAAAACTTTTTCTGTATTTTAGGAAAAAAAGAGTGACGTTTCTGTTACGGAATTATTTCTTCCGCATCACAAAACAAGAAATGATAGGAAAAGGTTTTTCCCTTTATTAAATGTTCTTTTTTTTTCTTCTTTCTCGCATCTTTCGGGAGAACATTCGAAATATAGTCTGCATGAGAACAACAAGGGAAATAAAATGAAGAGAGGGGGGGGGGAAAACACCACACATATGCTACTTTTATTTAAATAATGTAAATAAAAAAAAGAAAAGAAAATTTCAATGTTCTTCTGGAAATTGTCCAAAAGAGCCATTCATTCCGAAGTGAAGGAACGCATCTTTGAAAAGAAAAAGTATTTCAAGATTTAAGAACAAGTTTATAATTAGATGAAAAAAGCGAAAAAAAAGAAAAGAAAACGAAGTAGTTCCCCCTGACATAACAGCAACATGAATACATTGTTTCAATAAACTTCGCATAAAAGGTCAACCCATTAAAATCATTCGAAACTCCCGGATGGTTTGTTTTTTCATTTGACACATCTTGGGAGAAACTGACTTTGCAATACTAATAAAACAATTTAAGCCATAGTTTCTCAAAAAGTGTTCCTCGGAACCCTAGGGTTCCGAGATAACAGGGGACTCGTGTCTTCTTTTTTTTTCTTTGACCAGCAAGAATTTTTGAAACCTGTAACTAAATTTGTATCCTACCAACAATCCATAATACATTATATTTTTGTATATTTTTGTATAAAACGTATTTACAAATAATGCACAAATATTTCTCATTAAGCTTCTGAACTCAAAATAATTGAGTTCAAGAATAAAGAATTATGTTTCTCTGATAACAATGCTCGCTGCTTATAATGGTTCCTTTTCGAAAACCATCACTCAACTTTTTTAATTCGATTTCAACATAAGCGCACTCCAAAACCACATTTAAAACTGGAAGCGAAATATGGCTGAAGCAGAAGAAGCAAATTAAACATTTACTAGTTCAAACAAACGTCAAAGAAAAAAGATCAAGAGGGGATGAGTCGAAACACCTGGACAGAACGAAACTCCATATGAAGAATTTTCGAGTAGACGCAGGATTGTATTGAATCAACCGTTAATAGATCTGGAATCAGACGAGTAATTAATGTGTGCCTATCGTATCATCAGAAACCAAGAAATCGAACAAAGCAAAAGGAGCGTGAATTTCTCTACAGAAAACTTAAAAGATAAAAAAGAGTGATCCAAAAAATTGGAATGTATCCACCTTTATTTCGAACTAAATATGGATCATCGATGACATCACATCCACAGAAGAACAGCTGGAGAGTATCGGAAAACCATTGGGTAGTGAAACGGTAGGTGGAATAATGTTAGGTGGACTACCCGAAAAAATTAGGTCACTAACTTTAGAGATTCGGGGGTTCCTATCAAATTAACTACTTTGTGAAAAACAAATTGTTTCAAGATAATGTCAAGGACTTATCAGGGGTCGGTCCAGGCATTTTGTAAAAGGTCCGGTTTTCGTAAAATTGTGAAAAAATGACTCGTAATTTGTGAATATAAAATAAGCGTTAAGTCACATTCTTTCAACTAGGTTCCTGCTTTTGTGAATTTGTGCAAATAGGGCTATCCTGTTATTGCAAAAAACCTTTTATAAGAGTTTTTAAATTGTAAATAGATACAAGATTATGCTAAACACCGTAAAATTATAATTAAAAAAAATAAATTTTCAAAAATAAACGGCAATTGGCTACTAAATTAGAAATGCAACATACAAATATTTGGTATTTAGTCTACACTGCACAACACAGAATATTCATTTCGGACGAATAATGGAAAGAAAATCACTCACATTTTTAATAATTTCAATTGACATATTTTAAATAACACAACTTAGTTATGTATCCCTTGTAAGTAATGTTACGCATTAAGTAAACTTAAACAATTCTTAAATCTATAATACTTTAAAAAAAATTTTCAAAAGTTATTTTTTATTTACATAATATTTAATCAATTAATTTTAAGAATAAATATATATTATTCAATTGTTTCTTTACGAAAAAAAATTATCATTTAATATCAATAAGAATGTACATGCGATATTTGTAGAAGTGGAAATATTTTCTTAGAATACTACATTTGAAACTTATAATTTTTTATTTTATTTCGAAGAGGTTAAGGTACATAATATAAATGGAAATGATATCAAACTTAGCCTTAGAATTAAAGTAGAAAAACATGATTAACAAAATGTTAGAGTAATATACGTCGATTGCCAGTAGATTTGAAAATATCTATAATAACTGAACACTCGGCATCAGTCAATTTTTCAGATGCATTTATAATAATGTGCAAATGTCTATCGAGTGTCTCTTGTTTCATCCTCGTTCGCAACTCAGTGCAAACAAGATTCATTTTCAAAAATAACCTTTCAACACTTGACAATGGTATAATAACCGACATTGTTAATCATGTGGGGGCGGAGTTATTGACCATGCCAACCGTCATCTATCAAAAGGTACCTCGTGATAGAATCAAGTTAGCATGCTTTATATACTAGTGAATGATGTTAAACTTTTGTAGTGGTAGTTACGCCACATTACTCCCCCACCAGAATTTTATCAGGGATAGAATTCGATACCACTAGTTGCTGTACTTGTGAAACATCGGGAGCTTTGTTAAGTGCTGAATGTGAGAGGTGTATTAACATCACGTTGTAGCGTTCGTTGTTGCTTCTGTTTGCATTTTGCAGTCACAAGTAGCAAGTAAACTGTTCTATGTAGACTATCCATCGAAGTGGGCGTTACTGTCAAGATTTTCGCGAAGTAGGCGTTACTTGCGTGAGCAAATCACGTCCGGGTCACCAATGTGGGGGCGGAGCTATTGACCATGCCAACCGTCATCTATCAAAAGGTACCTCGTGATAGAATCAAGTTAGCATGCTTTATATACTAGTGAATGATGTTAAACTTTTGTAGTGGTAGTTACGCAACAATCATTTTAATAACTAAGTTCATTTATATCCGTCTTTCTTTTTCTCCCCCTGGGAAGGGTTTATTCGGTTAACAAAACAATAATGAAGATAAACAAATTTGTAAAGGGTCCGTTTTTATGAAAAGAGATTTTGTGAAGGGTCCGCTAACGGACCCAAATTTCCAGACCCCTGCTTCTGTACAACATCAACAAAGCAATCTGAAAGTGCCTTTTATGGAAAATCGGACAGAATAAAGCACAAAGGTATCAAGAAACTAAGAAGCTATAATTGCAGCGAATACAGAGAGCTGGGTAGACGTTGTCTAAACCCGAAGCTCCATGAAGAAAGCGAAGAAAATACTTTTGGCTTCTTCACAGGTATAAGAAAGTCTGCTGACTGAAATGTATTTATATTCTAATTGCAATGCTCATGTGGGTCTGGATTATTAAGATCTGAAATGAATAGGAAAATGGATGTAGCTAATGGTAACGCGGAACAGTTGTTATTTCTCGTAAAACTCGTGCTAAAACTATAGCTAGTGGTCTTATTAACTCCACAAACCTTTTTTTAGAGCTGAATCTGACAACATTAAATCACTATCAGAATGTAAACAACACCTGCGTCAAGCAGATGAATCTCTCATTCGTTCTTTTAGCTTAAATTTTTATCTCCAATAAATATTCGCTTTGATAAATTTCATATCACTCTTCACTGACATTTATGTCACTCTGTTCAGCAATATTGAACAAAAGTACACTGGAAATTGGCACTTAAACTTAAAAAAATATCAATGTAGGGAATATCGGGCAAATGTGTACCAGCCAGTATCACTTAACCTTAAAGAAACATCAGTAGAATACGGGCCTTGGAATACCGATATAACGTAAACTGTGTTATTTACCTCAATAAATCATCAATGAACAGAAGTCTGCGCTAGTATGAACCGGACAAACATCTTATTATTATCTCGATAACTCCGATTATTATTAATTGAAAACGGCTACTATTAATAGGCGTTTACTATTTTCAACCAAATTAAAAACAATAAAGTATTGAATTGTCTCTTAATGGGTTGTGAGGTGTCACTGGTTATTGCGCATGCGTTAACTTTCGTGAAAATAGACAGAGAGTATAATTTTAAACGCCTTGAAACTATAAAGCCAATTGGGTATACTATAGCCTACGTCACAGGTCGTGTTATTCCTACTAAATTTAACTAGTAAACAACATTTTCTGCGAACCTGATTTCTAGCAACAAGTAAACATTAAACGAAGCGTGTTGTTATAAGTCGCTACTCGTCAGGTTGGAAATGTATTAGTCTAGTTCCTTTTGAAATAATTTATTTCGTTGTTTTATATAAGTTTATGAATTTAGTAAACATATTTAAAACTCAGCTCATTAATTATACTAAAAGGTAAATATTATTCCTAGTAAAATTTTCGGAGTGGAAGTAGTTGTGTTTTTTTCATATTATACCCAATTGGGTATACTATAGCCTACGTCACAGGTTGTATTATTCCTACTGAATTTAACCCATGAACGGCATTTTCTGCGAGCCTAACTTCAAGCCACAAATAAACAAACGAAGTGTTTGATCGTTTAAATAGCTGCTCGCCAGATTTTATTGCATTATAAAGAAAAATATTGAAACTAAATACAACTAAATAAACAACAACTAAAACAAATAACAACAACTACTAATAACAATAACTAAATAAACAACAACTAAATTCCATTCGTTTAGCATTGCGTCATATGTTGTTCCTACTAAATCGAAGTAGTAGTTGTGTTTTTTTCATATTATACCCAATTGGAAGAATATGCAAAGCCAATTGGAAGTATTTTTTTAAAAAATTTTTGATAAATTTGTGTTAGCCGGCGTATTTGTTCTTAGCATTTAAACTTAAACTCTATGAGCTTAGCAAGATTTAATGAGGTATTTCATTTTTTATCGCTTGCTTCTATTTTTGTAACGATGAAGAGTGCTTGAACTTAGTGAGCTATAATACTGAAGGACGATCCACTTTGACTACGCGTTTCTTGACTACGCGTTATTTTTTTAAAACTTGTAGTGGATGACACTTGATGTTATTACAGTGTTTTTAAATATTAATTAATTCAATAAATTCAATTAATTAATTTTAAATTTATATGGGTGAAAAAGGTGCAATTATTTTGTAAAAAGTAACTTAAAAAATTTTTTTCTTTGTTGTTTTTAATTTTTTTTTACATTACTTGTTTTGTTTTTTTGTACGATCATGTTTGTATCATGATTGAGAGAATAACAATTCTTTCTGATTTATCGACTGAAAATATAGTTTTTATGTATCATTTCAATCAAAATTATTGAATTAAGTTAGTGATTCGAAATTTTTTCACTGTGCATTTATTTAGAAACCAAAAATTTTCTAATCAACTCTAAATCTTATTTTACATTTTTATTCTATACTACGTAAAAAATATATCTTTCATATTTTATATAGTGTTGTTTATTTCAATTTCTCATATAATAAATTCTACTCTGAACTGAGAAAAAAAAATATAAGGACACTTTTCGCAATTTATTCTTTAATTTAAAAGGAGTAATGGCATTTGTCATTAATATAAATATATATATATTTTTATACAGTAAAATATATTTAAGAACAAAAACAAATTGTGAGAAATCAATACCTTTAAAATAAATCGATCATTAAAAACGGCATGTTTAACGAATCAACTTTTAAGCATTTCGTAGAATTAAAAATCAAAATAAATGATTAAACGATTACAAAAATATTATAAAGCAAAGTAAAATAATAAAAAAAAAACAATTGACTCATCAATTCCTTAAAACAGGTGATTAAACTTTTTTGCCATAGCGTGGCGCTGAAAACGTTTGAGCCAGACTACTGCCATTTTGCAAAGCATCGATAACTTTAACGATCCATCGATATCACCGACATCTTTTAATACGCTATAGAATCAGAGTGTAAACTCTTTATATATTTCTTTGCTGTTGAAACAATGAAAATAAAACACATTTTTCAATAATGCCTGTGAATGACTCAACGTAGAAAAATGGAAAATATCGCAGAATGATCCAAAATATTTCGGCAATCTTTATATTCCTTAAAACGTTCGTCAATCGATGATCCTAAGGAAAGTTTAATCTGTTTCAATAATGAAATTATTCAATATTGCACCCGAACATGTTGACTTCGGAAAGTGGCAATCGCTAACTGCGGAATAAATGACGATCCAAAACGATTCTAGAGTTATTAACACGCTTCCAGACAGTTTTTATGGAGATGCATTTTTCAGAAATGGATAAAAAGGAAAATATAATATAATTAATTAATAATGAAATATAATTAATAATAAAATTAATGTTTTAATGAATGACCGCTTTAAACAGTGTTTGAGGCGATGTCCTTGAATTGAAATTTCAATTGAACAGATTGAAATTGTTTTTCCTGCATTCTTCTCAGTTTTTTCTACAGAGAAAGTATTGGTAAAGAAATCGCAATTTTTGAAGTGATACTTCTTATGCGACTTCCAACAAGATTGCGTTAAAGTTTAACGCTACATTTTTATTGGCCTTGAAATCACGTGGTAGGATCCAATTTTCCCTTATTCATTTCCATATTGTTTTGGTTCTCACCAGCATAAAAATAATAAAAGTCATAAAAGTATTGTTTTCTATAAACATTTTAGTTTGATTTGATACACATATAATTTAATAGGGTAGTATTTTTCATTTTCAAACTTAGTGGATAACAATTGAAAAAAAATGAGTGAAAACGATGCGACGGATTTAAGGTTATGTCAAGGGACGTCTCTTGTGAATATCAATTGATTGTTTGGTTTTCTCTTTTCTAATTGCCATTTATATTTCACCAAATGCAGCCACGAGGAATATTAAATTATTTACTGCAAAATCTTTATTGCCACTATCCACTGCAGGCTCACAAGCTCTGGCAAACGTTACTGGTGAAGAAATTGATTATTGTGAGCGGCCTGTGATCCTTGCAGGAGATTTTAATGTGAATTTCTCGTTACCTGAAGCTGNTTATAGTCTTAAAAAATTCAGAAAATCTGGTTCCAATACTTTAATAAAGTAATGGCAAGCTTTTTTAAAATTTCATTTAGATAGAAAAAAGTATGAAAACGCGAGATTTCACAACTATTTAGATAGATTTAGTTTGGAAACAAATTTAGATTCATTTAGGTGTAATAGCTGTGTTCATTTGTGTGAAAATTATATATTACGTGTCTTCTTGGTTTTGCTATCATTTCTTAAATGACTGAACTTTAATAATCTTACTTTCTATTTGCAATTAAAACATAATATTCAATAGAGATTTAATTCCATCACTCAAATAATTTTAAAATAACTTAAAACTGTTTATACTATGACATACACAACTTGTTATTTACATTAAAAAAACATTGAGGGATACAAACAATATATTTTTTCTCATCATATCATTCAGAATTTTCATTATTTGAGGGAAAATATTCATCAAAATAATTTATTCTCACTTGAAGGAGGAGTAACCATCATCATCATCATAAAGCAAAGCTTGTTTGAATGAGATGATTACTTTTTCTTTAATAATTTTTTGAATGTGTCGATTAATTATTTCGGATAATTTCCGTCCGAAAATATCTTTTAGAGCGTAGATTATCGGCACACGTCTCTTTTATTCCATTTTCTTTCACGCTACATTACCCCCCATTTGACCTTTATTAAATTCTTCCCATTAATGCAATCAATTTTTAGATGAAGAACCGCCATCATTTCCTCAAAGTAGTAATTATAATAAAAATATTTTTAGATAGATCTTCAAAGGAATCTTCTGTTTCGAAGCAAGGACACGTGTTGCCATTCAAACAATGACAATTTTTTTTTAAACTAATAAAAAATCTTGCGAAATGTTTTCTGAAAATAAGCACGTGAAATGATGGAGCGGTCATTTTATACAGTTTTTGGAATGCGAAGTGCAAGGAAAAAGGTAACTTCATGAATAATTAGTAGATTAAATAATTACCTCCTCTAAATACTCCGAGTTAAACAATCGAATTTTTTAGAACAGCGCACATTCCTTGATTTTTATTTCATTACAAATTTAAATTATCTTCAGAGTTCCCGGATGAAATCTATGCCCCCCCACACACTCTATATATGGAAGGAATGCAGTCCCTGATGTAATTATTAGTAGACGCAATACAAGAGACTCGGTGAAATCTTAATTATCAGGTTATACTATACAGATTTATTGTTTTGACACGGTTTGCACTAGTTTACGTTCAGGCTATACCACTCCAACAACGATTGGTTAAATTAGGCGATATATTCTATAAATATAGAACAATTATTACATCAGGTATTATGTTAGTATATTATAATAATTAGACCCAATTATTAGACTCACTGTAATGTTTTAATAATGACATGTTTTGCACCAGTTTATGTGCAATACTTTTATATTTAAGCATACATGTAATGGGTTTTTATTTGATGTTATTTATATACTTCCTATTTGTATTTATTTTTAACGTATTTCATTACAATGTTAACGAATTGATACAGGAGCGCAAACAGGTGCAAACCGGTTTCAGTCGCGAAAAGCTGTATAGTATCACCTAATAATTAAGATTTTTACATAGAATCTTATAGTGCTTTTAATAATTTTTGCCAGGAACTGTATGTATTGAACACAATAAAAATTTATATGCATACAATATGTAAGCAAATGATAAAAGTTGAACAAATTAAACTTATCAAAGCGGAGAAATAGTTGTCAAGATCGAAATCTATTGTGAAGCAGTTTACATTGTTTTTTCAATTGCACGGTAGTATTATGAAGGAAAAACACGACAACGCCATCTACGCACAAAACTTATAATTGATTTTAGTGTTTACTACGCAGCAGCTGGTAATAAAATAATTGGCCAATCACCTAGATTGGTCAACAGATCTCTTTGCATGACAATGGTATTCCACAACTATGCTCTCTACTCATCAGACTCTACCACTTCTTTCAAAATTTGGAGACATTTTTAGCAATTTAATTTTCTGCAAAAACTAGTCCTTTCAGAGCACAAAGAAAACATCTGTAAACAATATGGTTGTGTGAAAAATTTGTTGAATAAAATAATTCCAAATGTTCTTTAATCAATTTTGCCTTTGACGGTTGGTATTACGACAAGTACACATGCGCAACAACTTAAGTTATTACTAATCTAAAACTTACGTTCGTTTCCTCTCTTATCAAATTGAGGCATTTATTTGAGGTTTTAAACCGCAATAAAGCAGAAGAAATGTATCTTATTTTATTTTATTCATGTATTTAGTTATTATAATGTATCTTTTTTTTATATTATCTTATTGTATCTTATATATTTTATTGATCTTATATTATTTTAACCGTCGTTGAACAGCCGACCCGATTTTTGGTTTTACGACCACTCATGTTCAACTTCGAAACCTTGTAATTTTGAACACAATCCAGAAGACAAGGGAACTCCTGGATCAAGCATTGGAAGTAATTTTGCCTTCGTGGAAGACTCTTTGCTGAAACTAACCCGCATTTGCGTGACATGGAAAGGAAAATTCCGAAAATCCCCCGCGGTTAGCCTGACGGCAAGGGGACTCTGACCCATGATCCGTCCACCCCTGAGGATATTTAACGTCAATGGTCGGTGCAAGCCGGGAGAAGAATTTTTATCGACCAACCATTGCTGGGATTTGAACCCGGTTCACCTCATTAGAAGGCGAATCCCCTGAGCCACCACGGCTCGAATGTATTGAAATGAAAAAAAGAAATAAATTTTTTCGTTATATAAAAGGTAATGAATGTTTAATGTAAGTAAACTATTTATATCCGTCCCAAAATTCATGCTTGATCAAAATTGTTTCAAAAAGAAACTGGTTTTTGTAGAGAAACTGCAGAGGAGACATTTTTTTTTTTATCTACACCACAGCTTTTGCTCAACGACCTGCGTGTAGAAATTTAGCTTTCCAATTCATGGCCTACCGTCTTTGAAGCTTTCTTTGAATAGAAAACGCAAAGACTAGGAAATTAAAAATGTCTAAGCATTCAAAAGTATGACTAAAAATATACTATAAGCGGAAAAAATTTTTTCTTCCAGAAAATATATTGTATTTCATTGAGATTCAAGTTGGGTTCAAATTATTTAAACCACCTGATATAATGCCAAAAAAGAAGAAAGAAATCAAATGAAAGTTCATCGTCTGATAAATTAGCTCTTTTGAACAGTAGAAAAACTGATAATTACTGTCTTTCTAAGAAGTAGCCAGATCCTCAGATTATTTTTGAATGCAAATAAATTAAATATCTAAAAATATGGTTAAGATGTTTTTATTAAAAATACAGTAAAAGCTCTATCATCGTAGGCTTTTATTTTCTTCCGAAATGTACTTACATTTTTGTCGTTCAAAAACATCCTTTATAAATAATAGGTAATAACAATAATAAACCGAGGAAAAAAGTTAAAACTGAATGGCTTTAGCAAATACTTTCCCATCTTTAAATTCAATACCCATTAAATTCAATACCCATTTAAATCGTAACTATACGATAACTTCAATGAGAATTCTAGTTTTAAAAAGTTTACAAAATCAGGTAATGTAAAAAAAAAAAATATGATAATTAAAAATGAATTTGCGAGATTTTAATTTTCCTTGAAACTTGACTTGTTACAACGATGCCATGTTAGTGTCATTCGAATTTGGCGAATTAAGAATTAAATTTTGAAGTAGAATGGCTTGCCCAGAACGAAATGGGAACTCAATGGAATATTCGTTTGAATGAATCGATTTAAAAACAGACAAAAAATGGCTTCATACAAAGTAATTAGAATGGCAGGTTACGATAAATTAAAAATATAATATCTTTTAAGTGAATAAATATTATCTGACAGACACTTAAGAGCCAACGGTTTCTTAAAAACATACAAATTACTTTTTTTTCCTTAAAAATCGTTTTCACTTGGTCGGATTTAAAAATGAATGGAATAACGGCCTTTGGCTCAATTACAAGTAAATGATAAGAACAAAAAATTCTATCCCATAATTATTTCTGCACCTTCCTTTCTTTCGAAGTATTGCAACCAAACTTTTCATGGGCTTTAATTATTCTTACCGGTAATTAAATATTTTTAATCGCATCCCTGAATACCACCATCGACGTAACAGAAATACTTGAAAAGGAGGAAAATATTTCATAGTAATCAACGTAGTTAAAAGAACAAATTTTTATAAGATTTGATTGTTTTGTCCACTAAGTCAACACAAAAATATTTATTTCATTTAGAACCGACACATATACCAAGCTCGGAAAAATCTACCATAAACTTATTCTCACTTTCATTATAAATTGAAGCAAGAGTTATTTCATAATATTTAAAATCGGAGAAAACTCATGGGAAATAAACTTTGAAAAAAGTTCTTTTTTGTGATATTTTTGCGTATTTGAAAAACTACACAAAATAAAACCGTATTGATTAAAATTAAACGACGTCTTTCATTTCCTCTAGTTATAAAAAAACGAAAAGAAACAAATTAAGTATTGTTTAAATAACAAAGAATGAAAAATACAATTGTTTAACGTGATCTCTCAGCATTCAAGACAAATGAATCAAACAAGGAATCATGTAAAAAACAAATCAATTGTTAAGTTCAAACATTTCATTGAAACTCGATTCTATATAAAATACCATAGCACGATATTTTTATTTACTTTTGAAAAAGTTGACGTTCTACGTAAGCTTTAAAATTTAGAACTTTTCAAAGTAAATAGAAGAAAAGAAGTTATTAAGTATTTAAAAAAAGTTCTAAATGTGAACGGGGAAAAACAGGAGAAAATATTTCCAAAAGTAGATACAGTCGATAAAGAGAAATGTGTTGCTTAAAAAGAAAAACACCATGAAAATTTTTAAAAAAATCTTACAAGGATTACGAATTCATTGAACAAAAAGCTCTCAATTAATTTAAACACAAATTTTTTTTAACATATATGTAACCGTCGTTGAACGAATAAAAATTTTTTGGGTTTACGACAACTAATGTTCAACTCCATAGCCTTGTCATTTTGAACTCAATCCAGAAGACAAGGGAACACCTGGATCAAATATTGGAAGATATTTGTCCTCGTGGAGGACTTTTTTGATGAAACTAACCCGCATCTGCTTTGCATGGAGAGGAACAAGACCACAAGAACCTCTTATGGTTAGCCTGAAGGTAAAGAAATCTAACCCATGATCTGTCTACCACTGAGGATATTTTAAGAAGCACTGTGGTCGGCGCAAGTCGGATGCGGAATTCACATCGACCAGCTATTTGGGGGATTCGAACCCGATACGCCTCAATGGAAGTCGAGCACTCTATCACCTGAGCCATCACTGTTCCAAACCAAATTTTAAGAGAAGCTGTCTTAATTAAGAGAATTGTCAGTTATTGTAAAAACATATGGAACAAAAAAATTTCAATGACTATAAGTGATTCTATTTAAGAGTAACGGGCCGCTTCGAATTATAGTTCGAAAAATGTACAGTGAACTAAAAAGACAAATCACCCTACATAGTGCTTTCTCTAATAATACTGGTAAACAAATTAAATGTACAGATACAGAAAAAAAATTTACAGATATCTTAGAATCTATTTTATAAGACAGATGATTTTGTTTTGAGTCAAATTATTTGTTTCTATCATAAGCAGTTAACTTCTTCAGTCTACAGAGGAGCTGTTTTATTGTATATCATTACCACATTATTAAATATCTAGTTTAATAAATCCATACACACTGAAATTACAACCTTCATTTAATGTGTACCTCAGTGTTTTACACATCTGGAGCATTCACATAGTTGAAAATGGTAAACGGATGAAAAGTACCGGAAAGCATCGAAAACACCCCGAAAAAAAGCATAGAGAAATTAAAGCATTGAAAAAAACCATCACTTTAACAATTATATTAACTTACGTCCAATTTTATTTGAACAAATGAAGCACAAATGTAAAGTAATTGAATATTCACTCCAATGAAATATCACATTTTCTTAAAAAAAAAATTAAGATTACGAAGATTAATTTAAAGTTCATGGAAGAAACTTCACGCATTTTGTAAAATGTTAAGAACTCTTAAATAGCTTCATAATATTTTTAAATTCCAATAATTGCTCTCATTGCATTGCAATAATGTTTTATCAATGGTTTTTTTTAAAGAATTATTAAAATGAAACAGTTTATAATTTTTGTCAATAATTTTAACTTATCACAAAATTATTCTCCATATTGTTAAATCAGTACATCAAAAAATATAATTCTTCTTAATTGTACATAATACAAATTATATACTATAGTATTAGACATATTATATAATTGTATTATGAACAATTAAGAAATATCAGAATGTGCAATAAAAGTTTCTTCCCCATCGCTTCAAATTAAACTTTGCATGTTAATAAGTTTTCAGAAAGTATCTATTGACATTCGCAATAAATATTTAATTATATTGAATTCACGTTTAACAGCCTGAATCAAATCAGTCATTAAATTCATTTAATTGTTAAAATGGTGGCTTTTATTCATTGCTCTTTCCTCATTCTCTTTTTCTTTGCTTGCTTTATTAGAGATTTTTTTCTCCAAATCTTTTTGTAATTCTAGCAAAAACTGTCACTTGATCATTGCAAAGAAACTCACGAAATCTAAGTGTTCCCTTTGCCGTCAGGCTAACCGTGAGAGTTTCTCGAGGTCTTCCTCTCCATGTAACGCAAATGAGGATTAGTTCTGAAAAAAAGTTCTCTTCGAAGGCAAAATTTCTCCCACTACTTGATCCAGGAGTTCTCTTGTCCTCTGGATTGGGTTCAAAATTACAAGGCTACGAAGTTGAACATTAACAGTCGTAAACCCAAAAAATTGGGTCGGCTATTCCACGACGTTTGTAAGAAAAAAAAAGTCTTAGTGTCTGTGAGTAATCATTGTACCCAATGAAAAAAGAATTCCATAATGATTAATAATGTAAACAATATTTCATTAAAATTAATGAAATTTAAACTATTAAGTTTAATAAAATTTAAATAGTGATCTATGAATATTAAATGGTGTTCCATAAAAATTTATTTTTGCTAATACATTAAAAACATGAGACGATAGAGCAAGAAGGTTTTCAAACATAAAATTGGCATAGCAAACTATATTAGAAAAAGTGAACCTAGATAAAGGTGCCAGATATCTGTAGCTTGAGATATCTATAGCCAGATATCTATAGCGTACTAAGGATTAAACATTTAAGATTTCAAATTACCTTTTAAGTAAATACAAAGGGGCTACTTTTAGAGAAGAAAACGGTCGAATGTTTGGTAAGAAAAAGTGTTATTTTAAGTGGTAATAAAATTTACTATATTGTATTTATAAAAAATCTTATTTTATTTTAAATGTTTAGGCATTCTCTTGTAGTAACAGTTTTTTTTAATTTTTTTATAAGCTGAAACAACAATATGAAAGTTTAATTTTTCAGTTTTGATGCATTTGAGCAATCACTTTTTATCCCCATTTATTTAAACTTTATGCATATCATGAAACAACACAGGAAAAATATACTAAGTTCTAATACGTGAGAAAGGTATGCCGATAAATTTAATAACTCATAGTAGTATTTTGCAAATACAATTGTAAAAATGTTTTTTTCGTAGAAATTTTGAGTTTGATAATTTAATTTTTAACTTTTACAATGCATTTTAAAATTTTACAAATAATTTTACTTCCTTAAAAGTTTCAAAAAAATTTCTTTAGTTATTTTTTTCAATTTGATTTGATTGACAGTTTTGCCAATAATATTAATATGAAAAATATTACTGATAAAAGTTGCATTATTGAATTAAAAAATGTTGAATGACAAATATTGAATAACAAATGTTGAATAACAAAATAAAAATGTTGACAAAAATTTTGTAAATAAAAATATAATGTGAATAAAAATGTTGAATGTTCACACAATTAAAATGTTTAAAATATTCAAATCATACCATGTAATCCTGTCACATAAGACTTTCTTTTATGAGACTTCAAAAAAGTCATTTAGAGTTAAAAAAAGATTCTAATTGAATACAATTGATCATTTATTCCTCAGATTATTGCAAAATGTTGTTCCACAAAAGAATTTTTTTCTTTTAAGAATATAGAATGAAGTATATTTTTTAAATGTTGCTTTTCTCTATTTTAGATGCTTCCGTAACGAATGTAAACACGTTTTATTATCCGTAAAAGGTTTGAAACTCCATTTAAATTGGATAAAACCAATCATTTTGAAACTCTTAAATAAACCCAAATGGGTATAATTTATTTGCATTGCATGTTTCCTAAATAGAAAATGTCAATATGAAAATAATTATGGCACATGGTTGTTAACAAAAACACATCTGAGGTCATTTTTGTTTTAAAAATAAGAAGAAACTCAGACATACAATTCTAGGTTTTTATTTCTTTACTTAAAACTAAAGGGTCGATCACGTGATCCGAGCTCTTTTTAAAGCAAGAACATACAATAAATATCATAAAATTTTAACGCAAGAAGATTTGCATTCAAGTTATATCACAGCACAGAAAAATTATTTGATCAAAGCAAATTCTTAAAATGAATTATTTTAAATATGAAATACACTTTAAAAAATTGATTAATTTTATTCAGTTTGCAAGTCCGTTAATATTTTATGCTCTAAATTCTGCACAGATAATGTAAGATAAAAAAAAAATCTTTCCAAAATTCGATTATTTTCTTCTCACTATTAGAATCCAATATGAAACAAAAAAGAGAGTGAAGTTAAACTTGCCAATAAAGTATTTAAGAGTCTATTTAAAAGTGATGTTAGAAATCGGTATGCCTTCACGAATGTGAACAGTTCATGAACCAATTATTGACATGAGAAGGGATCTCTGTTACTTTAAAAGAAACATTCGATCGACCCAAATTTTCGAATCAGTTTCATAACATCTCCGAAAATTTCATTCTTATTTTATTTAGAACAAAAGATCATGGCATGCCATATGAGAGAATAACTCTTTAAAATAAATGAAACAATGTGTTGTGTTGAAAGGGGGGGAAGAACTTACCCGGGGTCGTGGGAGACATCAGTGGGGCTGGCTGCACTGCTTTGATCTTCGGAATCCATAACTACTTTTTGGTGTAAGGAACAATAAAAAATGTTATTTTTATGTTTCGGAAGTTCGGCCGCCACTTGTCTCTATTGTGTAAAAAAACAAAAGGGTGGTGTCCTATTGAACTGTACAAAAAGAAAGTATAAAACAGTTTAGAAGCGGCTTGATTGGGGGGCCACTGCTTTCCATCCTCGGCTACAAAATTCCTTTACGTGGTCTCCACCTCTTCGTGCAGATTCTTGATTAATAGAGAAACCTTTCCTTCCATTCTGCCATTGGACCTCCCTTCTGACGCAAGCGCTCTCCCTTTTCTTCCCTTTGACGTCATTTCCCCTTTCCAACCACTACTTCTAACAGATACGATGCTGCCATCTATCGACCGTTGCCTCTATATATCCCTACAACACAACCCCCTCCCCCCCAACATTTTTCTAAATTTAGGAATCATATTTTTAATCATTATTTTCGCGTTATACACTCCTGAGCATCCAACTATCATAAGCATCATCCAATATCTTTATAGAGAGGCATCTTCCTCGGAAGCCTCTGTAAAAGCTGCTTCTCTTTTATCTGACAATGAAGGCAGGCGAAACAACTTTACGCACAAACAAGGGTTTTCGGTGGTGCAAGAAATAGGTTATTCGAATTCCCAGGCATTTTACATTTAGAACATGGGGTAACAAAAGTTATAATCACTTATTATTTGGTTCATATAATTTTTTTCCCCCAAGTAATTTTATCAAATAGGAAAAAATGTTGATCCAAATAATAAAAAAAAACAGACATTTTTTTTTGGAATTCGGATTATAATTAGTTTAATACTATTACAGCCCCTGGCCAGCCCCATATTATTAGACGCACTATAAGATTCTATGAAAATTCTTAATTATCACGTGACACTATACAGCTTTAGTGTTTCTACGCGGCTGAAACCGGTTTGCACTTGTTTACGTTCTTGTATCAATGGATTAACATTGTAACACAATACGTTAAAAATAATTATAAATAGGAAGTATATAAAAAAACCTCCTGAATAAAAACCCATTACACGCAGGTTTAAATATAAAAACATTGCCTATAAACTACTGCAAAACATGTCATTATTAAAACACTAGGGGAGAGTGGGGTCAATTGTAACATTTTTTACTTAACTATTTTTAACTAACAAAAAATCCAATATATTATCAGTATTAATTGACAGACGAGTAAAGTAGACTATTCTCTACTAGAAAAAAAAATAAATACCTTATTTTAAATGTTATTATATTAGTAATTAACAATTTTCGACAGTCGTGCACTTGTTACAATTGTCCCCACTTACGGGGTCAATTGTAACAGTTCATAAATTCAACTAAAACATAGTTAATTATACATATTATCATAGTTGTGATATATTTTTTTATTGATCAAAATAGTAGTGATATTTTAGGAGTAAAAATAATAATGAGC
>NC_092212.1:88508635-88530169 GCF_043381705.1 Parasteatoda tepidariorum | reverse complement strand
TGATCCAAGAATCGACAAATATATTCTTAATGCAATGTGAACGTTAGGAAAAGTATTCACAAGTTTATCTTTAACATTGTTATCGATCGAACTAATCATAATGGTATTATCGATATCAACTGCAATATCGGTAGTATGTCGGTATTGCAGATAAAGTTCGATAAACAAATTTGTAAATTAAAATCCATATTAATAAAAATGTTAAAAAAAATATGCAAGAAAATTTTAGCCTATATTTTGGAAAGAGGGGAGGAGTGAGGGAAGGAGGGGAGGGTCCAAAAACGGCTATGCCTAGGGCCCACGAAAGGTATAATCCGGCTCTGTCAGAGACTGTGTAAAAAATTAGTAATTCAGTTAGAGTAAATACTTTCTGTAGAGAAATTTTTAAACTACTCTAGCTTATTAACTTAAAACAGTTTTTGACAAATGAAATTTTTTAAAAATGTATAATTATTCCTTTTGAGATTTATCATATGCTTTTATGACATACTAATGTTGCAAGTCAGTAAATAAAAAATAATTTCACAAAAAAGCAAGCGTTCAACTAAATGATTTGTTCATTGATTTAGTGAATGGTGCCTACATGCAGCATTTTATTTCTTAAATAAAATATAATTTTTCAGACATGAAATTCTTTTGTGCCTTAAATGAATGCAATGCAAGCATATTTCAAATTAAATAATAATATATTTTATAAAATTTATATGCTTTGGTCTTCAGATGGATTAATAACAAATTATGTAATTTGCAAAATAAATTTATTAAAAATGTCAAAATGTAATTACTGTCTTTGTTCAAATTTAATGTAAATTGTAAACGTCGTTAGAAATAAATATTTATATATCTCAAATATATTCAAATGTCAATGTGAATGAACATATGGGTGATTCTTTGAACGGAACAAAAAATTTCTTAAAATTCAAAGTCTTTAAAATAATCTAAATTTATTTAGCTATATTTATTAATATATTATAGACAGCAGTACTGTTTATTGACATTCGCTCAGGAAAAAAAAATAAAATAGAAATTCACCAAGTTTTGAATGCCAGGAAAATGACATATTAGCTCAGAAGTTAAAAGAACAGTCATTTTAAGCTAATAGTAAGTTACTCAACTTAAGTCTTCGCGTTAGATGGACCATGAATTGCTTAAATTAATTCTTTTATCCACTGTAGAGGGAATCGAAAATGTTTTTGTTGCTGATATGTACAGAATTAAATTGTGCATAATAATCAATCATTAAATAAAAAAAAATAACTTTGATTACATTCAAGCATCTTACAATCTTACATAAACTTGGTATTATGTTAATATTTGCTTTCTCTCTTTGCATTCAATTGCTTAAAAAATTTTCTGGTAACTGTTTTAATGTCCTGGCATTCATAAGCCAGGGAAATGACAGCCAGGATAATGACAATTTGCCATTATATAGCATTTAACTTTAATTTAACATTTCGGCCTAAAATGTTTACATTCCGCAGAAAACAACAGGATTTCCTGAAATAACTCTGGTAAATCTATGTAGTTTATATTATTAATGATTTCAAGAAGACAGGAAATTAACAATATAAAAACCTACTCACCTTGAAAATTTTTTTTGAAATAGGTTTTGAACCAGAAAGTTGGTGCTTTATTCATGCAATAATACATGTTCAGATAGGATGGTATTCTAATCAATCTATTAACAAAAGTTATTGATTGCTGGCGCTATCTATTTTGATTATAAATTACTAAATAAAAGACGCCAGGAAAATGACATATCTTCTTGTGACAAACAAATTACTGACAGAAAAAATTATTTTCAACAAAGTTTTTGTAAATAAAACCCTCTGCGTATATTCTAGAAATGCTTACAACGATTGAGACTAAAAAAAATTAGATATTGAATGTTTGATGTTGGATGTTTGAAATTGGATGTATTGCAAATTAGATGTTGGATGTTTTGAGGCTAGTTATTATTGGAAATATCGCCTGTTACATACCAGGAAAATGACATTTTGAAATTCAATTAAATTTTTTAAATATATACAAAACAGCCAATGCTAGTACAAGGTCATTTTAAAATACTAACAGCAATGTTATTTATCAATGTTATTAGTATAGTATTAGATCTTGAAGCAAGAGGCTGTAAATTGTCATATTTCGTGAGAATCATCCACATAANTATATATTCGGTGAACCCGTGCAAGCATAATTAAATTATTCCTTTTTTTTTCTATTCTTTAAAATTCAGCCTTCAGAGCCAGAGGGTCACAAGTTTCCCAGATATACTATAATAAGGATTAACAAGAGTTTAGTTGCAGAATTTCTTGTTATTTTGTTAAAACAAAATTTTTATTTATTTTTATTCAATTCATTTTAGTCTGAAATAATAGCAAAATATTATTATATTGAGGTACTATAGATGCAAAAATAATTGTTTGCATAGCAAGTTTCCATATCCTTTCCGCTGATATGCTTAAGAATGACGAAATGATTTGTATTTTATATACTGAGATACATATTTTATATACTAACTATTCATCCACAAATGTTGCAGTTCTAGTTATCATTTGAAATAACTGTCGGCGTTTTTAATTGCTTTAAAATGAGCGATTTAATTCAGCGGAACTTTAATAACAACTCTGGTGTAGCTATATCACTCCATCAACTCCACAGCATTATCACTTTATTTCAAGTTAAACCCACTTTAAAAGAGAGAGTAACATCAAGACCGTTCACCTTCCAATGAGGTGAGCGGGTTCGAATCCCAGCAATGGCTGGTCGATACAAATTCCGCATTCGGCTTGCACTGATTACAGTGCTGACGCGAAATATCCTCTGTGGTAGACGGATCATGGGTTAGAGTCCCCTTGCCGTCAGACTAACCGTGGGAGGTTTTCTTCTATATGTAACGCAGATGCGTGCTAGTTACATAAAAAAGTCCTTCGCGAAGGCAAAGTTCTCCCAATACTTGATCCACGAGCTCCTTGTCCTCTGGATTAGGTTCCCAATGACAAGGCTACGGGGTTGAACATTAGTAGTCCTTAACCCAAAAATTGGGTTGGCTATTCAACCACGGTTATAAAGTACTGGTCCCCGCATTGAAGCCGCCATTTGTGAATTATTTTTGCTTCCGAAAACACCCATTTTGACATACTTTGGGTATCGGCTGTATACTGTTTACGGTTAAAATTGTGGTGATTGTCTTCTTCCAAGCTGCTAAACATCTGCAGAAAATAAAATATATATATTTCAAAATATATGTATGTTTTTAGTTGTGTAATAAGGATAATTATATTTTAATTTTCAGGTCTCTGTAAAATGTGGTAAATATTTCTTTAACCGCTCTTACTCTGTTAAGTATAGTTCGAATTCGTCTTAATATTCTCTCTGCTACTAGTATGTATGATTTACAGAATCGCTTTATTTTAAGAATGAGTGCAGGTATGCAACTACTGATTCTTACTTTATATTGGTTCTCAAAAATAACTTTTCTGAATGTACTCTACATATTTTATGATTGATGCTATGTTATGATTGGACTCTGATATGTTATGATATGATTATGATTGACTTACTGTAGTTATAAATTTTAATATTAATAAATAACAAAAATGGTGGTTGGCAGCGTACACCGAGTAGTGTAACATCAGAACTTTCTAGGTTTTTGCATAACATCAGAAATTATCCTTGGGTTTTAATTTAGTTGAACACCACCTTAGTGTAAAGTTGCTGCCACCGTTTTTAGTGCTCAGATACACGAAAATTTTTTATAGTGTATTTTATTCTAAAAATAAATATACTGACCCTTATTTTATATCATACTGTAGTTATGAATCTCAGTGTTACTGAATTAAAAAAACGGCGGATGCTACTTAACATTAAGTAAAATAATAATAAAAAACATTCTTTGTGTTTCACTACACTGGGAACTTCACTTAATGAAATACACCACAGCCAAGGGTTAGCTTTTACTTTGGTGTAAAGTATTTACCGCTATTTTTGTGGTGGATATAAACTAAAATGTTTCTAAGATACGCGTTATACTTCAATGAAGTAAAACTAATATGCATAAACTATACGAACGCCGTTAGCGAAATATTTTTCGATCTTTAAAAGATCCTAATCTTGTAGCGATTGATATGAAAACTTCTTTATCTGCTTCACACAATTGCATTTGACTTTAAGTACATGCTGGTCTTTTATTATATTTTTATTTTATTACCGTCGTTGAACAGCCGACCCTATATTGGGTTTACGACTACTTATGTTCAACTCCTAAGCCTCGTCATTTTGAACCAATCCAGAAGACAAGGGAACTCCTGGATCAGTAACCCCAGAGATATGCTGGTAATTATAAGAGCCACGATGGCTCAGGGGATAGAGCGTTCGCCTTCCAATGAGGCAAACTGGGTTCGAATCCCAGTCGATACGAATTCCGCATCCGACTTGCACCGACCACAGCACTGACGTGAAATATCCTCAGTGGTAGACGGATCACGGGTTAGAGCAACACCTCCTAGAATAGAGTAGGCCTCTGCACGGGTTACCATAAATATCCTTTAGTAGTCCAAACGTAATGATATATTTCGTATTTTCAATCACTGCGCAGCTTAGTACTCCGAACGTAATGACATCTTTCTTATTTTTCATCAACTGCGCAGTTAACTTCGTCACATCGGACTACTAAATTGATCCGTGCTAAGGCCTTCCTTCTTCTAGGAGGTGTTGGTTAGAGTCCCCTTGTCGTCAGCCTTACCGTGGGAGGTTCTCGCGGTCTTCGTCTCCATGTAACGCAAATATGGGTTAGCTCCATCAAAATGTCCTCCGCGAAGGCAAATGTTTCCCAATACATGATCCATGAGTTCTCTTGTCTTCTGGATTGGGTTAAGGCTACGGAGTTGACCATTAGTAGTCGGAAATCCATAAAATTGTGTCGGCTGTTCATCGACGGTTATAAAATAAAATAATCAACATAAAGATTTTCTTTTTATATGAAAATTAAAATATTTTTAATGAAAAAGAATCAGCGATAAAAAAAAATCTCCTAAGTAAGTGACAAGGAAAGGGTTGAAACAGATTTAAAGAGTTATTTAAAGTGTGATAATAAATAGTTAATTATAATTACTCGCAGATTAATTTTTAATTAATATTTAATGATCTTAGAGAGTTTTTTCATTTTATCCAATTCATCTAATAAGTATTGTTAACAAAGTGACCCTGCTTGTGCTTTCCACAGTTAATAAGAAAGAAAGTTTAAAAAAACTCATTTGTAAAATATTTACAAAAGCGTTACGAAGTCAAGATTCGGTGTGCGACTTTTCGTAATTGCCTAAAGATTCTGAAAGAACAGAAAAAACAATAAAGCGAGCAAACAAACAAACAAACAATGGGGGGGGGAGATTTGGGAGGTGTGAAAGCTTTTCTAAACAATTTAACGAGAAAACTCTCTTCTAAAGTTTCTGTGAAGTGAGGGAAAATAATTAGGATGCCTGCCTAAGAGGCGTGGGTGGATAAGATCCCTAAAAATAACACACACACACACAGAGAAGTGTTGCATCACACATGATTGACAGCTCGCCTGCTTTTCCAGTTGACAGACAATCAGTTCCTTTTGTCAAGAACTTTGAAAGAATTTCCTACAACATTTCGTTTTTAAACTCTTTTAAGCTATTAAATGGAAAAATCAAGACGCCATTCATGTTTAGAAAACATTTTTAAAATAACCAAACTTTTTAATGTTTTGAGTTATCAGAAATAAATCATTATAAATCAATATCAATGAAAAAAATAAATCATTTTGTATGCATATCAAAAATGATCCCTGAAAATGAAAAGTAGTTTAAAAAAAAAACATAAATTTACTGAAAGTTTATGGTTTTATTTCTTGGTATAACTTATAATCTTAATATTTGTTATTAGCAACATATGCTATTAGTAATTTTGAAAAAAAAAATCTATTTTTTAGAATAATTTTTCGTAATTTTTTTCAAGTGTTTTTATAAAATGCGAAATTGTTCTTTTAGGTTCCTGAAGATTAAATAAGGTAATACATAAACTAAACGTAATACAGTTATTTTTTACATTTTTTTTAAAAAACGTGAAAGGGAAATAATCACTTAGTAAGAAAAAAACTAAGTCTTCCCTTTAATTGAGAAAGGGAAATTTTTTGTTGTTGATTAGTTGAAAGAGTATATTTAAAAAAGAAAATGCTTAGAAGAAAAAGAACCTTTTGTGTCTATTAAATTCTATGTTTGTTAATTTACGCAGAATGTGTGGTTGAAGCGCAAGCTGAGTATCTAAGCTTAAAAAAATATTACTTGTTTCTAAAAAAAATGTGTGGTAAGTGCTTCTACGTTTGAACTTTTAAATGCTTGTAGATATGAAAACTGAAATAATCAGATGAGCTAAAAATATAAAAATAAAAATTGAAAATATAAAATTTTAAAAGTGTTCTATATAAAAGAACATTTCATAAACTTAATTGTTGTTACACGATTTTAAAATTTTAAAGTAGCTTTCTTAAATAACCATTTATAGTGAAGTCACCGCATGTAGACGATTCAAAAAAGCATAAGCAGAAGACCATCACGAAAGAAATGAAATGTCTTCATTATTCCCATCTATTTTCTAGAGGGTGGCTCTATTTTTAGGGTCAAGAGTTAAAATAGAGATTAAGTAGAAACGAGTTAGTCGTCGAAATGAAACCTCCGCAGGTCAATCCTGCTATTCTCACTGTAAACACTTCGTACGTTCATTTTAGCATTAAAAACTTTGAATAAAACTATAAATTTCATAATGTTACAATTTAAAAAAAAAAAAACGCTTTTTCTTGCCGCTTAAAGCTATAAAAAGTGGTGACTGACAGAAAGTATAAATGTTTTATACTTTCTGTAGACATAAAAATTAATAATATTTTCTAGCATATTTCTTCCAGTTAATTGCCAAAAGTGAATGCAGAAACATTTTAATTTAAAATATATATTATTTGCAATATATGTTGCAGTGGTGGTTACGATTGAATAATTAAATAGATTAGATGAATTAAAATTAATTAATTCGAACACTTTTATTCGCCTTTCTGATCATCCTTGCTCAATGCATAATTTAATGTTGTGCTTTTCAATAATTATTGCCGACATTTAAATCGGTTCAGTGTTAGATTTTTATTACTAATTTTGAGATTTGGTGACTAATTCGATAAGCTCACCGAATCAAAAGAACCAATTTGAATGCCAGTTTCAACAATAATTATTAGAAAATTGAGATAAATAAAAGTACCTGTTCAAAGACCCAGTATTCATAATAGAGGAAGAACCTTTTTGGGTCCTTATGTAATGCTCCTCCTTTCCTAGAAGTTGGATCAAAAAAGTCGCGTCTTTTAAAACTCGATTTCTCAAAAACTATCCAACCGATCTTGCTCAAATTGTGAATTTTGTTGCGCAAAATTAGATACTTTAAAATTATGTAAATCTCTTATACCTTACAATTCAAAATTTTATTCAACTATTTTTGAGTAAAATAAGAAAAACGATGCATATTTACTAGAATTTGATTTTAGATGGAATTATTTTTTAACTCAAAATATCATCTGCACTAATTAATTAGCATATTTGCACAAAATTTCGTAAAGTTAGATTAAATATTTATGGAGATATGGAAATATTATGGAGATATTAAGTTTGTAAATATCCAATAAAACATTAAAACTTTTGGATTAATTAAAAATTGGTAACCAAATTATTAAAAAGCTTTACAATTATTATCATTAGCTTTAAAATTTGAAAAAAACTACGCATTTAAAATTAGTTCTTTTATACAGCGCATGCACGGAAAAAAATTTTTTTTTTAAAGAAAGCGAATTTTATTGTGAATTGTATTTGGCAGCTATTAAATAAAGTCTGATTTGTATATTTTAAAAACTTACAAAGTTTCAAGTAATATTCAGATTTGTTTTTTTTTTTTTTAAATTTTCAGAAGAAAGCAGAGATGATAAGACGTTTTCTACAAAAATCATTTTGTACCACAACAAGTTTTATTAAAAATGACACTAACATTGTTGGGGAGCATCCCCCATAAAAAGATCTTTTCTTTCACATGTTTTATTTCCTAATACCATCACACTTTGTAGTCCGGATCATCATTAGATCAAAAAGGATATTTGTGGAAAGCCCCTTATAATTTTGAGCTTTTTTTTAGAGAGTACGCAAACTACTTAGAAATTTACTTGAAACTTTTTAAGTTTTTAAGATATTCAAATCGGATTTTTTTTATTAGTTTGTAATACGATTCGCTAAGAAATTAAGAATTTTTTTTCAATGTTTCCGCGCATGCGCAGTAGAAAAGAACTATTTTAATTGCTCTAATTGCTATTTGATATATATATATATATATATATATATATATGACAAGTATATTAAGTAATGGATTTTAATAGTTAGGGAATCTTGAAACTCATGTTTCATGAAGCTCTTACAAATATCGCTAATATTGATAAGTTTCAAAATGAAATAGTTTTAACTTTGTCTTTGTTTTAGTCATAGTTTTAATTTTGATACCATTTTGCTTTTTTTCTCATAAATCTTTAAACAGTTTTTGAATGTATACTTCTAGAGTTTTTCAGAAACTGATAAATAAATGTTTCAAAAATGAAAATGTGCTTNCGGTGTTAGTCCTAGAAATCCCATAAATATATATATCCGATATTGGTTTCAAACTCGAAATGGTTGCTGTCTTCAATGACTACCCATAAAGGTTGGACATTTTATGATTCAATTTTTAAACATATATATTTTTAAAGATAAAATATCGTTGAAGGAATACAATTCATATCGTTTGAGGCACTCGAAGAGCACGTTTTTCAGAAAACAATGACCGCATCGCAACAAAAACTGCAGTTACACTGAAGAGACCACGTTTTTGTTCTAATGGAAAATGTCATAACGACTTTGATTTGAAGCTATTACGGCTGACGTCACATACAATCCTCTTCACCATAATGACCATCGGCTCTGCTAAAATATTCATCGACCGATCTCCAATTTTTGTTCTTTTTACTCTATTTCAATACAAATTCATCAGAATTAGTAATTAAAGTACGATTCAGACAGCAATTTTAAAAGAAAAGTTTTTTGAAGTATTACTTTGTTCTTTCTGAGAAATTCTGAAAAGAAACATTTACTCTGCAATTTTCAACATTTTGTTTGAAACCCTACAAAATTCTGAAACTTAATACGATTACTCTGTCTTTTGCATCTTGAATTTATCTTCATGGTAAATTTTGACTTTTTTCACTAAAATTTTTTTTTATTTTCTAAGTTTTCGTTTTCATATGAGCTGGTAGTGTTTCCATTTCTGTAAATTCTTTTGAATTTGTTAAATTTATTTATATTTTCAGGATGTTTAATGAATTCGCTTTTAAAATCAGAAATATTTGGGAACATTAAAAAAAAAATTCCTATTGTTTAAGAAAGTTTTTATTCAAAGTCAATATTTCGTATCTATTATTTTTAAGTCCAAAATTTGCTCAATGTTTTTTGAATATAAATAGCAGACCTGAGAAGAATTTTAAAAATGCTTTCTACAAGTGAAATGTCTAAAATATTCTAAAAATATATAGTAAACATTTTTTGGGACGTTTGACTACATGAAATGTTATATATGTATATATCAATCGGCGAGTGGAAATGTTCGTGCTATTGCAGTGTTAGGTAGGTAACTTCATTTACGTCACTATAGAGCTGCACAATGGGCTATTTATCGACGTTCTGGGAAGCATCCCTGAGGATGATCCGAAGACTTGATATCACAATTTTGATCCTCTGCACAGGGGATGGCTCCTCTGCTTTGGTAGCCCGACGACCTGAGCACGAAGTCGAGCACTTTACGGTAGAACAGTATAACGAGGACTGATACCGTGCACCCTCGGTCCCTACGAAGGGTGATCGAAGTGGTCACCATCCCGCTTACTGACCGCGACAAGTGATGTTCGATTTCGTTGCTCCACTGGGAACCGTGTCTTAACGACCTGTTCACCATTGTAGTGGGAGCCATTGCAGTGGGCAAAAAAATGATTGCATCGTTGTTAGTCATATAAATCTCATGTACAGTCTTGATAGTCCGGAAAAAAATGGCTGTTAACCAGATTTTTCACCCTTAAAGGCATGTTCAAACACGTTTAAGGCAAGAAAAAATTTGATCATGGGTATCGTAATATGATAAAATTAATAAAACTAATTTTTATTGCAGGGTGACAATAGTTATAGAAGTGTGCCTTTTAACTTTAAAAGTGCTACTCACTTTCATTTTTGTTAACGAGAATTGATCTTTGAATTGATGTTACATGAAGGATGACAACACGAGCAAAGAGATGACAAGGGAGGAGGAGAAGAAGTGGTGAAGCAAGTAAGGTAGACGGGATCTTAATTTCAGGCATTCATCATCAGCTCGTTAAACACTAACACTTCAGGATAAACAAACAAATGAAAAAAAAAATAATGAAAAGACGAGAAGGAAAGTAAATAGCTCATGTGCCAGTCGAACAATGAAAAACAAACGCAGTTTTATTCTTTTGTTAGTTACACTTGAAATTCTTTTTTTTTTTATCATCGTGATTTTTTAAATTTAGAATAGCGATAGAAAAACCAATAGTAAAGGGATGTCATGAAAAGGGGGCAAAGAAAAAAGCAATATTTCTTAATATTTTTAAGATGTAGTAAAAAAATAATTATAATAATAAAATTTTAAAAAACTATTAAAAAAAGTTTTGTTGAGTTTGAGACAACAATTTATACAAATTATAATTTAATTTTATTATTTATGTAGCAGAATAAATAGATCCAAAAGGGACGAAAAGAAAAAAGAGGTTTGAGACAAAAATTGAAGGAAATTTAATGTAGAATTTAATAATAAATACAGTATTACAATATCTGTATTACAAAAAAAGTCATGCAACCAATAGTAAGATCTATCATAGATTTGCATTTTTTTCTAAAGTGATACTTACACAATCAATACTTAGTAGGATGACCCTTATTTTTTAAGACATCTTCACAGCGTCTTTTCATCGAGTGAACGAGTGTTTGGAGTTCATCTTTCGTAATCACATGGTGCCAAGAATCAATTATAGCTTCAATAAGTTCTTTTATTGGATGGATGTTTTTTTCGTACAAGAATTTTCAAACGCCGCCACAAATTTTTAATTGGTTTGAGATCAGGGCTGTTTCCTGGCCATGGTAATATATCTATGCTTTATTTTGAAACCATGCTTTGCATACTTTTGTTGTGTGGCATGGAGCTGAATCCTGCTGAAAAATAAATGGTGCGTTGTTGGGGAAGAGATCCCTGATGGAAGGTATCAATTCTGGTTTCAGGACAGTTTCGATGTATTTTTTGGCATTCAGGATGCCATCAATCACTTGAATTCGGCCCACACCATCTGCAGACATACATGCCCAAATCATAACATTTGTTGGGTTTTTTGAAGTTGCTTCAATGCAATCAGGATGAAGTGCTTCACCTACTCTACGTCTCACGTATTTTCCACCATCACTACCAAAGAGCGATATTTTACTCTCATCGCTCCATATTACTTGCTTCCATCGATTTTCTGACCATTTTTGGAATTCTAGCTTGTAGTTCAAATCCTGATAACCTTCTTCTTGTTGTTGTTCTTGAACTTACTGCAATACCAGCAGATTTCATTTCACATCTAATGGCATCTGATGAAATTTTTCTATCTTGAAGGCTTGGCCGTTTAATTTTTCTATCGGCAGTAGCACTTGTGCATTTTTTTCAGCCTGATCTGACTTTATTTTCCACTGATTTCGTTTTTTCATAACGTAAACAGAACTTTCGTACACCAGAACAAGTCATTGAACCACCAACTTGTCTTGCAATTTCAGCATAGGAGAGGCCATTTTCTCACAATATGACAATTCGGTTTCTCTTTGTAGATGTCAAATTAGTTCTTCCTGTTGATGACATTCTTTAAAATTAGTTTAATTAAAAAAAGGACTTTAAATATTCAAGAACAGCAATATTCTATCTATAATTTAATTGTACTAGTATGCATCATTCCGCAAAATATTTCTACAACAAGAACTCTTTTACCATCCAAATAACCTAAACTATAGTTACAGATATTTGGTTGGTCCTAAGTACAGTGTTTGTGATTGGCTAGTATGCTTTTATTACAAAGCACGTCCTTATTCAAAACGATTTGTGTTTGTTTGTTCTACTAAAATGAGCATAACTTTTTTTGTAATACAGATATTGTAATTCTGTTTTTGTTATTAAATTTTACATTAAATTACCTTTAATTTGATATATAAACGTTTGTATTTAAGTGACGTTGTATTTAACCTTATTAAAAGCTTTAAATACAATAAATCCCCTGGTAGAACTATTTTTAATTATAATGATATTCGCAAAAGCTTAGGAAAAATTAATAATATCCGATAATGAACGCCACTGTGAAGAGGAGAAATATTATAATTTTGTTGACAAACATCATAAACATATTATTACTGGTAATTTAAATATTATAGAAAACTTAGAGCTTAGGAATTTATAAGACACAAAATTTAGACCCAATTGCAAAATATCAATTAATAAAATTCTAAAATACTATCTTAATGATCTCAATAATTTTTGTTTAAAGATATCAAATAGATTCTTTTTACCTTTAGGTATGTTAACAGTTTGGAAATGGACTGTTTCCAATTATTTTAAAAGCCTTGGCAAATTTTAATAACAGCAACAATTCAAATTGATTGATCAATTAAGCAACTAAAAACATTTTTTGCAATTTCCTAACATAGACAAAGCTGACAATAATTATGTAATCTTCTGCAAGAAAATTCCATATTGAACTTCTAAATTCGGAGTTAAAAACAATAAAATTTCAAGATTAGTAATTTAAATAATAATATTATCATTAAAAAAATTAGCTTTATGTAAATGGTTAGAAATTAAAATTAGCAATATGCAATTTCCTTAGTTAATTATCAGTTCAAAATTTCATAGAATTCCTATAAAATTTAAAACAATCATATGTTTTCGAATAACTGGTGAGATTAAAGTATACTATGTCAAACAGTAATGTGTATTATCGAGAAAAAAAATTAAACTCCAAACCCAATATTATTTTTTTGTTAAAAAGAAGAAGAAAAATTTAGTTTTGCAGTTTGGATTTTTTTCTTCCGTTTTAACTTTACCACTTAATGGAATGAAGATACTATTTAAACGCAAACTTTTTATCCGATACTTCTGGATTTTTGTGGTTGTTGTTCATTTTTCTTTCTTCCACACCCACTATTTTTTAAGTATTATTTTGGTTCTATCAAAATCCTTCTCTTGCTGCACCCATAAGACCAGAGATAATAGTAATTCGTGGAATCCTCCCTGGGGGTGTTATCTGCTCAACCGTCTAGCAGGTTAAAATTGTACTCTTTTTTTTTTCTTTCTTAAAAGTTATGGAGAGGAAGAAAAAAAAATTACTTCTGACATGGTGAATGAAAAAATTCTAAAAGCTCGATCCTTTTTCTTCTCTTAATACTTATGGATTTTGTTTTGTAGGCAAATTCGATTATACACTCTTAGAAATTTCTCGAAAAAAAATGGTTAAATAGCAATTTATTTAATGGTTATTTTACCGTATTCAATCAAAAGAGTCAAATAATCATAATTATAGAATAGTAATGAAACTTACTACTACTTATTAACTACTTTCACTTAATACTGTTAAACAACCAGAATTTCATCGCACCCACTAGGACCACCTAATGAAACTACTTGGTTCTTTGCAATGGCGTACAATCATAGCCGAGCGGGTAATTCTGTCAAACTCATGACCGTCAAAACTGGGGGTTGAGTCCCAGTATTGATACCACACTATTTTCTCCGTTTCTTCAACACAAGAAGAATTTACAGTGTCCGGCACTCTCGAATGTCCATCATCTTACGAAAAGCCAAGCTCCTATGCCTAGTTAAATATTTGTATTTTATTTTGCGTTTTTGAAAAATGCTAGTAATAAATGGTTTTAAAAAAACTTGTAGTCTTGTACTCATGGTTTCATAACCATACTATTTGTAAATGGTTGCAAAACCATATAGGTAAAAAATATTCCTTACCTTAAACTTTACGGTTAATGGGATGAATAGACGGCTGCGAGTTATTTTACCATAATTTTAGAATGAAAATTCTAACAGTGTAGAACAGCGTTTCCCAAAGTGTGGTACGCGCATCCCCAGGGGTACGGGAACAGTTTAGCAAGGGTACGCGTTCTTATGCGAAATATCTTGCAACATATGAAAATTTCAAAAACTTTATATAAAAACAAAACTAGCCATGAAAATTTACGATTACGTATTTTTCTATTGGTTATTTTTTGCAGAGTTAACAGTTAATAATTAGTGGTGTAAACTGCCAGTTCAGATTTTTAACTTTTGTGCATTTCTTATAGTAAAAAAAATACATTCATTTTTTTATCAGTGGTACACAGCATTATGAAAAATTTAGAAAGGGGACAAAAAATTCATAAGTAAACACTGGTGTAGAAAATCGAAAAGTGGTAAATGGGACATATTTTAATGACATTGAATTTTTTAAGTGAAAACATAAAACCGAGCGCAAAATATGATTTCAGCGCTTAATTTCCCTTCCATTTAAAGGTAACAGAAATGCAATAGAATTTTGATTTTTGAAAATATTTTAAAGGAAAGAGAATATAGTGTTGAACCATGTTAAATGTGATTAATTTCATTCTAATATGATAATATTCCTTGCTCACTTTTTCTCAACTTCAACAGATTAATTGAATATTCTTCTTTTTATGTTTTTCATTTCGTTATTTTATTTCTTTCTATTTCGACACATTTGGAAGAAAAATATTTAAAATATATAATAACATAAGAAGCTGCAGCCAATTTTTTTACGTTATTTTCTTATCTAAATCTTCTTTATTTAATATTCAAAGTTAAACGCTTTCTCACACTTCACTATGTCTTTACTTATTTTAAATTTAGATCATAAGTATGTATAAAATCAGATATTTTATCTTCCCTTAAGCGAACTGTGAGAAACATTCTTTTCCCTCGACCTATTCAATAAACCAATTTTATTTTGTTTTATAGCCGTCGTTGAACAGCCGACCAGATTTTTGGGTTTACGACTACTAATGTTCAACACCGTAGCCTTGTAATTTGGAACCAATCCAGAAGACAAGGACACTCCTGGATTAATTACCCAAAGGCATGATTTGTTATGAGAACTTGGAGGACTTTGTGACTCGACGAATTTAACGTGCACCCGTCTTCATTTACAACACGGGGAGTTCAGCGGGAATTGAACGCTCGACCTCTTGGACATGGACCTAGTAATTGTAATTACTCATATTTCTCTTGTTCCCTAATTTGAAATATTTTATAGATTTAATTTGTTAGATTTTCCCTAACTTTTATTGAGGAGCAATTCGATAATGTGTCACATGGATGATCCCTCTTCATGAATATCCCTTAATAAATAATAATTAAGTATTGCTAGGCGTCTGAAACCTGCTTACTTCCACCTCTCGGCGGCCTTCTGATATATATTTAAATATATATTAAAATGTATATTTAAATTTATATAGTCTCGTGCAATTTTAAGACATGATATTTGAAAATTAAATATTAGTGGGACCGGAAAGCAATATAGTTTCGGTGCATTAAATGTTAGTCTTAAAAACCATTTAATATTTTTTTTATCCATTTCGATTAGTTTTTGATCCGGCATTGAAAAGTTGCAGTTAACGAGGGTGAATACATTATTTATTAAAAATAAAATCTTGATAAAAGATGCACCGAAACGACATTACTTTCCGATCTCCTTAATACAAAAGCAATTCTCACATGAACCCGAGCGTGGTGAATTTAAAAGCCGTCTATTCTCTTCAGAAATTGTGTGTGTGACATTTTAATCGTAAGTCATATTTTCACACAATCTTATCACAAACATATATTTTTAACTCAAATTTTTTGGGGGCAATAAAAAGAAAGATTTAAAAATCGAAATTCACAAGATGAATCAATAAGCCTTATTTTTATTTTATTTCTAATTACGCAGCTCCCATTTCCCAACAAGAAGACAACTAAAATGACTTTTTGAAACTTGAGTAGATTCTTTTCTATGGTAGTTGAAGCAACTGCGAAAAGAAGGGGGGGAGGGATAGAAAACATTCGATTTGGTGATTCAATTGAACCTAAACAACAACTAGCTGGAATTAAAAAAAAAACTCCGCTTTTTATATAAAGAAAAAAAAAAGTAGTGTTGAGTTTCTTAGTGACTGAAGTCAAAATTTGGTAAAACAATGCAGGACCGCAGGAAAAACTTATGCGATTGAGGTTTTTTTTTTTTTTTTNCATTTTTTTTTTTTTAGTTACCTTTTCTTTTCTATTTAAGAGAAAAACAAAACTCTGAAATAGTTTGTGATCTTAAGTTAAAATTTAGTTCATGAAAAAGTTGGCATCCGTGTTGTTAAGGAAACAAAAGTTTCGATCCATTTTCAGTTCATACTATTAGAGTTCACATTCTCCCTATATATCTTGTTCAAATTTTCAATCATTCATAAAATACTTTTTATTCATTCACTCAACTTCAAATATGATTTTTTTTAAACTTGTAGTGGATGACAATTGATGCTAATACAGTTTTTTCAAACATTAATTCATTCATTAAATGTAATGAATTAATTTTAGTTTCATATGGGAGAAAAAACTGTAATTATTTAATGAAAAGTAACTAAAATAAAATTTTTCTTCAATGAGCTAAGTAGGAATTGACTTTAAAATTTTGAAGTGATACTTCTTATGCGACTTCCAACAAGGTTGCGTTAAACGTTTAACGCTACATTTTTATTGGTCGGGAAATCACGTGGTAGGATCCAGTTTTCCCTCATTCATTTCAATATTGTTCTGATTCTCACTAGCATAAAAATAATAAAAGTCATAAAAGTATTGTTTTTCTATAAATATTTTTTTAGTTTGTTTTGATACACATATAATTTAATAGGGTAGTATTTTTTATTTTCAAATTTAGTGGATAACAATTGTAAAAAATGAGTGAAAACAATCCCACGGACAATGCGACGGATTTAAGGTTATGTCAAGGTACGTCTCTTGTGAATATCAATTGATTGTTAGGTTTTCTCTTCTGAAATTACATTATGACGCATTCACATACATTATTAATACAAATACATTTTCCAGGGCGAGACGATGAGGCAACCACAAGCACTTCCACTGGTTCAAGAGGTCCACGAGGGAAAAATGCACAATATTACCGTGATTACAGAGCACGGAAGCGAGCGGAGCAGGAAAAAGAGTCGTTGAATAGAACTAGTGATCCTTCTACGACTGCTGATTCTTCTACAGTTAACGTCGCAGGTTACGAAGTTTAACTTCCTCCGCACGGAGAGACTCCACGCACTATTTTTTTTAATATTATATTACTTGATATGTATGCCACTCGTTGTGCAGTGAAAACAATAGTTGGAAATAACAGAATTCACCAGTAAAAAGTTGAAAGATCAGAAGCTTTTAAATGCATTCATTGCCACATTTATAAAATTTATTGAAATGATTCAAACGATATAAAAAAATGTTCCATTATTTATTTGCTTTTAAAACTGTTGTAACTCGACACGATATTTGCTAAAAAACGTGTGAGTAAAAAATATGAAACACCCTGAATAACTTTTGATTTGATGATCACTAATACTTTATCACTAATTATCACTAATACTTAATTATAATTAATACTTAATGTGGCTCAAGAGCCTCACCTGAAATATAGTAACCGAATATAGTAATAGTTCTCAAGAAATCTAATCTTTTAAAAAAAGTCGAATTTTTTAATTTTGATATCTTGCGAACTATACGAGTAATTTCCATGAATTTTTGCCATCGAAAATTGCAATATTTTAAATGATGTACTAACAAAATGCTAATAAAAAGAGTACTTGTTTAGAAGTTATTGGGGTATTTGTCTGCATTTATTTTCACATGTAATATTCCAATTAAATAAAGTAGTGAGATCAAAAAGACATCTAATAGTTTATGCATAAAAAAGTATGATTTTTCACTTACATGTTGCATTGTTAACATGTTGCATGTGGCTGTGACACGTTAAATTGTTGACTTGAGAGGTTTCCATGCATTCTTGCACTGAATCAAATGAAAAGTCCGTAACAATTTCGAGATGATAAAGTCAAAAGATATACTCCGTCTACTCTGAAAATATATTGCAATAAAATATTATTACGTTTGAGATTCAATTGATATAATTTTTGCAATTGAATACAAAGTTTTAATGGCTTGAATATTCAAATTCAGTCAACAAACAAATATATTTTATATTTCATTTTATAACCCTCGTTGAACAGCTGATCCAATTTTTTTGTTTACGACTACTAAAGTTGACAAGGCTACTATACGTAGCCTTGTCATTTTGAACCCAATCCAGAAGACAAGGGAATTCCTGAATTGGGAGAAATTTGCCTTCGTGGAGGAATTTTTTTGATGGAACTTTCCCGCATTTGCGTTACATGGAGAGGAAGACCACGAGAATCTTCCAAGGTTAGCCTCACGGCAAGGGGACTCTAACCCATGATCCGTCTACCACTGAGGATATTTCACGTCAGCACTGTGGTCCATGCAATCCGGATACGGAATTCGTATCTACCAGCCATCGCTGGGATTTGAACCTGGTTCACCTCATTCGAAGGGGAAAACTTTATCCCCTGAGCCATCGCGGCTCAAGAAACAAATATAAAAGAAATAATTAATAACATCCAAAAAATATCTTTAATTAAAAAAAAATTGCTATGAAATGCATGGCAGCATTTGCGCAGGGCGCAAAGAAAGGACTAGCCGGAATAACTTTTGATCTAATGATCGGATCTTCACTTTCTAAGACTCGATCTTATCGGGATTCTGAATCGGGGATTAAACTCAAATATGCTAACTAATAAGTGCAGACGAAATCAGACACAAAAACGTACTTTCTCTGAATAAACATACCTTTTTTTCAATACATTCGGATTTCTGATCCTTAGACGCATTCTGGGAAATATGGTCCCGATAATTTGGTCAGTGTTCCAAAATTTTAGTTTTTGAATATTTCGTTATATCTTAGGAAATTTTTGAACGAATTGAAAAAATTTCACAGAGTTAGAAAATTCATTTTTTCCGAAGATAATTCCATGCAAAAAATTATTCTTAGTAAATATTTATTACTTTTTATATAACTATCTATTATTTTGTAAATGTTTATTACATTTTTGTTTTATTTGATCTAAAAATTTTTGAATTGTAAGGTATGCAATTTTTGCTTCATTTTCATGAAGATAATTTTGAGAGGTAAAATACAAAATATGAGCAAAATCAGTCGAACAGTTTTTGAGAAATGGAATTTTAAACATCTGATTTATTTAAAATTAAATTTCTCGGAACTGTTTAGAGATATTGGAAGACCAGAGAAGTAATGGCGTCATAGCCAATCTTCTGGGCATTTGTAATAAATAAATAAATTTCTCGGGAGCTATTCAGGCGATTTCACTCACATTCCGCTTTTTGCTTCTTAAAATTATCTTCTTTAAAATAATACAAAAAATTGCATAGATTACAATTCAAACATTTTTCGACCATTATTAAATGAAATAATAATAAATAAAAAATGTTTACTAGAAGTTATTTCCTGCATGGAAATATATTTGGATAAAGGAATTTTATAGTTACGTGTGCAAAGATTGCTCAATTTGCTTGAAATGTTCGGGAGATAAGACGAAATATGTCGAGACGTAAAAAGTAAAATTAAGGGGTCCAAACTTTGGAACTATCGGGGCCCTATTCCTTAGACTGCGTCTGTCCCTGATATTTTAGGAGACAAAAAACCGAATCCGTCTATAAAAAAAGATAGGTACAAAAATAAAAAAAGACGAAAAAAAAGATGCTCTGAGGAGGCATGTTTTTGTGCCTGATTTTGCAACTTAAAATATCGTCTGCAAATTAAGTTATTTAAGGCCTATTCAAGGTCAACCCCTCGAGCCGTTAAGATTATGTTCTAGAACGCGAAAATCCAAAAGCTAATCAGAATGGTAAGTTTTTTTTTCTTGGCACATTGTACACTAAAAAAATTTATATTTATGAACGAAAGTATTATGTATTTTCCATAAAATTTCTGAGTTTTTGTTAATTAATACTGTGCGCAAGAAAAATATCAAGTGAGTCTAAGGTACAGCGGTATTTCGTGAACGAAAAAAATGTAGATCAATGTTTTTTCAATTGAATGCATTCGCAACTGAGAAAGTTAACGAACTGTTATTATGATAGAGTTTATTTAATCCTTAAAAATATTTTTGCATCAAAAACATCAATACATTATGCTTACGTCTTAATTTATTTATGATCCTATTTATTTCAGTGCAGCTGGGATTCTTCTTCCTGAATGTTCTTTAGACTTGCTTTGGATATTTGTTCCATTGAATCGAGAATTTCAAAGGAGACAAATGTGTTCGCCGTTATGAAATGTCCTCCCCTCTTCAGAATCAAGAAAAAGAAAGACGTTTTATAAAAAAAAATTGCAAGGTAATGAGGTACATTCTGACTATTTGCAGTTTGCCAAGATTAAAAATAGCCGCCCGAAGACAAAAATAACGAGAAAATTATTATTCGATGGATGGTAGCAGAACACGTGACAACCCAAGGATTGCCAGCTTATCTTCCGCTTTTTTTTTCTGGATTATTATCACCACCGTCTACTTCATTTATCTTAAGGTTCATAAAAGTGCTGGCAAATGAGGTCCTATTTTCAAATGCATTCAATTTTTCTTAAACCTTATTATTTTTATATTCCTACTATTAGTTCGCAACTCTCCCTATATCTTGTTCACATTTTCAATCGCTAATAAAATACTTTTTTAAGGGGAGTTTCTGATGGGTTAAGCGTTAGTCATTGTTTTAATTTTTACTATAAGCGATTTAGTTTTTCACATATTTAAAAAATAACATCAGTGATAATGTCTAACTTATAATGTTAACTATTCGAACAAAAAAATAGTTTATTCCTCACATTTAAATACCGTCATTCGGGGCTACTTTGTGCAGCGGGGGCTACTTTGTGCAAATTCGAATTTGGCATTTTTCAAGTGCTGCTATTCAGAATTATGTTTATTTCACGTTAAAAATGTGTGGAATTTGAAGATAGAAGTCTCTTCTATTACTACAAACATTTTTTTGAATTTTAAAACAATCTCAGAGTTTGTTTCGTTCTTCCAATGTCAACAACTTTCCGAGGACGTCGGATGTCGAAAAGTGTGCGAGGAAACTTTAGCTGTGAAATGCAAAGAGGTTGATAAAACAATTGTAATAAGTGCAAAATTTTTTATTTATATATTAATAAACAATTGTATCATGTTAGCGTTAAAAAAATTTGAAAATTAATAACAAATAAACGGAAAATGAAAAAAATGCACTTTGGGGCTACTTTGTGCAAAGTTTCATTCGTTTTTTTTT
>NC_092212.1:88481706-88507130 GCF_043381705.1 Parasteatoda tepidariorum | reverse complement strand
GAACGTAGAACAAGTATTGCATTGCTTTATATTTTTTAAATGACTCATAATAATTTTAAAGAGCAAAACATTTTTTTAATTCAATATTTTTACTTTATTTAAGGCATTTTTTGCGCAATTTTTGGATTTTTAAGGGCATTTTTTGCACTTATTAAGGGCATTAGTTGAGATTTTTTAGGTCATCAAAAATTTAGGGCTCTACTAATCACACAGAAAATAAAAGTACGCTATATAATCCAAAATATTGCTACTCACTTTATCTTAAACTCAGATTATTCTTAATAAAGTAGATATTCTTAACTAAAAGAATCAAGCAATTATTAAGAAACACAACAATCGACCAAGTTACCATTCTCTCAAAAGTAAAGCTTAATAAGAATATTACAATCACTCCAGATCACTTCAATTAATAAATTAAAAATTTAACAATATGGAAACCATGGAGTGGATAAGTGAAAAACAATATCCTCTAAATATTTTCTCTGAAAGCAAGAAACACAAACTTTTCATTATTTATTTTAAAAATACATAGTTTAATTACATTTTTATGAAAGCATGAAAGTTTTCAAGGCCAAATCTTTCATTTGAGACTACCTGATATCGCAAATAACAAATCCCATAGGATACTGGTTTTCTATTAACACGTTTTAGTAAAAAAAAAATAATAAAAATAAAAAACTTAGTTTCTAAAAAGTAAGAAAATAAAACACAGTTTCTCTTAAAAATATTTCCCTATAAAGTTACAAACCCAAACTTTTTATTATTTATTTAAAATACGTAACTTTTTACACGTTGTAAAAATAATTATACATGAATAGTTCGCATTAAATTACTTAAAATCATATATATTAAAAAAAACTTAATTCAAGATAAATAAAAACCGATTTCTAATTTCAACTGTTGAAATAGTTTAAAGTTAATGTTAACAACAAAAATTTATAAATCATTTATTACTTCTTATTGTGTCACACATTTTGCATTCAGAGTTGATTTTCAAATTGTTTGTTTGTTGAAAAATTGCTTGCTGATTACTTCTTAAATCCAGGTAATCATTTATATCATTACGAATAATATATTAAAAAAATGTAAAGATTAAAATTCAGAGAAAACAAGGGAAGAAATGATTTTTAAGAAGAAAAGAAATATACTAAAAAATATTCTTTTAAAAAGTTATTAAAAATTCAAAGCATAAAAATTAAAAATTTGGAAAACAAAATAATCGAAAGATGTTATCTCTTCTTCAGCTCACACGATTATATCCGCAAAATAGAGTGCTTTCTAATATTGTATTAATAAAGCCAAAGCAAAATATATCAATACAATAGAGTGAAAAGTACCACACAAAAATTGAATTTTAAAAAAATTCAAGAAAAATATAGAAAAAAAACAAAAAATATAAAATATATGAAGCTAGTAGTGAATTCAAGCGCCCTTTTATTTACTGACATATTGCAGAAATTATTTAAAAATATTTTCGTAACTAGCTTACCAGATTATGAAATATGAAAATAAAGGCATGAACGGGGATGTATTTTATGGCACGTTCTTGCAGAAGTACAGAACCACATTGTATTCGTCAGTTATCTTGGATTGACAAGAATCTGGATTTACGCGAGGTAATTATATTACACTGGATAAGTTTATAATTAAGGAAAAATCGAATTTGAATTATAATTTTAGAGAAATTAACATTTATTGAAAATATTCTTTACTAAATATTAGAAGAGTCTTAGACATTATTTTGGAAGAATTTTTATCATGGTATCTACTTCGATATCAAAGATTTTTTTTCTCAAATAAATTCCTTAATAGTTATAACGTAGTATAACTATTAAGTAGTATATAATTAACTCAACGACTTTATATAGAATTTAATTACATTAGTTGTTTTTTTTATATCAAATTTTGGAAGTTTGTCTATTTGTTTCTTTTTGTATAAATATTAATGTATATTTTTTAAACTCCATTTACTTAATAAAAAAATATTATCTAAATAAATATTTCCCAAAACATTAGAATTCCATATAATCAGTTTATCTTTATTAAATTTAAAACCTTTCATTTTATCGTATAAGTCAACAATGCAGATAATTTATTTTTTAATTCTCAAATCCACATATTCAAAATTAATATTATCGTCATGATTACGAAGCAAGATTAATTTTTCGGTGTAAACATAATTTTACGAAATTGTTTAATTTTGTATATTATAAATAATTAAATCATCTATAAAATCAATTAAAACAAATGTATTATTAAGAGTATAACTGCTTACGTAAAAGTGTAAAAATAAATTAAATAGAAATGATGAAAAATTAGATCTTTGTGGCATTTCGTCTAGTTAAACAAAAAAAAGCTTCCTTCATTGTAAAGATTGAAAGAACATATTAATATATTAATTAGAATTTCCCTAAAGTCAAGTACATAATAAAGAATTTGTGTGTTGCAATTATACCGTAATTATAAAACTACTACATTCAACACGAAGCTAAATTAGTATAATTGTAAACAAATTGCAAAGCCGGGTTTTTTAATTTTTCTATAATTATATTTTTAATTCAGAAATGTATTTAAAAAAATATATATATATATATATATATACAATTTATGATTAAGAAACAGTTTTTTCTTTCTTTTTAATGGAAGATGAAAGTACAGGAAAAAGTAGCTCTGTTGTGGAAAATTTTAAATATCATAATATGCTCGACATTACTCCAGATGATGCTTAATTAAAATTTATTTTGATGGGGTGAATTACAAAATACATTTTTTTTTTCTTAATCTAACAACGTAAAGTCACCGAGAAGGGCAACAATTAGTAATAAGTACACAAACATTGGAATTATTTTAGCGTTATTAGTGTCTGTATTTGCCTATTTTCTCCAATGCTGAATTCATTGAAATCTATTTTTTCACCCCGTATTGAAATAATAGATAAAATAATGGAAACCTTTCTTCCAGTACCTGCCTGAGAGACACATTGGGGTAAGTCTTACATCTTTTGACGTTACCTGCCTCATAAGAGGCTCGGAGGACAGAGCGTTCGAATCCCAGAGATGGATGGTCAGTACGAATTCCGCATCCAGTTTGAACAGACCACGGTTCTGACTTAAAATATCCTATGGGGTTGACGGATCATGGAATCCCTTTGCCGTCAGGCTAACCGTGGGAGGTTCTCGTGGTCTTTCTCTCCATTTAACGCAAATGCGGATCAGTTGCATAAAAAAAGCCCTCCACCAAGGTAAATTTCTCTCTATACTTGATCCAGGAGTTTCCTTGTCTTCTGGAGGGAGTACAAAATTACAAGGCAAGAATTTAACATTAGTCAACCCAAAAATTGGGTCGCCAGTTCAACGACTCTTATAAAAGGTCAAAATTCTGGTTTGAAAGTTCATTTGTTGTTAAAAACTTCATTTAGTCAACTTTTTGCTTACCACTGCCTTGGTCATGACTTTTCTGACACGTTTTATTTATTGACCAGAAATATTGACTATGGAAGAGTGATGGATTAAAAAAAAAAGAATCAGAACAGGGGGGAGAGAGATAAAAGATGGAGGGAAAGACATGATGGGGAGAGATGGGGTGAATTATCATGGTGGGAAGGGGGAGCAAACACTGGTAAACTAGGGAAACTGATAAAACCACATCAATGATGCAGTGTGTGAAAAGACATATAATACCCCCCCTCCCTCCACAGCGGAGATACTTAAAGAGGAGGGAATTGACACTTCCGATCTCTGAATAGACTCTATCGCCCCCCCCCCAAATTCTGTTAAAAGTCACAAAAAGCCACTCAATTAACTCTTTTTAAAATTCACTCTTAATTTATTTAGTTCTGAAAGTATGTATTTCCACTACAAATATTGAGAAAACATGGGAAAAATTGCAGAATAATGAAAATAAGAAAATTAAATAAAATAACATTCAAAAAAATTTAAAAAGAAATATCTATAAATAAAGATCCGGGAGAAAAAAATATAATCTTTTCGTCATCTCAAGGCCATTATATCAGCTAAAAATTCATTGTTCTTAAATGTTATTTTATTTTCATAATTTTTCTTCTTTTCGTTATTTTCTAATTTTTTCCCATGTTTTCTCTACTTTCTTTTTATTCTTTTTGCATATATATATATATATATAAGTTCAAAATGAAGAATAAAACAAAGAAAAATTATAGACATATGAAAAANTATATATATATCCCTAACCTTTTCGACAATTCTCTCCCATACCCATATTGATCTATTTTCATGCTTTTCTAGTTTTTACTTTTATATGTAAAAGATAAGACAAGAAAACAAGGAAAAAGAAATATAGAGGAAAGCAATTAATATTAATAACATAGTGTAAATAACACCAAATAAGGTGAAACTATTTCCTTTCCCTCTATAATAGAATATAGTAAAGACAACAATTAATACAAATAATTAACAAAACTACTATTAAGAATTTAAACATGAATGATATAAAAATTTAAGAAATTACTAGATTTAATTAAAAAAAAATTTCTAGAAAAAATTCTTTCAAATCTCTCTTTAAAAGGTAAAAAGAGGTATTAAAATGGGTACAAATATAAAATATATTCGAATAGATATCACATGGATCCAATTTTTTGTCAGTTTCGGCTAGCTCATGTTTACATTATTAGAAAAAAACTTTTCAAATATGTTTTTAAATCTAATAATTTTTTATTTTTTTTACTAGGAAAAAATAGGAATTAATTTTGCTTCACAATAATTAATTTCAATTTTGTGTTTAAAAAAATAAAACCTACAGTTAAAAAAAAAATATTTAAAGTTTAATATAAATTGCCTGAAATTCTAATATTTCTATAAAGAATTTCAAGTGAACACTATTTTAAGTCAAAATGTTTCAAATTAAAACAATTTGAAATTATATTTACTGATCTAGAAATGAAATGGATTATATTTGTAGAAATTTTATTAAAAGCAGCTATTATCAGACAAGTATAATTAAATTCCACGCAAAACCAGTGAACTTAAATGAGCCTATGTATAAGAGATATTTACATTTAAAAAATTCCTTTTATCTAGATTGATATAATAGTTGGCATGTCCAATTCGAAAAGTCCCTGGCAATCACGTAAGGAAATTTGGTTTTAAATTTAATGTAAATCAAACATTATTAAATAAATATAATTAAATTCTTTAAAAATCACTAAATTAAAATAATTATGAAACATTTAAAACATGCAATTTTTCTAATAAAAATGTTTGAATAGTTCAGAGTTTAATGTGTTTTCATGCTCGAGACCAAAACAGCCAACGAATCAATTCTGTTTCTAACTTTTGCCCTTTATTGTTATCTGCACACAATAATAAAACTTGTTTATTCAAAAATGATTCCAGTTCATACAGAATTTGTAATAATTACTTATAACTTTTTATTTTGTTTAATAATGATCAAAAAAATTTTAACCTGTGAGACATTTTAAACTTTGTAATTTCAAATGGCAAAATTCGAAATTTGAACTATATCAGTCAAATAATTGTAAAATTTGGAAAAAAAGCCTTATTTCTGAATGTCCACTACTTGGAAACTATTCTATGAACGAAAAAATAGGAAAAAAAGAATTTATTTTTGCTTTCTGGAGACTGAATCCATTTTGGTCATCTATTGAAAAATATTTTTGTCGGTTGGAATCAAAGAAAGTTAGTTTTATTTCGCGATTTCTACGAAAGTACTTATATTACAAGAACTAATAACATATTTTCAAAAAAAATCTTCCTTTTTTTTTAATAACAATTATTTAGTCGTTTTCATCGGATATGTCTTAAAAATGGCCTTTTGCATAATTTTAAGAAAAAAAAGGTGTTATTTACATAGTATGAACTTCAATTTCTGCTTTAAATTCCTACACAAAAAAAATTTATTCCTTATCAAAACTAATATTTTTAAATTAATAAATTTTAAAAATGATTTCATACCTTTTCAGAACGTAAAAAGATTTTTTTTACTTCATTCTCCAATCGTTCTACATTTTAATAGTCATCTAAAAACTGAGTATTCGCATTTATTGCTCGTTAGTTTAGCATCTTCCGATGTTTTAATAGTCGCATTAAATCTCAGCTTGAAGGGTAGCTATCAATTTTTTTTTCGCATTTTTTTTCTATAACGATTCCACACTTTTCTTCCAAGAGTTTCACGTGCCGAAATAGTCACATCACATTTAAATCTTTTTACCCAAAAAGCGCGGATTGCAGGGAAAAAAAGTCGATACGAAATTTATCGAATACAAGCCATTAAAAATGGTGGTAAATTATTCATCATTTCTCTCGGATACATACTATGTGACATACTGGTGTTTGAGAAGTAAAACTAAGTTTCTCTGCACACATTCAAAATATTTTATTTTCTGTTCAGAATGAATTGGAACTATTTTCGCATTAACATTTTTATCTATTCCAAACTTCTTAGAAACTCTTATTTCTACTCAAGCGAAACACCTATAAACGTTAATTCTTGATACATAATTATTTGACAATGCTGTTCAATTGATTTTTTAACGGAAAAAAATTCTAGAAAACTATGTTTTTTTTTAACGTTTCCTTACCTTATTAAAGGAACTTTTCAAAAGAGCAGCAGTCCCGCAGTGGACTGATCGTTAAGACACGGTTCCCAGCAGATCACCGAAGTCAAGCATCACTGGCTACGGTCAGTGTGCGGGTGGGTGACCACTTGGATCAGTCTGCGTAGGGACCGAGGGTGTGCGGTATTGGTCCTCGTTAAACTGTGCTACCGTAAAGTGCTCGACTTCGCGCGCAGGTCGTCGGGCTACCGAAGCGGGGGTGCCATCCCCTCCGCAGAGGATCAAAATTGTGATGGCATGTCTTCGGATCATCCTCCGGGATGTTTCCCAGACCGTCGCCAATAGCCCATTGTGCAGCTCTAGTGCGACGTAAATTAACAACAACAACAACAACAAAAGAGCAGCTCAAACTACAAAGAGAGTTACAACAAAAAACAACAAATAGAGTTACAAACAAAAGAGAGTTAAAATTTATCAAAATAAACCGTGTTTGTCTATAAAGATGCCGGTCACTGGTATTGTGTTTACTGTACTGGGTTACGGGGTCAGTGGTTGCTGGTTCGAATCCCACCAAATCTTTTCCTTTCTCTATGTTCTATATCCTTTCTTTTGTGTGATTGTTGTTGTTCATTTACGTCGCACTAGAACTGCACAATGGGCTATTGGCGACGGTCTGAGAAACATCCCTCAGGAAGATCCGAAGACATGCCATCACAATTTTGATCCTCTGCAGGAGGGGATGGCTCCCCCGCTTCGGTAGCCCGACGACCTGCACGCGAAGTCGAGCACTATACGGTAGAACAGTTTAACGAGGACCCATACCGCTAACCCTCGGTCCTTACGCAGACTGATCCAAGTGGTCACCCACCTGCACTCTGACGGCAGCCAGTGCTGCTTGACTTCGGTGATCTGCTGGGAGCCGTATCTTAACGATCAGTCCACTGCGGGACTTTGTGTGGTAGTGTGCTGAATATTGGTGTGAGTTCGGTATTTAGAGCGAAGCTCCACCAACCGATTAATCTAAACAAAGTTATCATGTAATTACAAGTCATGAAGATTACTAAACTTACAATGGGTGTGTGATTGCGTGAATTTAACCCACCCTATATACGGGTTTGTGGTTGTATAACGTGGGCGACACTACTTCACCGCCATGGCTTAAGGCCTACAGGGTAACTATAAGAGCAATTCTGAGGCTAATAGGAAATAGACCAAAAGTTCCCGACATTTAAGAACAAATTTATATAAAGATAGAGAATAATGAAGACATTTTTAATAGTCAGTAAATTACTATCAAAACAAATCACTCATAAAATAGAAGTTTCTTATGAATCTGTAAACTCAAAACATAGAAACGAAGAAAATTTTTATTTACCCATTTATTTAGACAATTAAATATTGTTCTAAGAAACATTTTGAAGACTTTTTTTCAAAGCTCTTATTCAGCAAGACAAAACCATCTCGAAAGTGAAACCAAAGGAACTAAAGAAAATTGAGTCATGAAACGATTATTCGTTTAATTTTCAAAAATTTACGTGTCTTAAAAATTTGCCCCTGGGTCTGACAAAATCATCATTCTTTTCTCAAAATAATGGAATAGTTCGAGTTTTTGATATTCCAAGGATTTTTCTCATCGACAGTTGTCTAAAATTGACACTGAGCGTTACAAATTATGCTGCATAATGTACCGATTTGGTATTGACATAAGATGAATGACAGAGTCACTTCATATAATTCTGAAATATATTTTACAAACTATGCAGTCAGTAAAAATATTAAATATGGTTATAAGAAACATTTTGAAGACTTTTTTCAAAGCTCTTCTTATGCAAGGCAAAAACATCTCGAAAGTGAAACTTTCAGTTTATATAATATCTAGTTTGATGGGTCCCGCAATGGACTGATCGTTAAGGCACGGTTCCCAGAACATCACCGAAATCACGCATCACTGGCTGAGGTCAGTGTGCGGGTGGGTGACCACTTGGATTAGTCTGCGTAAGGACCTAGGGTGTGCGGTATTAAACTGTTCTACCTCGTTAAACTGTTCTACCGTCAAGTGCTCGACTTCGCGTGCAGGTCGTCGGACTACCGAAGCGGGGGGGGGCATCCCCTCCTGCAGAGGATCAAAATTGTGATGGCATGTCTTCGGATCATCCTCAGGGATGTTTCCCAGACCGTCGCCAACAGCCCATTGTGCAGCTCTCGCGCAACGTAAATGAACTACAACAACAACAACAACACCTTGTTTGATTGAAAACAATCAAGTATTTAAAAATTTATTCGACTTTTCTAATAATATTGTTCATTTTGCTGCGTTTTTCCACTCAGGTGAAAACAACGATTTTACTTACCTTTGAAAACTCTAAACTTATCGCAACTGTTTCGTCATTTTGGCTGCCGTGAAAATTATAAAGAAATAAAATGTCACGAAATGTATAAGAGTAGTTGCAAAAGCGGTGCTATTTCAAAAACACCCCTTTGGTACTACCATTTCAACTTAATCGCATCTTCGCAGCAAAAGGAGCTTTCGGGAAAGTATAGAATGAGTTCTCTTTTTTTTTTAATCACGTGACCGCTTCATTGACGCAAATATTAATCAGTTTCGTTACACGATTTCTAATTCCTGGAGTTGAGTAGTCCGTGTCCTGTAAGGAATGAAAGGAACAACACCTCCCCTTTTATCTCTCTCTTTTTGTTCGGAGATCTCTGTTCTACAAAAGATTCAATCCGGAGACAAGGCTCTCCCGTCTCTCTTCATTCCGGGATTGGAACATCCATCACCACCCCCACCCCCAACCACCCTCTCTCAACCGGGATCCCACCATTTGTAAAAGTTAATTGATCAATGCATGTTCTTTCTTTCTTATTAAGCCTCCTCTTTTCAATTGCTTTTAATGCTTTGCTTAGTTTCATGCTAAATGCTTTTAATGCTAACTTTAATGCTTTTAATGCTAACTTTAATGCTCTGAAAATTGAACTAAAAATGGTTTTTTCAAAATGGTAAAAAGTTATTTCGCGTAACGTAATTCAACGTTAGATTATAAAGTCGACTATTCAAATTAAGAAGTCCCGCAGTGGACTGATCGTTAAGACACGGTTCTCTGCAGATCACCGAAGTCAAGCATCACTGGCTGAGGTGCGGTGGGTGACCACTCGTATCAGTCTGCGTAGGGACCGAGGGTGTGCGGTATTGGTCCTCGTTAAACTGTTCCACCGTAAAGTGCTCGACTTCGCGTGCAGGTCGTTGGGCTACCAAAGAGGGGGGTGCCGCCCCCTCTGCAGAGGATTAAAATGGTGATGGCGTGTCTTCGGGTCATCTTCAGGAGTGTTTCCCAGGCCGTCGCCAATAGCCCATTGTGCAGTTTTAGTATGACGTAAATGAACAACAACAACAATCCTCCATCGTAGTTTTCCTCTCGATGCAACGCAAACGCGGGTTTGTTTCACTAAGGAGTTTATTCTTATGCTTGAACCAAGAATTTCCCAGATTTCTAATCTAAATTAAAAGGACAAAACTTATCGATGCTTCTCCGATGGTTTTTCAACGCCGGTGATAAATTCATAGTCAACAAAAACATTTCATAAATATTTAATGATTAGAGAGAAAAAGTCAAGTTGATTTTGAATATTTCTTTCGGAGTTCATGAAATCGGATATTTACTTTACATTTAATTAACTTAGTTAACAAAATCACTGATTTCTTTTGTTTCGTTTTTGTTGAGTGGGTCTTATTAATGTCATTTTTTAAAAAAAGACAACTGTGTGTAATGCAATATTTTATCGATTTTCGTTTATCAATCATGTTTCGAAAAATGATGTAATTTTATTTAGTTTTTTGTTAGGTTATAGCTTGATGTAAAGTCTCTACTAAGCCTTAAATATCGATAAAAAGGGAATTTCAAAATATGTTTCGAAATAGGAAGTTTTGCTTAAGAATCATTAACTAAATTTAAAAACGTGTAAAAATATTTATGACGATAGTATCGAAGAAAGAAACTCACTTTCTTAATTATTACAAAATTTCAACTGAATGGGAAGGAAAATTCTCCACCTTAGACTTAAATAAGTAAAAGACGAAGAAATCGTCAATTTATGTTATAAGAGTATTTTCTTCAAATTACTTTTTTTCAATGAGAACTTTCAATTTCTAAATTGTTGAAAAAATATTGTTTTTTGTTGTCATAAAAATTAAAATCCTGTAGTAGAGAAGATTTCCCTTCTAAAAAGATGGCCGACAGAAGATTCTTAACGGTGTCCTTATATGGGTCGATTCAAATATCGTCTGTAAGTTTTTTAATCTGGATACAGCTCGAAATGAGAAAATCGATATAGCTATTTAACAAAACGACTTCTTATTTTAAAAAATAATCATTTTTACATTTGCATAAATCACTCTTTTATTAAAACATTATTTTCTTTAAAAAGTCAACAGTTGTTTTTACAATGGCCTAGCAAAAAAAATTTATGGTTTTCCATTGATCAACCAACATAGTCAACCAACATTAACCATCAATAATTCCATGATGGACCATTATATTTTATGATGGTAACCAACATAAGCAACCATCTCCCCAATGTAGGAATTCGGATTGATTTATGATGGTGAAACATAAGAATAGCTACTTGTTTCGATGGTTTGTGCATGATAAACCATCAAAATTTACCACCATAGTGTCTTAGAAATCAAATAAATGTTGGAACGATCATGAACCGCCTTCACCCCATAGTAGGAATTTGGACTAATTATGAGGGACCAACAAAAAAAAAATTGTTTTGATGGTTAATTCCTGTGAACAAACAAGAATTCCCTTTTATACATCATGGAAATGCATTGTTGGAATCATCACTGTGCTACTTCCCATGAATAATTAGAGGGAGAACATAAATATCTGACCATTATATTTAAGTACCATAGACATTATACTTGAATATGTTCAAGTATTATTATAAGAGGGTTTTATTAGGTGTTTTGTAAGCATCTTCATGTTTACGAAAGTACATTTAAAAAAATTATTTGAAAAAAAGAAATAACTAAAGCTCTATACATGCAGGTGAGCCCAACATGTTTTTAAACCTACTTTTAAGAATATTATTGGGTACACCACCTACAATTCCATAGAGAGAAACGCGAAGATTATGAGGTAGGAAAAAAATAATATGACTTATTCTCAAAGGAAAAAAAAAACTACTGCTGTTTTGGAGGAGGAGGGAGGGGGGGAATATCCATCTCGAGAAGTTAGCCTTCTTAAAACCGAAACTTCTCCGCTTAGCTGGAGAGCATGCCACGGGCCAACTCCACTGATTACGGAAAAAAACAAAAGATAAAAAATAAAAATATAGGTCCAAAATTACATTTCCAACTGCCTGCAGCGCACATCGCGATTTGTTATCTTGCAAAATACATCATCGAGAGGACTATAAATCAAACAGTAGCTGCAAGCAACTCTCTCTCTCTTCTAGCATCAACTGTTTTGGATGATAACTTTTTTTTCCCCCTTCAAACATTGAATGTCGTAACCAAATGTAGCACTAGAAGGTACTTTTTTTCCCCTCTTCCGTCATAGAAAACGACACGAGAGATAAGAAGGTCACAAAACACTCGAGACAACAAAAGAGATTTTTGCAGATACTTCTAAAACAAGAACTGAAAAAAAAAAACGCCCCGCATGGTGTTTAGGATTTAATGTAGGACCCTATAAAGTTGGGGGCACAATTAAATCATTCTAAGTGACTGGAATCGCTTGATTCAATTCGAATGAATGCATGAATCAGCTGATTCGTAACACAAGTCGAATAACTTATTTACAGATTACTCTTGTCTTTAGAAAGAGCTTGTTTATTATAATGACCTATTTTATTTTATAACCGTCGTTGAACAGCCGACCCAATTTTCGGGTTTACGACTACTAATGTTCAACTCCGAAGCCTTGTCATATTAAACCCAATCCAGAAGACAAGGATGCTCCTGGATCAAGTATTGGGTGAAATTTGCCCGCGGATGACTTTTTGATGGAACTAACCCTTATTTGCGTTATATAGAGAGAAAACCATTAAAATCTCCAACAGTTAGTATGACGGCAAAGGGACTTCAACCCATGATCCGTGTACAACTGAGGATATTTCACGTCGATACTGTGATCGGTGCAAGCCGGATGTGGATTTGTAACCAGCAACCATCGCTGGGATTCGAACCTGGTTCACCTCATTGGAACGCGAGCGCTCTATCCCCTGAACCATCGCTGCTTTATAATGATCGATTTTAAATTATTTTATAACTGTGCGACTACTAATGTTCAACTCCGTGGCCTTGTAATTTTAAACCAACCCAGAAGACGAGGAAACCCCTGGATCAGTGCCCCCAGAGGTGACTCCATAGATTAAACATGTATTAGTCCATATTTACTACACGGGGTGTCCACGGCCGGCAGGGATCGAACACGCGACCTCTTGGACGTGGGCTCAGTGCCCTACCAACCAGGCTATAATGATCGATTATAACATGTGGTTTCATATACCAAAAAAATGATACTGTGCTCATCATTTCTCTGAAAACATTTTTAGCGTGAAAACTTTTATACCGCCCCTAATAATGGTAATCTGAAATCAATATCAAAGCATCCATGAAATCGTTATAAAATCAATGCTTAAAATGATCTTTTTCTTTCTCTTTTCTCAAGTTTTGAGAGCAAAAATCTCATTGTTCTCTTTAATAGAACAAAGTTACAGATTACACTTAAAGGTTAAAAAAAAACGTGAAACAGGAATGAGTGAAAACTGTCCATAAATTAAGAAAGAATCATACAATAATCATCGCTTTTTCAATAAGGCAAATCTATCTTCAAATAGATGCCCCCACCTCCACTCAAAAAAGTGCTCGATATTTCAAAAGGAACTTACAGCGAAGAAAAACATTTTCAGGAACTTTTGAAACAAGTTGAATTTCACTAATCAAAAAAGAAATATTTTAAATGTCCTCTGTAAATTGAAAAATTATAACTAATGCATAGTTAAAGTATCAAATGTAGATTCATTAAAAAGAAAATATAAATGTAGTAATTAATTCAACTTTTAGGACTCTTGAAGAGTTTTACTTTGAAAAACAAATTTCCGGATATTATGCTCTATAAAAATATGCTTTAAGGTCTTTATTTTATAACCGTCGTTGAAGTTTGGGTTTACGACTATTAATGTTCAATTCCGTAGCCTTGTCATTTTGAACCCAATCTAGAAGAGAAGGAAACTCTTGGATCAGTACTCCCAGAGGTATTGATTTGTTATGGGAGCATGGGGGACTTTGTGACCTGACAGATTTAACGTGCATCAGTCACCATTTACTACACTGAGAGCCAGCGGGGATCTAACCCAAGATCACTTGGACATGGTCCCAGTGCCCTACTAAACAGGCTATCCCTGCCCCGGGGTCATTATTTGAAATATTTTAAAATATTTTTTAAATCCTTTTTACAAAGTAGAAAATGATTCAGTTGGAAATATATAGTATGATCTAGCATGACGCTCAATAGGTGTTGGTGGCTAATGAATAGTGAAAGAAAGTGAATTAGGCTGATTTGGAATAGAGGTATTATTTGACAGTAAAGAGCCGTATTAAGACAATATTTAATATGAGATAAAATTTGGGGGTGGAGTGAAGAAAATATGTGAACGAATGACTTAAGCCAGTGTTTCCCAAAGTGTGGTACGCGTACCCCCAGAGGTACGGGAACAGTTTAGCGGGGGTACGCGTTCTTATGCGAAATATCTTGCAACAAACGAAAATTTAAAAAAAATTTATTTACAAACAAAGCTAGCCAGGGAAATTTACGATTACGTATTTTTCTATTGGCTATTTTTTGCAGAGTTAACAGTTAATAATTAGGGGTATCAACAGCCAGTTGTGATTTATAACTTTTGGGCAATTTTTTTACAGTAAAAAATATATTCATTTTGTATTAGTGGTACACAGCGTTACGAAAAATTTAGAAAGCGTACACAAAAGTCATAAGTTTGGGAGACACTGACTTAAGCCATTATTCAAAAAGAAGTAACTAGTTTAATTTTTCCTCATAATCCTTCCAAAATCAAAATATTTGATGGTTTTCCATTGATGGACCAACATAATCTTGATGGTAACTATCGATAATTCCATCATGAATCATTATATTTTTTTATGGTAAACAACATAAGTAATCATCATCCAAATGCAGGAATTCGGACAGAAGTATGATGGTCCAACATAAGAATAGCAACACTTGTTTTGATGGTTTGTTCATGTTGAACCATCAGAAATTTCCATCACAGTTTCTTAGAAATCAAATGTTGGAACGATCGTGTACAACCATCATTCCAATGTAGATATTCGGACTGATTCATGATGGTCTAACATAAAAAGACCAAATTGTTGTGATGGTATATTCCTGAGAACCAACAAGAATTAACATTAAACCATCGTGGAAATGTAGAGTTGGAACCACCACGGATTATTCATTCATGGCAATCAAACTTTTCTTGATGGTTAACCATCATCAACTTTCATCGTGGAAAGATGGAAGTTTATGGCCATGTCAAAAACCATGAACGCATGATGAAAAATGTTGTATGATGGTAACCATCAAATGATGTTAGACCATCATGAATCGCACTGAAACCAAAATAAACCATCGAAATGTTTTGATCAAGGATTTTAACTTGGTTTTACACACTACTAATACTACAACGTTTTTGCTTTTGCATCTTTATCTAAATCTCTCGTGAGTTATTTTGAGTTATACCACAAGTGAAATGAATTTTGATATTTAAAATGGTTATTAAAAACTTGTGAAACTACTATTCAGACTAGGTGTTCTGTTTGCAACTCTCAACATATTATTGCCAAACGGAATGTATCATTTATAGAACTGAACGATACTACAAATTTGTATCGTTTCTTGACCGCCTTTTTATCGACAGAAAGAAATATTTCAAAGACCATTATTTGAACTCAAGTTTCCTCATGGATTGAACCATTTTCCAGCAAATAAATAAACTAACAAAATTTAATATATATATGTATAATCTAACATCCAAATGGACTAAAAAGGTGACATTATTTTTTTAGTGTTGTTAGAATCTTAAGCGATAAACGTAATGAGCCTCATTTTCGTATTAAGCTTCGATCAATACCGAAAATTATTCCCCTGTTGAACTCCTTATGTTTATCGTTTTAATTCTGTAAAAAATAAGAATATTTTTTTTCTCCTTTTTTACCTTCTTTAAATACGTAATATTTATAATTTATCTTTTATTAATAATTTTTCAAAATTTTAATTATTTATTTTAGTTGCTATCATCACCAATAATTCTCCTCACGCTTTGAAAATAATGTTTTTCGTTTTAGATTTTTATTTTATTTTATAACCGTTGTTGAACAGCCGTCCCAATTTTTGGATTTACGACTACTAATGATCAACTCCGTAGTCTTGTAATTTTGAACCAATCCAGTAGACAAATAAGCTCCTGGATCAGTACCACCAGAAGTATTGATTTGTTATGGGAACATGGAGGACTTCGAGACTCGACGGATTTAACTCGCATCAGTCACCACTTACTACACACTTCGGGCGACGGGGATCGAACCCACGACCTCGACATCGGCCCAGTGCTCTACCAACCAGGCTATCCCGGCCTCGTTTTAGGTTTTTTTTTCTTTTTTTTTTTTCATAACCGTCGTTGAACAGCCGAGCCAATTTTGCGTTTACAACTTCTAATATTCAACTCCGTAGCCTTGTAATTTTGAACCAATCCAGAAGACAAGGAAACTCCTGTATCAATACCCCCAGAGGTATAGATTCGTTATGGGAACATGGAGGACTTTGAGACACGACAGATTTAACGTGCATCTTCTGCCGGCGGGGATCAGACAAAAATAAAGTTCTCTTCTCCTCTTTAGCCCTCTGAAAAATATTTCTTTCAGTTTAGTATATAGTAGCTGCCCTACTACTATCAAAATGAAATCACGCAACTCCAGAAATTATAAGGGTCGAATGTAGTTTTTATTTTATCATAAGCAATCATCATACCTTTCCCAACTCTTTTTTTTTTTTTTAAAGCTTTTTCCTGGTGATAATTCAATTGATATTAAAAGCTGGTGTTTCATTAAAATTTAGTAAAACACATTTTTAGAAAGAGAGCCCCTCTATATTTAAATGTAACGGTAGTCAAAATCATTTTAAATCGCATTTATTCAAATAAGATTGTATTAATTTTGCTCCCACCATTAAGTACAAAAATAAGAGTATGCAAAATTTTTATGCGCAACCTTAACTAACGCGAATTTTCAGACAGAGTTTTGTTCTTTGTTACGCAACACATAAGGAGAATTAATGCTAAACTTCCTTTGTGGGAGTCTAGGTAGCAAAAGATTACGGGACAAAACACGTTTCTACGTTATGGGCGGCCATCATTCCGGAGGAGTCTATTGTGCCCTCTTTTTACCCCCCTCCCTCTCTTCTGCCCCGCAAAGTGTTGGAATACATATTGGTCATAAAGTCCCCTCTTCTTTTCTTTTACAAACGACGCCTTTCAAAGAAAGAGAACGCTCTCTCTCAGATTGTGGAAGAAAGGGGCAACATATGGTGACGCCCATAGAGAAGAGTTATCTTCTTCGAGGCGACTATAGAAGAACCCCCATCCTTAAAATACAGCAGTTCAGATCATTTTTTGGTGTACATTCTACACTCTTTAATACGACCTGGGCAAAAAAGTCCTGTTAGAACGTCCGCACTATAATCTTATAGAGAAATTTAGTCATTTGATTTAACAGTTTCAAAGTAATTTTTCGAACTATTATTTCATATGAATACAGCAGTTCAGATCTTTTTTTGGTGTGCAATACAGTCGGACCTCTATTTAACGAAGTCGTTAAATCCCGATAATAAGTTCGTTATATGGAAAATTCGTTCAATAAAAAATAACCTTTTGAAATACTTAAACAGGTTTTAATTTCATAAACACTAGACATAATTTGAATAGAAATTGATACACCTTTATCTTGTAAACCAGTATCTACTATTTATTTTATAAAACCTAACCTTAAAAGAAATCTGCATGGAAAGAAAGAATAGAGCAAAACATTATCCGATGCATGCTACATACATTTTCAACCAAAAAAAAAATAGTTGTACTCATTATAAAGGTATTTTTAAATATGCATTACCCTATACGTTCTTAAGTTTAATAGCTGCTGATAAAATTCGTTCATTTCGTCTGAGAATTTCGTTTGAAATGCAAACGAAAAGGGATTTTACTACTTTCTGTAAAAATGGCTCCGAAAATCAATTCAAGGTGATTTTCCCCATAAAATACGTTAACAAGTTTGAAATATTTTGGGAAATAGGGAAAGTGGATCTCAAAGAAAAGTTCGTTAAATAGAAAATTCACTTCGCTATTTGGAAGTTATTTCACGAAGAAATTTCTAAAATGTTCTTTGTTATTCGAAAAAATTAGCAAAATAGAGAAATTCTCAAAACAGAAGTTCGTTGAATAGAAGTCCGACTGCATATACAGGGTGTTTTATAAAGTCCCAGACCCCTTTTGATGTTTAATAACTCATAAAATAATAAAGATAGATTAAAATTAATAACATAAATGGTTAGATAGACTCAAAAGTTTCATGACCCTTGTCAATGAACTTCCACGTGTGCCCCCTTCGTCGCACGGAGAATATCAAGTCGATAGTCAATTTCACGCCAGGTAGCGGCAAGCATGTCGGCATCCACAGAGGCTATTGCGGTTGTAATTCTGGCTTTTAGGCCATCAATGTTCGACACGATCCTCCTGTAAACATTGTCCTTTATAAATCCCCAAAGAAAAAAGTCCAGCGGCGTTATATCAGGTGATCTGGGTGGCCAAGGAATTGGACCTCCTCGCCCAATCCATCTTCCTGTAAAATGGTCATTCAAAGAACTACGAACGATGATACCCCAATGAGGTGGTGCACCATCTTGTTGCAAAAAGACATGTGGCTGAAGCTCTTCTAGTTGTGGAAATACGAAGTTTTCCAACATGTCTAAGTATACGACTGGTGAGATACGACTGTTGAGTCTTTTCTGCAAAATGACTCGGTCGTGCATTAGTCCACACCACACATTAACCTTTTGGGAATCCCTTTGTGTCTCACGGCATTGAAACTTTTTTAGTCTATCTAAACATTTGTGTTATTAATTTTAATCTATCTTTATTATTTTATGAGTTATTAAACATCAAAATGGGTCCGGGACTTTATAAACACCCTGTATATTCTACACACTTTAGTACAACCCAGGCATAAAGACCCGTTGGAATGTCCGCGCTGTCCTTCTAATAGAGAAATTTAGTCATTTGTTTTAATGGTTTCAAACCATTATTTTATTTGATGTTAGCACACAATAAATGTAAAATACCTTTGAATGAAACAGTAGTACTTATAGTAACCTGTGTGATTGTCTCTTTAAAGGACTAAACAGCCGTCACATTTTTCTAGTTTGAAAATTGTATTCACTCTTTCTGTGAATACCCTTTTTGTTAACTATGCAATATTATTTTAAAGAAAGGGAGAAAAAAATAAATTTGCTCAACTTTTTTGTCCATTATCTAATTTTTATTAAAAATGAAGCATTGCTTTCTTTAGAGGTTATACTCGCAGTATTTTTGGGCATTCACAATAGAACGACCAGACCACGAGAGTCGTTATATCGAGAGTCAACTGTATATAAAGAAAGAGAAAAAAGCTATCGTTAAATGAACCCGATTGAGCTAATTTTAATTACCGCTATACATCATTTCAAAACACAACTCATATAAATTTTAATTAGTCTTCAAAATAACGCTTCCCTTATAAATGACTGCATTCAATTCTTTAAATCTACATTTTTCTATCATACATTTATTTTTATTAATGCATAATCTAACAAAATTTCAAGCCACATCTGCAAACAGCTGAATTTATCATTTAAGCTACGAAAGATTTATGCAAATAAGAAAACAATATGAATGGCTGATTTTTCCATGACGCTAATGACGTCGTTCACTACGTTCTGAAAATTTGACAACTTTATCACACTTTAAGGATTGGAATTCACGTTTTGAATTAGAAAAATGTTTAATTTTGCAATAAAATTTTTCTTAACTTATATACTATTTCCACGAAACATTCTTTATTAAGCATGTTTTGAAAAAGAAAAAATTATGATTTTCTCATTTATTGAATTAGAGCACTTTAAAAAAAACTTTTTCAGCATAAAATGTTTAGTTTAGAAAGGAAACAAAACACTTTTCACCGTTTTCTATATGTTTGAATTAGATAAGGATGTTATTAAAATCTAACGAATCATTATGGAGGTCAACAGCAAAGATTAACTTTTTAAAAACCAGTTTATACAGTCACTGTCGAAATTATTAAACGCACTGTATGATTCTTTGTAAAATCTTAATTATCAGGTGATAGTCTACGACAGGGGTGGCGAACCTTTATACACCAACGTGCAATTTTCTCTAAAAAAATTACTTAATGATACTTTATTACATAGACGTGCCGTCAAATAATTTTGACTTCGTGATTACTGGGAAAATAATACTAAAAACTATCAACTCAAAACTCTTTATTTACATTGAAAAAAAATAATACATTTTGCAATGTTTCAATTATACAAGTAATTCAACTTAAAGTAACATCAATGTGACTTTTGTTGTTGCAGATTAGATGACCAATAACTTATTCTAAGATGTTACTTTAAGCAGGACTGTTGATTTTTTTTTTGCTAGTTATTTGTTGTTAGCTTGTTTTTTACGGTTATTAATTGTTTTTTAGTATTAATTTTTTTTATTAGTAATTGTTTTATATTTTGTTTGTTTTTTGTGAATTTTAATTTAATTGTTTCATAGCGTAATAAAATTTGTGTAATAACAATTGTGATCGGTGGAGTGCCCAAAATATTGTGTCGCGTGCCATTGGTTCGCCATCCCTGCTCTGCAACTTTAGTGTTTTTATACGCTAAAACCGGTTAAATTTATTTATTGGGTATTAATTGGGGTTAACATTGTAATGCAATAGGTTAAAAGCAAATACAAATGGGAAGTATGTAAAAAATATCCGCTGCAAAAATCCATTACATTTATGTTCAACTATAAGAGTATTGCCTATAAACTCGTGCAAAACATGCAATTATTAAAACACAGCAGAGTGTCTCATAATTGGGTCTCATTATCTAATAATTGGGTCTCAATATAGTACCGGATGTAATAAATATTCTACATTTATATATTATATCGTCTCATGTTTCCGATTGTCAAATTTATATTATATATAGTCTAATTTCATCAATTTATACATGAACATAAACACTAGACAAACCGGATTCAGTCGCATTGAAAACAATAAAGCTGTATAGTATCATCTGATAATGAAGATTTTATATAGAATCTTATAAGGGAGTGTAATAATTTGGTGCTGGAGTGTATAAGAAACTGACTGGCTTCCTTATCGTATCAGTCTCATTTAAATCAATCAAAGATTTCAAAGCGTGTATCATTCATTTTATAAATTTGTTTCCACTGACTGACTTGCATCGATCACTCTCAGAGATGAAACCCAAATAAATCAAAAAAGAGAGAGAGGGTGATGAGAAGATTAGTTTGATTGTTCCGGAAAACGGAGTCCTGATTTGCCCCCCTGTCTTTTTATCCCAGCGTTGGAACAACTGGATAGAGAGGACCCCGCTATTCTGTCGGAGAAAGAAGAAAAAAAAAGGAGGGGGAGGGGGAGACTTGTCCTCATTTAGCTCCTAATCTACTTGTGGTTGACTTCCCCCTTCGTTTCGAAGTTGAAAAATTCTGCCAACCTTCGCCAAAAAATGTCGGAAATAAAACACAACGAAAGGAGAAGAATAAACGGAAATGTATAATGAAGAAAAGTGACCAAATAAATAAAAAGAAAAAGGAAAGTAGCTGAGTCAGTGCTGAATTTCATATTTTCGGGACTACTCGTGGAGTGGAGGGGGTGGGTTGGGAGGTTGAGTTATCTGCATTTAACATCAAACGCAGGACACGTTTCGAGAATTGAATAGTCTCATTAATCAATACATATGTGAGGATAGACAGAAAATCCTCTACAATAAACGAGAACTGAAAACTAATACATTTTTATTTATTTATTTTACAATACAGATCGTATTACAATCGTATTTACAAAGTTTTTTTTTTTTAAAATCTTATTTTCGGTTTTTGAGTGGGACAAAAGTAGGCTTTAATCGCTTTCCTTATCTTTTTTTTTTTGTTGAAAAAAAATGCAAAAAATCAACATACTTTTTTTATTTCATTAATAAATACAAGGAACTAAAAAAAAAAAAACTTAATACACAAGTTTTAAGTAGAAATTTAATTTTTCTTTTTTACCGTCAGTTTACATTTAACTACCAAACATTTAATTTACCATCCCGAGTTATTTCGGGCAAATGAAAAAAGTTAAATCTGAGTCTTTATATGATAGTTCTTAAAACAAGGTGCAATTCAATTTGATACTTTTCAAATGTCAGTGAAGGAATACGCCATTTATTTTAATTGATATGAAAATTCAGCAACCATCGTATCTACAATCGCGCAAAACACGTGTGCAGTCCAACATCAAAACTACCAAATAATACTTTGCAAATTTCCAATCACAGCAGATTAACAGCACACAGCTTCCGACCGAATAAAAACGTTATAAAACAAAAGGTACTGACACATTCTGTTAAGCCCGAGTTATCTCGGGATAATAAATATTTTTAATATATACATACCCGAGTTATCTCGGGATAATAAATATTTGTAACATATACGTACCCGAGTTATCTCGGGATAATAAATATTTGTAATATATACGTACCCGAGTTCACTCGGGATAATAAATATTTGTAATATATACATACCCGAGTTATCTCGGGATAATAAATATTTGTAACATATACATACCCGAATTATCTCAGGATAATAAATATTTGTAATATATACATACCCGAGTTATCTCGGGATAATAAATATTTGTAACATATACATACCCGAGTTATCTCGGGATAATAAATATTTGTAACATTACGTACCCGAGTTATCTCGGGATAATAAATATTTGTAACATATACGTACCCGAGTTATCTCGGGATAATAAATATTTGTAATATATACGTACCCGAGTTATCTCGGGATAATCAGGGAAGCGCTTAAAGAGTTTTATTGCTTTCGATGTATGATTACACCAGTATCGAGAAAAATACGTCCTTTTTAAGGAGCATTTTATAAACTTGATTTTTCTGTGAATAGGCATGGGAGCCTTTATTATAAATTATTTAGAGAGGTTGATAAGGCGCATTGATAAGGTGCATTACAATGGAAACAAAACATTCATTTTATACTTTTTTTTATAACCGTCATTGAACACAAGACGAAATCTTGGGTTGACGACTGCTAATGTTCAACTCCGTAGCCTTGTCATTTTGAACCCAATCCAGAAGACAAGGGAACTCCTGGATCAAGTATCGGGTGAGGGGACTCTAACCCCTGATCCGTCTACCACTGAGGATATTTTACATCAGCACTGGGGTCGGTGCGAGCCGGGTGCGGAATTCGTATCGACTAGCAATCGCTGAGATTCGGACTCTATTCACCTCGTTGGAAGGCGAACGCTCTATCACCTGAGCCAATACGGCTTAAGCAAAATATCTAGGTTCAATTCATCTAACTAAACCGACATTTGAATTTATGGAATGATTTAATTTGAGCTTAAGAAAAGAAAGAAAAAAAAAAGTCTGCATGACAATCATAAAAGTTATTTGAATGAAATAAATATGATTCTGAATTTAAGATGCGTAAAAAAAGCAGCCCAAAATTTTACATCCTTTAGGGCTCCATTTATTTGTGCTTATATCTCACAATCACAGGGACATTCGTAATCGGATATATTCATTTACCGTCATGTGGGGCTACTTTGTGCAGGATTTCGCAGTTTTTGAACTTTCACATGTAAAAAAACTATGTTAATTCAAACTCTAGTAAAATTTATCGATATTATATTCATAACTGGACTCAGACGAGTGAATTTGATCAATATTGACATTATTTGTGTGTAATATTTACAAATAATAAGTCAAAACATACCTTGCACAAAGTAGCCCCCAAGTGGGCTTTGTGCAGGGATAGGAATTCAGTTTAATAATCCTGTTTTTAGTAAAATATTGATATAAAATTGTTAAAAAAGTTAATTGTTGACATTTTTAATAACAAAAACATCAAGATATGTAAAGATATTAGTTTGAAAATAATTTTCAGCGTTAAAAAACCATTTTTTATAAAGAATTTTTTCTTAAAAAGAATGTTTATTTCAAAACATTTGAGTTTAAACAAAAGGAAACCATATACATTTTTGAACATTGAAATGGATGAAATTTCAAAAATAATAATTATTACATATTCATTAACATTTATAATATTGATAAATTTGAACATAACATGCTTGAATGAACATGACAGAACTTGCTCTTCAGTTTCTGTCAAAATCACCTGATGTCCTATAAAATATATTTTTATGTGTTAAATCGTTTGATTAATTCATTAGAAAAATCTTTGTAGAAGAAAAATAATAGTTTACCAGCACGTTTCACGTGTTTCTTGTGAATTTTATTAGAGATAGTATTTCTGTGGATTTTGTACTTCCGAGAAGCTTCTGCAATCGACATACCACCAGCAACTGCTTGCAAACATTGTTGCAGCTTTTCTAAAGTGTAATCACGGTAGTTTCTCGTTCCAGGTATTTTTTTATAACGTCTGACCATTTTTCTGTCGAAAAAAAAAACGAATGAAACTTTGCACAAAGTAGCCCCAAAGTGCATTTTTTTTCATTTTCCGTTTATTTGTTATTAATTTTCAAATTTTTTTAACGCTAACATGATATAATTGTTTATTAATATATAAATAAAACATTTTGCACTTACTACAATTGTTTTATCAACGTCTTTGTATTTCACAGCAAAAGTTTCCACGCACACTTTTCGACGTCCGACGTTCTCGGAAAGTTGTTGACATTAAAATTCCAAAAAAATATTTGTAGTAATAGAGGAGACTTCTATCTTCAAATTCCACGCATTTTTAACGCGAAAAAAATTTAATACTGAATAGCAGCACTTGAAAAGTGCCAAATTCAAATTTGCACAAATAGCTCCACATGACGGTACCCTAAATTTTTGCGAATATCATTAGACATTAAAAATAGGTTCTACCAAGAGTTTTATTTTATTTAAAGCTTTTAATTATGTTAAAATCTTTTAAAGGAAACAAATTCCTTAAATTATCAAATATAATATGAAATTTGAACTCATCAAAAATAGAGACTATTTTTGATGTAATCGTGTAACATGACGCATCTTTTCGTTGTCAAATTTTCCTTTTTTTTTAAGTTTAACTAAATCAAAAACTAAAAAGAATAAATTTTATAAAGTGCTTTACTATACAATTCGTACATGATTTGAGAACAATATTAGTACGCTTATTAAATAGTGAAGCAGTAAAAAGATATATTTAAAAGAGTTTCAATTCAAAGTATGGCTATTTGTAAAGTGAAGTGGACAGAAAAATGTTGCAAACGTCAGCGAAAAAAGGGGAAAGAAACCATCCAACAGCTGATAAGCGCTCCCAAAAAGAATCCGCCAAAGAGATTTCTTTCTTTTTTTTTATTAATCTGTTAGGAGGCAACTTCATCGGTCTGGCTTCCTTCTTACGTTACCTTATTGTAAGAGAAGATCATTTTTTACCTGACAACGATCAGGTTTCAACACCACACACAATATAGTCACTCATAAAGATAACACACTTATTCCATTAACATACATATATA
>NC_092212.1:88452163-88481206 GCF_043381705.1 Parasteatoda tepidariorum | reverse complement strand
AATTAAAAAAAAAAAAAAAAAAAAAAAAAATATGTTAATAATTGAACAACAATAAGCATTCTTATACAGAAAAGAATAGCCAGATGCAGTTTTAAAGAGTTCGCAAGTTAAACAATGTTGAAAAAACACCTTTTTGCGAATCTCTAGTTTATTTAGGATTAACCAAACGAGTGTTAGTCACGACAAATGAATGAATTCACTGCAAACTGAAATAAATGATAAGCCCCTTCATTCATTTTGCAACAATAAAAAAATATATTACTATGGTTAATTGAACAACAGTCAGCATTCTTAATACGAATATGGTTACCTCATTTTTCGTATTTTTATTTCCGAAAAAATAGCGAGTCATAGATTTAATTATAAAGAGTTTGCAAGTTGAACTAAGTTAGAAAAAAAGTAACGCCTCTTAGCAAATCTATAGTTGATTTAACCACACTATCAAAAATTATTTATCTTAAGTGTGACAGGTTATTTAAGTAAAGAAAAATAAATAAAAAAATTATTAAAAACTGAAAAATCTAAACTAAAGAAAAAGAAATTAAAAAAAAAATAATAATAATAACACGCCTAACCCAAAGTTCTGAGTGTGACATTCACACAAAGTAAATTAACCATTATCAAACTAATTTTTATGGATTTTAACGTTGACCTTTTTTACACATACATTATTACAAACCTGCAAGTTCTCCTAGATTCTATTTTGAAGAAAAATAATTTCCTGGCATTGCGGGTGTAAAATGAAAATGAACACGTAATTTACATTTTTCAGTACGAAAACTCAAAATACTGCGAAAGTCATTTTTTATGTTAGACAATAATGTTTAAAAAAAACTATTCCATGAAAAAATTAAATTACTTTCTCAATTTTTGTTTGAGTAAGAAATTTGTTGAGGGTATGATTTGTAGGACCGATGAAATAATGACACACCCAAATATTTCCAAGGCAAATATTTTAATTAATATAATAATGAATTTTTTAATCAATATAATAACATCTGAAAGTGATTATATTAATATTCTTTGTCTCTCATTCTACTTTTATCGCTTTTATCAGCTACTGTTTTTTTTTCTTCCTTCTTTTTCTCTAAATCTTTTTCCGAGGGTCAACTATCTGACAAAAAAAAATAATAAAATTGAATAAAAATAGGACTAAAAGAAAGTCAAAAAATACACTTTTAAAAATCGTATATATTTTTTTTAATTAATTAAAATGTTAATTAAAAGTTCATAATTAAATTTCAAACTCTGTATCTACATCTTATGCTAATTTTCTAAACATATAAATAATAGTTTCTTATTCCTTCTCTTTATTTAATTTAAGTCAAAATAGATAAGATATCTGCTCCTAATATATTATATTTATTTTTTTAAAAAAAATTTAAAAAATGCTATTAAAAAATATTAAAAAAACTGATAAAGAAATTTTTTTTAAATATTTTAATACAATACATAAGTTTTTAATTTGTTTTCTAAATCATATATCATTTACTTAAATATTTTCCTGATGAAACTTCAACTTATCAATCCAAACTGATTTAATAAATAATTGCCCACACTTTTTCATTTTTTTAAAGAAAGTCTAAGAGTAGAGAAAGAAATTTTTTTTATAAAGTCTAAGATATTTACATAAGAGTAAAGAAAAAGTATTTTTTTTTTATAAATTATAAGATATTTACATAAGAGTAAAGAAAATAGTTTTCTTATAAATTATAAGCTATTTACATAAGAGTAAAGAAAATAGTTTTCTTATAAATTATAAGATATTTACATAAAAGTAGAGAAAAAGATTTTTTTTTATAACTTATAAGATACGTAAGAGTAGATATTTAACAATTTTTAAAGCTTTGAAATTCGAAATGCCATTCTGGTGAATAAGCAGATTTATGTTCACTGACTGTGAAACACTCGTATAATATTTCTTCAATTTTCAACAACTTATGATAACCTGCATATTTATTTCTAGCCCCCTTTACTTCTGCATTTTAAGTTCTTTAAGGATGCGTATGTTTTTCTATTGATTCTTCTTTTTATAAATATTTTCTAAAAATGCTGTTTCCATGAAAACAGCGCATGTTTTAACTAACAATAGCTTTCATCAATGCAACTTTGTACAGCAACTGGCCAAATTACTAGACGCAGATTCTATGTAAAATCTTTAATATCAGACGATACTATACAGCTTTATTGTTTTTACATGGCTGAAACCGTTTTGCACTTGCTTTCGTTCGCTTATTAATTGGTTTGTATTGCAATGCAATACGTCACAAATAAATACAAATTGGAAGTCTATAAAAAAAATCTCCCGAATAAAACCCCGTTACATGTGTGTTTAAATGTTAAAGTAGGGTAAACCAACCAGTGAAGGAATTTCCTTCACTGGTTAGTTTACCCTATTACAGATAAACTCGTGCACAAGGTGTAATTATTTTTAAAAAAAACTACAGTGCGTCTAATAATTCGATCTAATTATTATAATAATATAATACCTGATATAATAAATATTTTATATTTATATAATATAACGTCTAATTTATCCTATCGTCGAATTTATATTATATATCGCCTGATTTAACTAATGGATACACTAACGTAAACAAGTGCATACCGGATTCAGTCGTGTAAAAACAATAAAGCTGTATAGTATCGTCTGCAGATTTTACATGGAATCTTATAGTGCATCTAATAATTTGGCCAGGGACGGTATTTTCGAAACTGTGCGCGAACTACCCGACGCCGGAAGGTGGTTCGAGCCCTTGAAAATTTACAGACTGCTGGTAAAAAAAAAATGATGCGAAATTGGTGCGAGTTATTATCGAACAGACTGATTTTTGCTTGTTCTACAGACGTTGCAAACGATAAAACGATATTTGCAAACGATAAAAATGTCTTATGATAATTTTTGTTGATAAACGGCACAAAAGCACTCCTTCGGAACGAGATCTTCGAATTTCTCTGAGAATAAATTTTCAATTAGAGAGGACAAGAGATTTGCGGAAAAATGTCCCCTTCGAACGAATCGTTGACCCACGAATACCGTGTTCGAGGGCGTGGATATCTATCGGGATCTGTCAGGACCAAGACGTGGTACGGGTGAAAGGAAGAAAAAAAATGGATGCTTCACAGGATAAAATAAGAAGGAAAAAAAAAAAGGTTCAATCTATTTATGATTACAAAATAGAATCGAGGAGGCTTCTTTTTCTCCATGTCTCAACCAAACTTCTGAACCTGTATCATTAAAATTAATGCATTTACAGTTCCTAGCCACATTATTAGACGTACTCCACGATTCTACGTAAAATTATAATTATCAGGCGATACTATACAGCTTTATTGTTTTTACGCGGCTGAAACCGGTTTGCACTTGCTTACGCCCGTGTAACAATGGGTTAACATTGTAATGTAATACGTTAGAAATAAATACAAATACGAAGTATGTGAACAATATCCTGAATAACAACCCATTACATGTGTGTTTAAATATAAAAGTATTGCCTATAAACCTCGTGCCAATCATGCCATTATTAAAACACTACAGTGCGTCTCATAATTTGATCTAATTATTATAACATACTAATATAATGCTTAAAATAATAAATATTCTATAGTTATATAATATATAGTCTAGTTTATCCTATCGTCTCATTATCATGCAGGAACGCAAGCAAGTGCAAACCGGTTTCAGTCACATAAAAATAATAAAGCCGCCTGAAGATTTTACATAGAATCTTATAGTGCGTGTAATACTTCGGCCAAGGACTACATTCATTAGACCGATTTATGACTACCAATTATTTGTGGATTATTTGACTTTAGGGCAGTATACAAAAAATTGAATTTGGGGGCTAGCTTTGTATTTTTATGGCAAATAAATAAAAATCCAATTTGTATAGTGTATTAGTCTGATCAATTTTTGACCACAAATGTTTTAGTTTTCTTGACCACCCCTTATTTTAGTCGTGATCCAAAAAGTAGGGTTTGGAGGGCAGGTCACTTCCGAAAAGAATCGAAGGCAGTTAAGCATGACCGCACGGTTAAATTATTCCCCTCCCTAACTGAATACGAATGGGCCAGTGTCGCCAGACTCCAGTTCGGGCAGGAGAAAAATGAACGTTTCTATTTTGCGAATCCCGTGCTGAGTTCTTTTATACTTTAGGATACTTAATTCACTATTTTTCTAATAGATGGCATTAGGGGGTCTAGTTTTTCATCTATTACGACTTGAGTCGAAGGCGATATCATAGCTGCCAGCCTTAGGAATAAAAAATTAGGAACACTAATGCAACAAAATTATACGCACCAATTATGAGAGTAAAACAAAAATTTAACTATTAAATAAGAACATTAATAGACAGAACCTATTATTAGAATATTTAAAGACCTTAGGTAAATTAGTAAAACAAAAATTATAAACACTATCTTGTGTGGGAAATTTATAATATTAATATTTTATAATTAGGAATACCGGTGTACTAGTCACAAAAAAAAATTCTATTACCTATTAATATATAATTATTCTTTTCCAAATTATAAAACACTGACAAATATTAAACAAATATTTCTGATGCAAATGTTTAAATACTACAATAATTTTTTTTAAAAATAATAATAGTTGTTTTAAGATTCAATTTAGTGAAATGATCAGCAACAGCTATTGGAATAGTATTTTCAAATAAAAAGCTACCAAAAATTACTTCTGCACAATAATCACAGGAAACGCGACTGCGGTGATCAGAACAAGGGATTGGTTTAAAAGCAAATATGCTGCAATTTTAAGAAAATTCAGATTTTTTAAAAAAATATCAGATTTGATTTGAAAATTAGGATCAAATCTGGACAGTTGGCAGCTATGCGATATGGGCTTGTGTGCAGCACCGTGTTTCGGGATATACCATACTGTAAACAATTTGTAAAATTTATGTATTTTGTTTCGAAATTTTGTTTCATTTGCTCTCATTGAATAAGATGTGTGTGTGTCATCCATTAATTTATTATGTGTATGCAAAAATTATAAATGCAGTAGTTATTGCGTTTAAAATTTTATTTTTGTAATAAAAAATCCTTTTCTAACTTTTATTATAATAAAAAGAACAAAATTTAACAGTACAAAAAAATTCATTTTTAGTTCATTTTTCTGAAATGTATGTCACTGTTTAGGGGTTAATTAGAATGAAATAACTATGTTGGTTGTCAATCATAAACAAAATCTTGCTTTACTATTTTTAATGACTTTGATCATCTCATTTAGATATTGCCTGAAAAATATATTTCGAAGGCTGACGTTTCGTTTCGGTTAAAATTTATATATTCCTGCAATCATAACATTTTTCTAGTAAAAACATCACATTGCGTTTAAGTTATGATAAAAAATATACTTTTTAATATTTAAATTACGACATTTTTATTAAAATAACAACTTCTAGTAAATCTGAAACCAACAATGCAAGAGCCGTGTTGGCTCAAGGGATAGAGCGTTTGCCTTCCAATGAGATGAATCGGGTTCGAATCACAGAAATGGCTGTTTGATACGAATTCCGCACCGTACCGTAAACCGGGGCGAGTCTACCCATTTTTTCAGTTTTTCAACTTTCAAGTGGTCAAACTTTTGTAAATATTAAAGAAAAAAGGCTTTTAATAGGTGATGCTGATGAAGATGCTGAACATATTCTTCTTCACTGTAGTCTCCATGCGAGTGCCCGAATGAATTTAAAGACTGATTTGAGACGTCTTTCAATTTGTTGGCCACCTGTCTTATCAGAACTGGTCAAAAGTATTGAAAGTCTTGCGGCCTTGCGGAATTTTGTTTTTAATGTAAATTTGTAAATTTTTCTCCTTTTGTTTTTTACTTACAACTGTAAGCCTCATGCTATACTTTGTGGTGCATGAGGAGTTTTAAGTCGTTTAAATAAAAAAAAAATTAAAAAAAAAAATACTAAATCGTTAATGGTTTATTTTAAGACAATGGCTTCCGCTAAACCAATGAGAAAATTCCACATCCTAAATGTTACCTAATTTAGAAATCTAATTAAAAATCAGGCCTCCTAATAAGTTTACAATTGTACTTATTCTGCTTTATGTTGAATTTCGTATTCTTAGATTTGAAGGGATTTATGTATAGACTATGTCAACCTTCATCTATCAAAGATACCTCATGATAGAATTGTGTTAATATGTCTTATATACTAGTGATTTGGTATTTAATATTTATAGTGGTAGTTACGCCACATTACTCCCCTTTCAGAATTTTATCTGTGATAGAATTCGATGAACGATTACCACTAGTTGATTCATTCTTTTTATATATTTATATCATTTTCGCTCATTATATTTTTCTTCTTTATTTAAAGCATTTTGCTCATTAATNTTATTAATGATAAATTTATCAATGCAGAATTAAAATAATATACTCAAATTCATTTAAAATGACTTAATTTTAATATAAACAAAGTTCTAAATTATATTATTATGCTTTATTAAAACTAAATACGAATGGGTAGACTCGCCCCGCGAATTCTGGCTTTTTGTTTACAACAGCAAAACTTACATTCTTTTTATTTTGTTTTTCATATAAAATTAATGTAATCTTAGTCTTAGATAAGTTTATCACTTAACCAAAGTGAAAATAGTAATAATAATAATAATATACTTACGGAGCAAAAACTAAAAGCTTGCTGATTTTCAATGCAAATCTCTCAAAAGACGTTAGAACAGGTCGGTTAAAAAGACACCTAATGAATAAAAACGGATCAAACTACTACAGCGCCATCTTCCTTAGTCTGAACTAAGTCCTCCGTCGGTAAAATTTTTTTTATTTGCAATTTAAAATAGTGAAAATTAAATAAAACTAAGATGGGTAGACTCGCCCCGGTTTAAGGTAAAATATTCTAGGTGGTAGACATTTCATGGGTTAGAATCCATGAGGTTTAACCATGAGAGGTTTTCGTCGTTAGCCCTCCCCTCCCCCCATGTAAAGCAAATGCGGGCTAGTTCCACAAGAAAGTCCTCCACAAAAGCGAATTTCACCCAAAAAAATTTTCAGAAATTCCCTTGTCTTCTGGATTGGGTTCAAAATGTCAAGGCTACGAAGTTGAACGTTTGCAATCGTAAATCCAAAATATTGGGTTGGCTGTTCTATGACGGTTATAAAATAAAATAAAAACAACAATGCTACGAAGATCAGCTACTTCACATGAGAATGAATGGAATAAAAATCCAAAGACACTGTATATGTGAGATTGAAATCATTTTGCGTCGTGGAACAGGAAATTATTGATTGAGGTGTGTCTACCGCAGTCACTAGACATGTTAACTCGATTCTACGGTGGATTTCATAGATGAAGGTTGACTTTGTCGATATCTACTCTCCCCACACGACAATAACTTCGAAGGAGTTTATAGCTACCGAAACAATAATGATTTAACTCCAATGAATTTTTAAAAAGTACATATGGAAGAGCGGACGAGAAGTAAATAATACAGGTGGTTATCAAAATAATGGAAACACCCTAGATTTTGAAGTCTTGGGAATTGCTGTTCTGCTGTAAATGTTCTCTTTATGAAGGTATCTCCTAACTGTAATTGTTGACACTGGAGAATCCAGATGCTGATTGAGCTTTGCGGTCACTTTGGCAACAGTTGTTTTCTTTTTAGACATTACAATCCACTTAAATACAAGTCTATCTCTTTTACTCAGCTTCTCCTTCCGTCCACTATTTTGCTTTACTCAGCTTGTCTTTCCGCGCTGTGTGTATGCTGTCATGACTTTAGACACTGTACCTCTAGAAACGCCTAAAAGCTGGGATGTCTCGGTCACTGTTGCTCCATCTAGTCGTGCTCCTACAATTTGGCCTCTCTGAAAATCTGCGAGGTCTGACATTTTACGCTTCTGACAAAAAATCGAAACGTAGACAACTCTGCTAAAGCTCTCTCATACCACCTAATATAAGTACTTTTTATATTAAAAAAACTGGTAGCTAAGATTATATTTTAATGCTTATGAAGCGAATTCTTAAATGTCTCTTTTATTCACAAGTGTTTCCATTATTTTGATAACCACCTGTAGTTCGTAATTATAGGTTGTAATCAGGTTAGACAGAAATAACTGAACATAAAATCAGCATAATAGCCAAGCTGTCATACCCTGTTAGTTTTTAAATCTTCAAAGATTTCCATCAATAAGAAAAACGTTTGGTTAAAAATGCAAGGTACGTGCAACGAGTATGGTTTTTGATTCCATACAAGGATTATATTAACCATTATAAAATGATCAAGAGATCTTTCGGAAATTGAGCCTGAAATTGAGAACATCTTGCAAAATGTAGCAGAGTTGAACATGGGAGTGCAATAATCTCGCGGAACGCAGCTCAGTAGACGCACATGCGGACCCGCAAGTATGTCATCAAACGTGTAAAATGATTGGAGCTTTCATACGCTACGGACCGCCGAAATAGTTTGTGGTTTGAATGAATTGTAAAAACGTTGAATAGAACCATTTGAACCAAGTACGCTTTTGTATAATACGTGACGAAAATTGACGTGGTAAAGAAAAAATAATCTAATTTTCGAAAAGGAAAAACTAAGCTCTTTTTAAAACCACCAAATGAAAAAAGCACTTTTTAAAAACGCTACGCAACATGAATATACTTGAACGACTCCAATTGCCGAAAACAGAAATGTAGGCTATATTACTCATGAAACGCCAGCAATATTTCAGCTATAAAAAGAGTGCTTTTTAGTTTTAACCTAAATGTTAACAATTTGCCAACCAAACAAATTGCGCTCGAGTATAGCCTAGAAACCATGCATTTTTTAACAGCTACAAATCACTATCCGCCAACTGACAGAATAAAGTAGGGAGATCTCAATGATCGTTCGATAAACTGTTAAGGAAATTAAATGATAACGACACAGCTTATTATCGTGTTTAAGAATATATATTCTTATTGTTTACTTATGTTTCTTCTTCACGTCATTTATATTCACGTGTGACAGAATCTTTATTGAAGAAAATGAGTAATTCATGCATGTAACATTACAAAATAATCCATACATAATGATTTTTGAAATTTATCCTCTCCAGTGAAAATATAATTTTAAAACATACGTTTTTATTACAATTGCTTAAATTTTGAAGAAGAAAAAAAATTATTGTACAATATCATACTAAAATGTAACAAACCAAATATTACATATCCATACATAATGAGTTTTGAAATTTATCCTCTCCAGTGAAAATATAATTTTGAAATATAAGTTTTCGTTACAACTGCTTAAATTTTGAAAAAAAAACTGTAAAATATCATACAAACATGTATCAAACCAAACATCACTTATACGAAATATAAAGAGACCAAAAAAAAAAATAAAAAATTTAATTAAAATAGTAGTTGATGATATGAATTTAAACTCTGTTACGACCTATAAATGTTTTTAAAAACATTTATGCGAAACTTTTAAATTATCAAATGCATTTTTGCTTTGCTTTTTAACTCATAAAAATTCTCTTTTTTAATTTAGGTGAAAATATTTAATAAAAAAAAAAAGGAATTTGGGAAAAAATATTATTTCAATGTATTAAACATAAATTTGCATTTCCCTTACCTAAATTTCTTTCTTATTTATATAGCAATGATGCTGATTTTTTAAACTAGATATCAGTAATCAGAAGTACAATAATACATATAAAGTTAACAAAATTCAAATTAATGCAATTTTAAGGTATTTTCACCAAATTCTATACTGGTATATAGAAAATACTCATAATATTCTGCATCCATTTACTATTAAGTAAAAAAAAGTAGCACTTTTTTTTCGGTTATCCATTGCAAACAACAAAATTTTATAGCTCTTGACAGTTAAGGGGAAGAAAAAACTAATTTTCAACAAAGTGTAACAAAAACTCTCAAAAGTGGTAATTTTTATTATTCAAAGGAAAGATCTATAATGTTAGAAAAACAATTCTAGCAGAAAACAACAAAAATTTTAAGATATGTGGACAGCACTTCATACTTTATTTTGGTGTGGCTATTCTAACTGTAACTTTATATTTATTTATTTTTCTTATTTGTGGGCGTCTCTTTATTAGGTCTTAGTTTGTGTACTTTTGAGTCATTATTAAGACTTAATTTGTGATTCTCGTAAATTTTTCTTTGCATTTACATTTCAATTTTTCCAATTGCTTCTTCTTATTTGATTTTCCATTATGGGGCCTCGAGGGCACTCTCAGTCTCTGATTTCACAACTCACAACAAAAAGGCTCCTTTGTGTTAACAGGCAGTGTGTCCCTTTGATGAAGTGCTAACACACACATCTTTAAATGTTTGTTGTTTTCGGACTTTCTAAATTAAAATAAAACAAATTTGGATTTTGCTGCTTTAAGCGCTTTTACATTTTGATGTATTCTTTTAAATGTTACTTACATATTTTGTCTTTTTCTGTCAATTAGTTTCATTCTTTGATCAGACAAAGGAGGTAAGATCCTAATAATTATGGATAAATTATAATAGTTGGCACCTCTGTATAAGTATTTAGTAAATTTTTATTCTTACGTTAAAATTACCTTTTTCATATAAAAATTTCCTTTTTTACAGAATTATCAAGATTTTGGGAGAAATTAGGAATTCTTCCTGAAAAATATGATGCACTAATATGATGGTGTTAAGATGTTGCTTCCACAAGTGTTGTTTGTGGAATATTCTAGACTGCTTGTTAAATGACAAGCTTAATAGGAATGCAATTCAATTTAAACAGCGTTCCCACTCTTTTTAACAAAGCAAAAATTAAGGATTTTTAAGGACTTTTTTTTAAAAGAAAAATTAAGGACCTCAAAAATGGTATGATTGTTTATCATCAAATATACATATACCACCAGTTGGCAGTGCCAATTATTTACCTTTTTAAAAAAGAAAATCAATCAATAAAAAAAATAATAAAACAATTTTATTATTATGTAAGCATACTGATATAATTGTATTAATTAACAGGGCTTGCCAAAGTAGGACCAGGTAATTTCTGCAAACCCGGATTGGATTTTTTTTTCTTCTGATACTTCTATTCTTAGGGTTTTACTTCATTCCTATAAGCCAGGGGTGTCAAACTTTATATATGTTAAAATAATTTAACTTTATATATGTTTATTACAATGTACTATTCCAAATAAAAAATATTTGTTTCCATGAACATAGATTTTTTTTTGCGGCCCACCTAAGGTTAAGTATTGTTTATTTGGCTCAAATTAGCTTTTGAGTTTGACACCCCTGCTATAAGCAGATGCATTACCAGAACGGAATTTTTAAATTTTGAAGGTCAGTGTGGGTTCCCCCCCCAAAAGGGTACTATATCTCTTCTATATGCAGTATTTCACATGTTCACCCTCTATTCTTTTCTTTTAGAATGCTTCATTCTATTCATGGAGTATCAATCTAGGCAGATTGAAAGGACATCCCTTCTTGTACACCTATAAAGCTCTACCCTTCATGCATGGTCTAATTCTAGGTGATAAAAGAACGACTTTTTGCTTCAATTGTTCCTATCAACTATAGTGAAACTGAAAAATTAAGGACTTTCAAAAACCTTGCACCAAAATTAAGTACTTTTAAGGGCCCTCATTTTCCAAAATAAAAATTAAGCAGTTTTTAAGGAAACCCTGTCGAATTTTAACCAATTGATAAATGCTGTTTTAATGAAACAGCCAATTGAAAGAGCTGTAAAAAATAACAATTATTTTTGAACAGATTTCGTTTTGCAACTTGGGTTAGACACAACACCAGGGTTGTGGTTTTGGACAGTACACCTGGGTTTTACTGTCTGTCCAAAACCTAGAACCTTGGGTAAATTGGTAAAAATCTTATGTGTAACCATTGTACACATAATTACATAGATTAATAAATATTTGATACTTTTCATACAATTTGCTTAATATAATAAAATGAGAAAATAATATAATAGAATGAGAAAAGATTTATAACTTTTGAAGCTCCACATTTCATTGAACAACAAAATTGAATACCTAATCCTTTAAATATGAATTAATGTGCTTTTAATACTGATAAATTATGATTTTGCGTAAGGATAAATAATGCGATATTAAAAATAATGATAAATTTTTTTAATAAAACAAAAACTTGTATTCATTTTGTTTCTTGTTCAAAAATTAACCTTTTATTTTTCAAAATATTTTTTAAAAATAGTGACATAATTTGAATAAAAGAGTTTTGAACAGTTTAAGATAGTTTTGGACAAAAAAGTTTCGGACAGGATGGTTTAAACTGGATTAATCCATTCTGTCCTAAACCTTGCCAGCACTGCACAACACATTATTGAAAAGTAAGCATTGCAATCTGTCAATTATTCATAACAATCAAATTCAAATATTCATAAATATTTGAGATTCAAGAGTAACACATTCAGATATATTAAAAATGTGAACCACCACAAAGTCAAAAATATAACATATTTACTAAAAAAAAAATTTTTAATAGAAATTGCAATTTTATTGGATCTACTGCTAACTAAACAAAAACAGAAGCATTTTAAACATCTAAACCCAACTCATATTTTGTTACTAAAGAATACAATTCTGGATGATATAGTTTTACAATAGATATAATTTGCTATTAAAGAAAAATAATCATAAATTTTATCTTTATTTGACATTAAATAAATTTCACTTCTATCATTGCATAATTTGCACAGCCCCGTGGCAGAATCGTGGCGACACGGCGACATCGTCGAAGAACATCACAGAGTTATTGTTGAAAGACTTTTTATTTGGGAAGCAAAAGAGCATCTTTTTGTAAATTTTTGGAAAGATTTTCTTTTCTGCAGAATTATTTTCAAAAAACGCCCTACTCGTATATCAAAGATGGAAGAAATACTCCTGATTTTTATTTTTTACTTTGCTTTGAGAATAAAAAAAATTCCGCAATGACTGACATTATAAAAAGTAATTTATAAAAGTAATTTCCAATAAAATTTTCAAAAGTTAACTACACAATTTTTTTTATACGTACAGCCTAACCCCACTATAGCGAACCTTAAAAAAAAACTAAACGAAAGTTGGACGAAAATATCGATATTAAATATTTAATAAATTTGATCGGGTCAAGTTTTTCTTATTCTATTTTAAACTTATTATTGTGAGTATTTATGGTAACATTTAGATTATCTTAACAATGTTATGCATAATGATTCTTTTTATATGACCCTAACACCTACTATTAAAAACTTTTTCCCACTTTCATTACAAATTTACTATTTAAAAAAAAATTGATTGCAAAGCATTTTTAAGAAAAATAAATTTAAAATAGCTAATTCTAACAAAAATGTTTAATTTTCATTTATTTTTGGCATAACAATAAATGAAATTAAACATTAATTTTGACTAATGAATCCTTGTTTTTTTTCTTCATTCTATTATAATACATTTGCAAATAACGAATTTAATTTTTTTTTTTATAAATAAACTTCGAATAATTTTTTATTCTACAAACAAAAATATTCTAAATATGCAATACAAAATACTCTTAAATACAAATTCGTCAAAATAAATACAAAATACAAAAATAAAATACTTATTTGCTTTTTAGCTGCATATAACACAAACTTCATTAACTTGTGAAGTGAACAGTACTCAAATACATTGAGTTATTTAATAACTATACTTCAAAAAATTTAGATTTTTATTAAAGAAAAACATAATGTATTGAAATTAAAAATAAAATTCAGCAAAAATTATTACATTTTAAGAGAATAATTTTTAAACTTAAAAGCCAAAATTTGTATTATGTTCATGCTTTGAAAAAAAAATTAAAATTTTAACCCAGGGGTGCACAAGGTTTTGAGTGAAGGGCCACTTGCACAGCAGTTAGATTAATGATGGTCCGCACACATATTTAGTCATCTTCGTGGCAAATATGATATTTTTATATAAAAATTAATGTTCTAAGCATTAACTATTTTTGTCAGTAAACTTAATAACATATTTGCAGAAAATTAAATACTTATTTGAATTAATTTAAATTGATGATTTAGAAATGATGATTGAATGAAATTTATTTAAATTATTTGAATTTATTTTTAAAAAAAACTATACTTTTTTTAAAAACAACTTTTTACATTTTTCTCAATAATTAGTTTGTTTACTAATATATATATATAGGGGGAATCCTTACAGAATGAAAATGCAAAAAATATACATATTTTATAGAGTAATATAAATTTGAATTAAATATTTTAGCTAAATAAAATATATAATATCTATAAAAAAAAACTAAATTAAAATGAAAATTTTTATAGCATTGAGAAGCTCCTGCAGGCTGCACATCAACAGTTGGCGGGTCACGTGTGACCCGCAGGACACAGGTTGTGCATCCTTATTTTAACCAAACTTTTTCACCTAAATAAAAAATAAATAATAACTTTTTCACCTAACAATAAATTTAAAAAAAAGTTTTTTTAGGCCCATTGTACAATGTTAAAATATTTTTTTCAATAAGAGTAATTTTTTTTTTTAAAATAGTGACAATTATTAAATTGTCAATGAAAACTTTTTATGGTTTTTGAAATTTTGAATTCAAAACAAATATTTTCCATTTTTGTACACAAATGATGAGCTCATACATACATGATATCTGATGAAAAATACCCATATTTCCTTCAACAGATGAGAATGCCTGTTCTGTATCACAAAAAGATATTTCATATCTAACAGGAACATCAACAGTACACAAGTGGTTTCTGTTACTTACACCCAAATTAGGATGTTCTTCTTGTTCAGTGTATTTTTTACTCAATTTCAGGCCAAGGTAAGGAGGATTCAGCTCAACTTCAGGCCAGGTATAGCCCGGTTTAAGATTATGGACAGGACTGGACTTGATATCTGTGGAAATAATTCAGAACAATTAATTTAAAACCTTATTCAGGGTGTGTAGCCAAATCTTTCAACAAAAAATAAGTACTTTTTAAGCAATTAAAAATATTTTTAAGCACTATATACATTCACAAAATTCAAAATAATTTTCAAAGACTTTACATGATCATGATAAAATAACTAGTTTCTGACTAAGAACTCTCTTCTTAATTATATCAGCCATTATAAAATACTGAAGAAATTTTTCAGTTCGATATCAGAGGGTGGAAAATGAAGCTTGAAATTAAGAATATCTTGCAAAATGCAGCAGAGTAGCACATGAGCAGGGTTTGTAATTTTTTTGATTTTTTTTTTAAAGAACAAAAAAAATCAGATTTTTTTTTAATTTTATTCAAATACACTGTAAGAACTTTGATTTATAATTTAAAAAACTTTAAAAATGTTTAATCGAAATTAAATTAATATTAAACTATACAAGTGGGCTGCGACCCCTGCTCGCTGACGCTCGCCAATCCCCGAAAATTGCTACGCAATCTTATATGGATTGCTTCGCAAACCAAGCTCGCTTCGCTTGTTACTAACTTTGGTACATTGCAAATGCACAAAATTCTAAGAATTCAAAACAATCATTCAAATTCACATAACAACTTTTTTTTTTTTATATAAAAAAAATTACATCTTTTTAGTAAATACTAAGTCATTAAAATAAATTAGAATTCAAATGAAATGCAATTTGTGAAGCCTATTAGAAATGTGCTATAGTATAAAATCTTAAAGCGTAAAAGCACGACTGCGACTCATTTTTCAATGAATAACTAATAACTAATAAATTCGTGATATAAATAAAAAATCTTCAAATAAATTCGTAATATGTGAATAAATTTGTGAAAAAAAGCGCTTTCGACAAAATACTAAAATAGAGATCTATCGACAAAGACTACTCAAGATCTAATACTATAATACTAAAGTAACTTTTTTTTAAAAAAATGAATAAATAGCATTGCTGATAGCATTTTAAAATGACTTTGCAATAGCATTGACTGTTTTGTATAGTTAAAAAATTTAATTGAATATCAAAATGTCATTTTTCTGGCATGTCCCAAACAATGTTTCCAATAATAACTAGCTTCAAAACTTCCCATAAATTTTTCAATATCTAATTTTTTTTTATCTCAACCGGTGTAAGCATCTCTAGAATACATGCAGAGGGTATTATTTACAAAAACTTCATTTAAATTTATTTTTTCTGTCAATAATTTGTTTGTCCCAAGAAAATCTGTCATTTTCCTGGCTACTTTCATTTAGTGGTTTATAACTGAAATAAATAGAGCCAGTAATCAATATCTTATGTTTATAGATTGATTAGATACCCCCCTATCTATCTGAACATGTCTTGTNGAATAAAGAACCAATTTTTCTAGGTCAAAATCTACTTCAAAAATTTTTTCAAGGTGAGTAAGTTTTTGTGTTGTCATTTTCCTGGCTTCTTGAAATCATTAATAACATAAACTACATAGATTTATCTGAGGAATTTTAAGAACCCCTGTTGTTTTCTGCAGAATATTAACGTCTTAGGCAAAAATATTAAATTAAAATAAAGTTATATGCTATAAAATGGCAAATTTGTCATTATCCTGGCTTATAAATGCCAGGACATTGAAGTGTTACCAAACATTTCTTTAAACTGCTAATACTGTAAAGAGGGAAAGTAAATATTAACCTAATACCAAGTTTATGTCCTAATACCAAGTTTATGTATGATTGTAATATGCTTGGATGTAACCAAAGTTATTTCTTTATTTAATGATTGATTATCATAAAAAAAAAAATTTCTGTACATATCAGCAACAAAAAATTTTTTGATTCTTTCTACAGTGGACAAAAAAAATTAATTTAAGCAATTTATGGTCCATCTAACATAAAGGCTTAAGTTGAGTTGCTTACTATTAACTTAAAATGACTGTTTTTNATAAGTCATTTTCCTAACATTCAAGATTTGGTGAATTTCTATTTTATTTTTTTTCTCGAAGAAATGTCAACAAACTACACTGCTGTCTGTAAGATATTAATAAGTGTAACTAAAGAAATATACACAAAAAATTTTAGATTATTTTGAAGACTTTAAATTTGAAGAAATTTTTTGGTCCGAACTGTCATGTTTTGTGAGAATCACCCATATATATAAAGATTATAACAATATTTTAGAAGATTTAACTACCTAAAACAATTTTTCATTATAATGCATAGCAACCATTTCAAAACTAATGCATGATTGAAATTTAAAGACTAGATGAAGTAGAAATATTAAGGAATACTTTAACTATTAAAACAAAGTTTCAATTAGCAAACTATAATTTTAATTTAAAATTGTGATTTTTTTTCTTGATTTTTAAAATGACAAAATAAATGTAACAGACTGTGTTTATAAATGTAGTCATTCATCAAAAAATAAACAAATATTTAATTTATATATTTTTATAGTAAAATATTCATTTTTAATTCCAAATCAAAATTTATCTATTTAAGCTAAAAAAAAATTTTTTTAAATCTATGCACTTATTGGAATTTTTTTTCACAAAATTTCTTTCTGATCAAGTCAAAGAAATCTGATAATGTCAAAGATGTACACTGTTATTAGATAATAACCCTACTGCTTTAAATAGACTTTGAAAGAGTTTGAAGGGGAAGAATGACACTATATCAGAAAAATAATATCTAAATTAATCAGCATTTTTTTTCTATTTTTGGCATATTAGGACAATTTCTTTTTAATACAACCTCAAGCTTTAGAAATACACATTTTCCACCAATAAAATATAATGTAGATTTTAACTCCATGCTTTTTCAAATTTAAGAATTTAAATTAGCATTATTTGTATTTTTTTGTGTGAAAGAAATTCATGTTTATTAATTACTTTTTACAGCTATGCAAGTCTATTATTAAGACAGCATTGAATATTTACTTTAATCTGTACTTTCAATTTCAAGTATCAAAAGATTTTTGAAAATGTAATTTCTAATGTGTTGGAATTTATCTCACACCAGGAAAGAAAGTAATTTCGTTAACAAAAATGAATTAATGCAGCACTTCATTTAAAATAAATTTTAAGACTAAGAAAAGAAAATAATAAAAGTATAAATTTTAAACACTGTTTTTTAACTTTTCAAATCAATATACAGTAGAGCGCCGATTATCTGAACTGCTCGGGACCGAACGGGGTTCGGATAATTGGAAATTTGCTTAAAATTTAGTTTCCATGATTATTATTTATGCACTAACTTCCCTTCACACTTTTTCTAGGCTTAGAACTGACAATACTATCTAAAATAGCTCTGGTGTGTTTAAAAGTTTTTTTTCTTCTCAATTTTTAAATATTTTTCATTTATTTATTTTTTTAAAACTTTTTTTTTCATTTTGAATTATTTTTGTCATATTTCAGCTTATAATTTTTTTTGTCAATTACTGATTTCTCTATATTTTCCTTTATTTTCCATTACAAAAGAAATCCAGCAAAGGCTTTTGTTTCAAAGACTTTTTGTTTTGTTTCAAAGAAGATGCTCTTTTTTGAGCAGCCATATCCCTTATTATTCTTTGTAAATAAATCAACTGAACGGGATCAACATTATTTTGATGTTCCAGTCAATTCATTGCAATATCTAATGAATTGCATGCTTGAGAAGGTCCACTATCTTGAACTTGATCACCTACTTCTTCCTCTTCGTATTTCCGATTTTCTTTTAAAATTTCAGCAACAGTTTCATCATAATTTAAAATTTGAAATCCTGGGTCATTTTCAGTGTCTCGACACCAGTCATCAATTTCTTCTGCTGTATAACCTGGCATCTTTTCATTCGGAAGATCTACTGGTTTAGAAACTTCAGTTTTGTTTGTTTTTTTTGTTAAGAATTTTATTCCAAGATTTAAGATTCCAAGCACTGTAATCACTAATCATTAACCATAAGTGACAATTACCCGTTCCCCAATTGTAGAACTTCAGCACTTATCTATTCATAAACTCTTTCTGCATTCCAACTATTGTAGACTGTCGAAATGAAGCTCGTATTCTCGGAAGATAATTTTTAGTTGAAGAGGGCTAAAGGGGTATGTAGGTTTAACTGTATAACAATACATGTAAATATGGCTACTATAAGAAAACTGCTAAAAAAGGTTGTAAATTAAATATGGTCTTCAAATGTAGTGGATANCTTTATTTTCCATTGAAATCCAACAAAAACTTAAGTTTCAAAGAAGATGCTCTTTTTTAAGAGCCATATCCTTTATTATATTTAAATAAATCAACTGAACTAGATCAACATCGTTTTGACGTTCTAGCTAATTCATTGCAATATCTAATTAATAAATTGCATGCTTCTATATGAGAAGGTCCACTATCTTAAACTTGATCACCTACTTCTTACTCTTCGCCTGTGGGGTTCCGATTTTCATTCAAAATTTCAGCAACAATTTCATCATCATTTAAAATTAGAAATTCAGGGTCTCGACACCAGTCTTCTATTTCTTTTGCTGTATAACCTGGCATCTTTTCATCCGGAAGATCTACTGGTACAGAAACTTCAGTTTCGTTTGTTTTGCTGTTAAGAATTTTATTCTAAGATTTAAGATTCCAAGCACTGTAATCACTAATCATTAACCATAAGTGACAATTACCCATCCCCCAATTGTAGAACTTCACCACTTATCTATTCATAAACTTTTTCTGCATTCCAACTATTGTAGACTGTCGAAATGAAGCTCGTATTCTTGGAAGATAATTTTTAGTTGAAGAGGGCTAAAGGGTTATGTAGGTTTAACTGTATAACAATACATGTATGTATGGCTACTATAAGAAAACTGCTAAAAAAGGTTGTAAATTAAATATGGTCTTCAAATGTAGTGGATCTACTATATATAAGAAAAAATCATTTGATTTAAAACAATGATTTTCTTTAAAAAAATCATTTGATTTAAATCATGATTTACATATGAGAGTGCAAGAATCTCACTGATCCCAGCTCAGTGGACACGCATGCAAACTCACAAGTATTTCACTAAACATGTGAAAAGATTGGCGCTTTCATACGCTATGAACCTACAATGTGCCAAAGTAACCTGTGGTAGAATGAATTGTGAAAAAGCTGAATGGAACAATGTGTAAAGCACGCGTTTGCATAATATGTGTCAAAAATCAACATGGTAAAGAAAGTAATCTAATTTTCGAAAATGGAAAATTACACACTTTTTAAAAACACTCAATGAAAAAAGTAACTTTAAGGGCTCTTAAAAAACGAAAATCTTTAAGCACTTTATGCACCATGTTATCTTTATTGGGTTGGCAAGAAAGTATTTTTTTAAGCGTGAAATAAAACATTAAAAAAAATTGTTAAACTTAATCGAGTGATACTTATTTAAAAAAAACATAACTAAAGACAAAAAACATATTTTTAACAACAAATATCAAACCATCCTAAAGAGAAACTAACAAACACATCAAGTTAAAGTTATTCCATATTTATTAAGCTAAATCAAATAGAATAAATAACCAAAAAATAATGCTTTGAATTAAACAAAATTAATGAAGAATTAATTAAACAAAATAAATGAAAAAAATAAAATATTGCACTAAAAATAAATAAGTAAATTATCCTAAATTAAGAAGCAATGCTGCTGGAAAATAAAAAATAAAGGAAGAACTTATTAATCAATAAAATAAAAGATTAACTTTTTAACAACTAAGTCACACTAAAAAAAAATACATCACCCTAAATTAATAAAATACAGTCAAACTCTGTTATAGTGAACTCCCGGATATAGTGAACGAAATGTTCGCTCACGTGCTTTGTCATACACATATAAAATCATTTTTTGTGGATATAGTGAACCAAAAGATGAGTGGAAATTGGATATTCTGAATTTTTTTCTGTCCTAGAGTGATTTTTTCCTTCATTTTTTGGTAATTTTGAAATTTCTACATAAATACATATACCGATTTTTAAAACCCTCATATTGAGTGAAATGTAGCCAGAAGCATTTTTTCTATTTGCTTCTTCTATCTCAGTTTTTCATCCCTAAATTTTTTGCACGCAAGACGAGTAATAAAAAATAAAAGTGAACACATTTTTTGTTACTACATATTGTTTTTTAAACCTTTTTGTATTTCTTTTTATTCATCATTTATTTAAATAATATGTAATAAAAGGGAGCAGTTCAGAAAAATTAGTTGAAATTGTTTGTAGTACGGATATAGTGAGCTCCCACTTACAGTGAACTGAAATTTTGGTTTCTTGAAGGTTTACTATAGCGAGGTTTGACTGTATTATACAATAATATGTATTTAATGGAAATTAAATCATTTTAATCAATTTCAAAGTTTTTAAGAACAGAAGAAAAACTTTTAAAAATCCAATATGCTTAGATTTTCTATTTTAAAAAGAAATGGATGAAATAAAGATGGAACCAAATCAACGGGTTGAAAATGCTCAGAAGAAAACAATAAGAAAGAATTACTTGAGATAGGTGACTGTTTTTCAACAGACTCAACAGGATGACTCGTTGAATGAGGTTCAAATTTAGACAAAGCAGAACTTGAATTCTTTGTAGTAGGTCTAAGTGGTCCTTCTAACCTAAAATCATGTACATTTTGTTATTCTGCAAGCATTTAAGGATTTCTTTTTTTAAAAAAATATAACTTAATCCAAGCAACAAAAAAAAACGCTTACAAAAATTGAGTATTAAATGAAAAGATATAAAAAGTTAATTCCACATGAGTCGGTGACCTATCGATATCAGTCACCGACACATTAGGTTTGAGGAATAAGTGGTCACCATGGGTGTCACTGTAAAAATATTTCAAGACTGAGCTTATTTTTTTGATAAATAAACACAATCTAGTATTATTTACTAGAATTTTCAGACATTTATAGTTCACCGACTTCAGAATGTACCTTTCTATAATAAGGACTTACATATTAAATTAATTATCAAGTTTTTTTTCTTTCATTTTATGAATTTATTTTTTACAGCAAACTAGATAAAAATAACAGCTAACCTTGTACATCTTCTCACATCAACCACTGAATTATAAACTAATAATTTTTTCTAAGCTATACATATCTCTATTTATTTTTTCACTTCATCATTATTTAATTTTTGTCCGATCTCCATAATTTTTTTTTTTAAATAATAATCTCAATTTAACTTGGGGCAGCATTAAAAAACGCTTGGGAAAAATAAAAACAAGAAAATTTAGACATAACAATAGTACAAATTTTGTTTAAGCAGAGGTTCAATCTCATTCTTTCATAAATGAGCTACATCATACTACTTGATCATTTCACAGTAATTATAAAAATTATCAATGTTTACATTAAAATGCAACTTTTATTTTTTTAACAGCAAATTTTTTTAACATTTTTAAGGAAATACATAAATTTTAATATTAAAAACAAATTGAAAAGAGATATTAATTTAACTTCATCTACTGATTTTCTTTCACGACTGACTTTGGTTTATTTATGAAATTAAGTAAACAATTCCAAGCCTTAGTCATAAATAAGGTTAGCGAACAAATGTTAATAGGTTTCAAAAAATAAATCTTAACTGAGTCTATTAATCTTATCTATTAATAAACTGAGCAACCTGAATGTGCAAACTGAGTTATAAATGTTAAAATATGAGATGTTTGTTACGTATTTTACTTGAGAGGAAAAGAATTAAAAATTTCAATAATTTTAAATAAAAAAAAAATCAATAAGGGACGNCATTTTATTAATTTATTTTTTACAGCAAACTAGATAAAAATAACAGCTAACCTTGTACATCTTTTCACATCAACCACTGAATTATAAACTACTAATTTTTTTAAGCTATACATATCTCTATTTATTTTTTCACTTCATCATTATTTAATTTTTGTCCGATCTCCATATTTTTTTTTTTTTTTTAAATAATAATCTCAATTTAACTTGGGTCAGCACTAAAAAACGCTTGGGAAAAATACAAAAAAGAAAATTTAGACATAACAATAGTACAAATTTCGTTTAAGCAGAAGTTTAATCTCATTCTTTCATTAATGAGCTACATCATACTACTTGATCATTTCACAGTAATTATAAAAATTATCAATGCTTACATTAAAATGTAACTTTTATTTTTTTTTAACAGCAAATTTTTTTAACATTTTTAAGGAAATACATAAATTTTAATATTAAAAACAAATTAAAAGAGATATTAATTTAACTTCATCTACTGATTTTCTTTCAAGACTGACTTTGGTTTATTTATGAAATTAATTAAATAATTCCAAGCTTTAGTCATAAATAAGGTTAACGAACAAATGTTTATAGGTTTCAAAAAATAAATCTTAACATTAATAAACTGAGCAACCTGAATGTGCAAACTGAGTTATAAATGTTAAAATATGAGATGTTTGTAACGTATTTTACTTGAGAGGAAAAGAATTAAAAATTTCAATCATTTAAAAAAAAATCAATAAGGGACAGAAGATATCTATCTAGATGACTAAAGATATCTAAAAAGTCCTAACATCGTTTGTTGTGGAAATTTTTTAAAGCCTGCAATTAAAAAATTGGCTAAATATATATCAGCTTAATCAATGTAAGCTAATGTTAAAAAATCCAAATCCTTACCAATTAAATTTAAGTTTCCAATTTCTTAAATTTTTATCCCAAGTGGAATAAACCCTTTTTCAAAAAGAAATGTCTAAACAATTTAAAATAGCAATCGAGTTTAAATAATAACATTAATTTTAAAGCTATTTAATGTCATTCTCAAATAAGAAAACAAGAAAAAAATTATGAATTTCTTAAAAAAATAAAATAAATAAATTTTTTAATATTTTATATTAAAGAATTTAGGTTANAATAATATTAATTTTAGAGCTATTTAATATCATTTTCAAATTAGGGAAAACAAGAAGAAAAAAATTATGAATTTCTTAAAAAATTAAAATAAATCAATTTTTTAATATTTTATATAAAATAATTTAGGTTATGTTTTCAATATTTTATGTAAAACTTTATTTTATATTTCTTAAAAGAACACAATCAATTTATCAATACCACTAAATAAACAAATCACATATTAAACACAGATACTAGTAAAATCATATATTGAATTCACAATTACAAATAACATAATAATTTCCATTATCAAATAATGTTAAGCATGAATACCCAAACCAACCCTTGAATAATATGATTAATAGATTTTAAAATTTTCTTCAAAACTAACAAATATTTTTTTAAAAGTAATGTGACAAACTTTAAACTTTTTGTAACTATACAGAATTTAATTTGCTTACATATGAGTTACATAATACTTATTGTTAAACAATTGTATTTGTCAATTTTAATTTTTTTTCCATTTTGTTTTCTTTTTTTGGGGGGGGGGGGGTTNGAGGATATGTTTCTTTCACTGTCCTGGAAGAAATATGTTCAGGGTATCTGCTACATTTCAGATTTTCAAATCCATGACTTTTCTTGACTAATTCTAAGAATTTTTCATGACTTAATGAAGTTACAATTTTCTTTGACAAAAACAACGATAAATTTAAAAAAGCACTGTAATAACATTAATTGAAATGATACCTATAACCAAAACTGTTATACTCTGCATCTTCATATTTACAAATTTTAAATTTAAAAAACAGAGTAAAGAAAAAGTTCAAACAATAAAATAGCTGAAAAAATACAAAAGCAAATTATTTTTTTCCCACAGAATTACATTCTAAAGATATTTTTCTTGTTCATCAGAAAGGAAAGAATTCCTGATTTTGCTGTTCTCATTTCGGAATAAAAAAAATTCACCAATGACTAGTTTGCTTCAATGACAGGTTCAATTTTAAATTGATAAAATTAAAAAAATAATATAAATTCTTAAATCACAGAAGTTTAAAAGATAATTCGATCTAGAAATGATGCTTTTTCTTTCATTTTTTGAAAGAACACCATAATTTTTAAAGAACATGAAATTGGGGGAGGGGATTCCATTTTAAAAATTAGATTTTTCAGAGACCTAAATCCATGACTTTCCATGATTTTTTTTTTTTAAAAAAATAGTAAAAATCATGACATTTCACGACAAATTTCGTTAAATACTGAAATTTATGACTTTCCAGGTGCGCGGATACCCTGAATATATTAAGGAATTGAGATATAATTTTATTATTTGTGTGGTTGATAAAGCCTCTAATAATTTTTGCTTTATTTGCAAAATTTTTTTTAAACAATTAATGAGTAAAGAATATGAAAACAATACTTTTATCAAAATTAATAATTCTAAAAAAAAATTTGATAATAGAATTTTTGCTTTTTCCAAGAAAATAGGATTAAAACTCAATAGTTTCAATTACCCTTATTTATTTCCTACAATTAAGTTTCACAAAACACCAGTTAAATTTAGATTTGTAACTTACAGTATTGGCTGTTATAATTCTGTTTTTGGTAAAAGATTTTTTAATTATTTAAATATTATTTTANTAAAAAGGTGAGACCTCTCTTAGTGACTAAAACAATAAAACACATCCCGCTGTAACTTGATCCTCTCTCTTAACTGAGGAGATTTTTTCCCCAATTCTTATGCTGAAAGTGTCCCACCCACAGGACCCCAAGATCAGATGTGACAACTGCTGTCACAGCCCCCCAGAAAAGGTTAAACTACTCAATAAACTACCTCAGTAAGTCACTCGTAACTGACAGTATAAAGAATTATATAATAATACTAAAAAATTTACTATGTTTTAAGCAATTACTGAAAAGTTATTTAAAATTTACTTAATTTTCATTTATTACGAATCTAATTTTAATTTATTTTAATCTGTTAGTTGTACGTTTCACGTTACTATTCCATAATATGAGCACTTGCACACCTAAGCAGCATTTGTGACCTAATGGGGATTTCCTTCAAAATATGTGTGGTGTTCACTGTATTAACAATGAAGAAAGGACTCCCTGTTATTTTTTTAAATATTTTTGTATAAATAAAACTGGAGGGAAAAAAAGCTATTAAATAAAATTATTTTTATGTAATCTTATCAAGTGTAAATATTACAATAGTCTGAATCAGAAAAATAAAAATTATCTATTAGTGATTAAAAATGCTTACTTGAAGACTATGTACAACAGGAACAGGAGTAACAGTAGAGCGAACAGGGCCCATTCCTTCATAAAAAGTATATTCTGCTTTATCAGTGTTAATGATTGTCCAAGAAGCCCCATCATCTCCTTGTTAGGCTCTTTAGGACATGGAGTAGCCTAATGAAAATGCAAAATATATTGATTTCAATTTAAACTGAAATATCCAATTTCATTAGTACATTAATCATGAAAGAATAATGTTTTTTATCATCTCAGTATTATTATCAGCATCACCTCCTTAACTATCATTAATTTAGGAGAGGAAAGAAGAAATTTTTAAAAAATAAAACAATATCATCAATACCTAAAGAAAGAAATAGTGCAAAAGTGAATATGAAAGGTATGAACGCCTGCTAACAAATCTTTGCTAAATTACCTCCAAACAGCATAATGTATTACAGTAAAAATTTGTGAATAACACTACTGAAAGTAATGAAAAAGGTTAATGATTAATTTGTGATCTTAGTTCTAATTCATTACTTTAAGCTAGAGCAAAGCACCGTTTATATGCTCATCATTTATATGTTTTCTCATTTATATTATATCATTTTTTTTTTCATTCCTAATGTATGTCATATTAAATTATTTTGTTTTTATAATGGAGAGAACTTGAAATACTGGTTAAAAGTCATTTCTCTCAACGGTTTTTCCATTTTTCCCTTTAGGTACATAAATATTTGGCTTGAATTTGACAAACTCTAAGAGGCCATAAAAAAAAACAAAAAAAATTTCCCTTCAATTTTAGCTGAGTTATGGTCATAAAAAAAAGAGTAGGAGTTAAGAATAGAGGGTGGTCAATTAAGGGTCACTAGATAATTTGCTGGAAAAAAATAACTAATGGGTATCAAGAAGAGGGTCAGTATTTATATGACACGTCACTTTTGTTGCGGAAAGAACTTCATTCTTAAGTCCTCACGTCTCACAACGTTTAGTAATATTCTTACAAATCCAAAAATGACTCAAACACTTATGTAAAGGATACTTTGTTTTTAATTTTAATAACTGCCTCTATTATTTTCTACATCAATAAAAATACGAACAAAATCTAACTATTTTTATTATTAGTAATTACTATTATAATTAATATAATATATAACTTTATTCTCTTGCACTTTATTTAAATGTAATTAATTTTTTTATTTAATAAAATTAAATTTACTAATTTTTTTATTCAAATTTTATTTAAAGTAAAACAGAGATGAAGAAATAAAGGACACATAGAGATTGTACTTATGTACAGTCTCTATGTGTGGCACCAACTAGCAGTCTCTATGAGGACCAACTAGCAAGCAAACAAAAAATAATTATCAATTCAAAGATAAGTGATAATAATTTAGAAATTATATATCAAGGTTTCATTATATATCATCTTGTATTTTAATTGTATTTATTCTCAGAAGACAAATTGTGTGATTCAGTTATAATTTATTCCTTTAATTATAACATTTTTACTGATTATAAAGGTAAATGGTACATTTTAAAGCTCCACAGTTACTGAAAATAACAAATTTTATTAATTCTCTCAAATAATTTTTACTGTTTTACTTCTGATTAATATAAACAACTATGTGTAACATAATAGGGTTGCCACCTTGTTATATTATACAAAAATTTCCTTAACTTTTCCAGCTATTTCAAGAAAATTTCAATGTAAATCCAGACGATATTTTATGTTAGTCATGCAATTTTTCATCAGAAAACTTCAAATTTCATTAGTCATGTCAAATATAAAATTATGTGCAGATATTAGATCTTGTGAGCAAAAAAAGTATTATTGAACAAGCATGGAAACATGGAAAAGTTTTAATAAAATGTTGAATTTTTATAACAAATAATTGTAACAGATGTTAGAATTATTTAAATTGAATCTCAATAACTGATTACCGCTGCTGAAAATTTTGGGTTTCTCCAGGTATGAGAGTTTGCCAAGTTTCTGTAAAAATATGCAATTTTTCCCGATTATTCCCCGCTTTCAAGATTCAGAATAAAATTCCTTGAGAACTCCAGGTTATCCCTGTTCTTCCAGCTCGTGAGATCCCTGATATACACAACTTTTATATAAATCACTTAATCCTAATAAAAAGCATGAAAACATGAATTAATTTGGCCNTATAACAAATAATTGTAACAGATGTTAGAATTATTTAAATTGAATCTCAATAACTGATTACTGCTGCTGAAAATTTTGGGTTCTTCCAGGTATGAGAGTTTTCCAAGTTTCTGTAAAAATATGCAATTTTTCCCGACTATTCCCTGCTTTCGAGAGTCAGAATAAAATTCCTTGAGAATTCCAGGTTATCCCTGTTCTTCCAGCTCGTGAGAGCCCTGATATACAAATTTAAGAAAAAGTACATAAAAATACTGAAAACATCCCTCAAAAATTACAGAATTCAATAAAAATATTGAAATATTACATATCTACTGTTTGCAACGAAGGGGTCAATTATTAATTACCATTCATGAGAGTTTACAATTTATTGTGAATAAATTAAATCTATTAAAAAAATCTAATTAAAGATTTAGTAACTTAATTTTAAAAAAGTCATCATAGATTTTTCTTACAGTTCGTTAAAAAAAAATTTGCTACCTGAAACTGTATGATTCTTTCCTGAGATAAACAAAGGTACATTCTTTCAGTATCCTTCATGTAAAAAACACATTTATGAAGTTGTGAAACTGGATCATCAACATCTAGAAGAGCTGTCGGCTTGTCAACTTTCCTTATTATCTGTAATAAAAATATATATGAATAAGACATAATACGAGAGGGAAATACATGAACATGCATGCACATTTATATCATTATTTAAAAATACATTATTTATTACTTATTCTAAATATTTAATGCTTTTTTTAAGTCCAACAAAAATATTAAAGCAATAATGTATTATGTGATTGAATACAAATTTTTGGAGAATGTTCATTATAATTTAATGAAAAAAAGCCTCCGTTGGAACAACTGCGGCGAAAGTTTCTGGCTTTAAGTTTATTTTGGAACAGGTGTGAAATAATTTTGTGCA
>NC_092212.1:88437400-88451663 GCF_043381705.1 Parasteatoda tepidariorum | reverse complement strand
GTTTTAATGTAAGTTTTTTTATTTATTTATTATTATTTTACTTTTTGTAAATGAAACAGATTAAAGATTTAATTGTTTAAAAATAATATTCACTATCTGAGAAATTATTAAACAAACATGTATTGAAGGAATTTAAAAAATTAAATTCATATTTAAGAGCACTATTGTTAAATTATTGAAAAGCGTTAAAACATTGCTTAACATTTTATTTAATTTCAAAAAAATTTAGTCATTTCAACTAACAGCCAAATTAAAAAGAAAAAAAAAAGAAAGAACGCAAACTGTTTCAATTTTCTCAAAAATAAAAGCAAATTAATTAAACGTAGGCTTTGTTCAAATTTCTTTAAACTAAATGCGACTGAACATTTATTCTTTTAAAAACTAATCAAATTATCATAGTTAAAAAACTGAACTCAGTGGCGCGACAGCCCATAGAGGGCCAAGGCCTACTGTGCCCATCTCAGTTTTCTTAACCTTGGGCTCAGGGGTGCAACGTAAATTAAATAAATTTTTAAAAAAATTAACTTTCATGACAAAATATAAATTACCTAAATACAAAATTTTTAAAATATTAAATTGTATCACTTTTAAAAAAATCAATAATCTTTTTCTTAAATTCATGTTTTCGTTTCAGTAATATATAAAGTTCAGAACGAAAATTTAAGATAACAGCGATCGCGCAACGATAGCCAAGTAACAGTAGGTCTGCTGAAAATAATTGACAACGTTAAATCCAAACAGAAAAAAAAGTAACGAAATAATGCGCAACGATTGCTAAGTAGAAAAAGTCTCACTGAAAATAATTTACTTGAAACGTAACATCAAGTCGAAATAAAACGCACAGTGAACGCAAGATAAGTCCCGCTGAAAATAAACTTCAAGAAACGTAAAATTCCAAGGTCAAAAATGGCGCATAAAGAAACTAAGCATCGCGTTCTATATTTCAACCTATGATTTCAACGCTAATCCTCGCTCTTCGTTATTAAATATCGGCCTGCCGATATGTGCATTAAGTCGATAATTCCCGATACATCGATTTTAAAATGTCTAAGAGTAGTGCTCGTTAAAATTGCAGCATCGTAGCATAAACAAGAGCTTTTTTTTTTTTTTAAATGGGAATAAAAACAAAAAATCGTTCTCAACTTTTATAAGAAAAATTTAACGTTGAAAATTACACTTTAAGTGTTTCGAATCGCCGGATTTTTATAAAAAACGACGAAAAAGAAGCTCTTTAAAATATGCTATCAAAATAAATTTTAAAAAAACACAATTAATCAAAAAAGTTAAAGAGAATCAGAAAATTTTCCTAAATTCTTAAGACAAAACTTGCAACGTAGAAAATCAATTTTCTATTTTACTGGTTATCTAATTATCTGTATAACTTTAAAAGAAAAAGTGGAGNAAAAAAAAAAAAAAAAAAAAAAAAAAAACACAGCAAAAGTGAAAGAAGAAAACAAACTCTTTTAAAAAAAAAAAGTGTCGATGATAAAACGACGAAAATGACTTTCCTGATAAAAATTTTACTTCGCCGAGTATTCGTAATATCCCTAATATTAAAAAAATGGAGTCATTCATAAAATTCAATTTCAGAATAAAATCTGTGACGATCACTAGATGCTGATCCATTACTGCTAGATCCATTACTTATATTTTTCATCAAGTGTCCATAAATTATTAAAAAAGCACTTTCCTGGCATTTCAAACAATTTCACATTTGAATGTGCTAAGAGAAGAATTGAATTTCTCGAACCCTATGGATGTAGAAGGTCGATGCAGGTCTTCAGCTGATAAAGTACATAAGTACTGTCTAAAAATAAGTCAAGACCTCTACCCACCTGCAGTATCACGCTCCCCTCTCCCTACACTAAATTGTTTACTTTCAGAGTGATCCAGATGGAATATATTAATGAAAAAATTTATAATAAAAGGGGAAAAAACAAATAGGGCGTGTTTTCTTCCACTTGCTTGTAACCCCTACCCTCACACGCATTTAAAATGTTCTAACCTCGATGCTGGGTCTCATTCTAGGAGAAAGGCGTACTTTTTAACTGTGGATATTTTCCTAAGATAAAACAATTGTTCCAACCAACTAGTGAAATTAAGGACTATTAAGGACCGTGAATCAAAATTAAGTACTAAGGGGCCCTTAATTTTCAAAATAAAAACTAAGCAGTTTTTATGGACCGTGGGAACCCTGTATGGAGAACTATTAACTATGAACTCAAGATTTCTAAAATTAACCGGCATCAATAGATCTATTATTTTAAGTTTAAACTTTATTATATAGTAAGATTAAATTTTTAAAGCTCGTATCTTAAATTTAAACTTAGCTAAAAATTCGCCTTGCATCTAGTCCTTTTTTTTAATTCGACAAGGCAGATATATTATCACAGTGCATAGACATACAAAAATTACACTTCAGTTGAATTTGCAATAAATTATGATGGATTAATTACACTTACCAAGCTTCAATGGCAAATATTAATAACAACCACTTAGTGAGAGTGCAAGACATTTACCAAAAAAAACTTAATTATAATAGCCGGTTATTATTAATAACAAGCATATTTGTTGTTGTTGTTATTATAGTTCATCTACGTCGCACTAAAAGTTGCACAATGGGCTATTGGCGACCGTCTGACGAACTGCACGCAAAGTCAAGCACTGTAGAATAATTTAATGAGGACTCATACCACACACCCTTGGTCCCTACGCAGACTAATCCAAGTGGTCACCCACCCGCACACTGACCGCAACCAGCGATGCTTGGCTTCCGTGATCTGCTGAGAACCGTAAATTAACGATCGTCCACTGCGGGACTAAACATATTCGCGACATTTATATAAAGAATCGTATGTTTTTCGCCGGAGCATATAGTCGAAAACAATAATCAGTAATCTTTGAGGTTTTCACAAAATTCTTTAGTAATATGAAACTATTTAATTCACGATAANTTTTCCCCCTTAGATTGATTTTTTTTTAATATTTGATTTACCAGAAAATTACTCTGATACAACCTTACACAAAATTCAGTTGCTGTAAGGTAAAGATTTAACGCAATTATTTTATTAATCATGTATTATAATAATTCATTTAAAGCAAAAAATGTTTGACTAAGCTAAAATAATAAATTATATTTATTTTTCAATTAATTCGTCACAAGTAAATATTTTCCTTGTTTAGTAAGTATATCTTTTTTCAAAACCATATAAGTCTGTAAAGTGCAAAAACAGACGGGTTTTGAGTCACTTTCTATCAGCTGTTTCCATGAGTGGGGCAGGGAGATAGGTGTTTGTTGGAAGGGGTGGAGAGAGAGGTGTTCGTTGAAAGGGGTGGGGAGGAAGGTGCTTGTTGGAAGGGGTGGAGAGAGAGGTGCTCGTTGGAAGGGGTGGGGTGCCCTCTGTGAGAAGGCAGGTTGTTTTCCTTGCAATACATCCACACCTCGATGGAGCCTTCGGAACAGGTTTACATGGGGGCCTATGAGAGTTGGTCTTCTTCTCACTTATATATTCTTTGCCCTTGGTCCCTATGCAGACTAATCCAGGTGGTCACCCACCCGCACACTGACCGCAACCAGTGATGCTTGACTTCCATGATCTGCTGGGAACCGTAAATTAACGATCAGTCCACTTCGGGACTAAACATATTCGCGACATTTATATAAAGAATCGTATGTTTTTCGCCGGAGCATATAGTCGATCAGTAATCTTTGAGGTTTTCACAAAATTCTTTAGTTTTATGAAACTATTTAATTCACGATAATTTCGAGAAAAAAATTTTATTTCTAAGTAAAACCTAAAACTCAACATGTGCTCGAGATGCTAAAGAAATGAAGCGACAGATGCAAAAAAAAAACAAAAAAAACACAAAAAATTAAGTACGATAAGGGTTTCCAGGCTTTTCTTTCCCATCGGTCAATTACTTACAATACAAAAAGCATCGTAAGTCGATTTTTCTACTGCTCGAAAAAGTCACCTTGAATAGATAGCTACGTTACGTTGTTTTTTCAATTGTAATTTGGAGTTACGACATTTTCTGTTTGCAAATTACAGATTTAGTCAGAGTTGCGTTGTAACGAAATTTCAGAAAACCTGCTAAAAAAACTGATTTTTGAAAAATAAAATAATAATAAGAAGAAAAAGTTTCGAACATTCACAACTCATTTCTTACAGAAAGTATAAACAGTATCCTTCAGTTCTGATTTTAGAGATCAGTGCGCGGTATGATGTCATGATCAGCTTTGAATAAGGAATAAACCATACCCACCGAGAAATTCTGAACCACAAAGTCTGAGCTAATTAATCTTGCCAAATATGGCTTTAAACTCACATTAAAAGCGCTTTCTCCTTCCAGCTTAGCGACACAAAATGTGAGGTTGGTATTGCAAATGTTTAACGATTTTGTTAAAAATGCATTGTTAGAGGTGGGCCAAAAAAAAACGATCTACCACACTAAGAAGACACTTCTTTATTCATAAAAATAATTTTAACCTGGTGGAAGATGCTGGCAAAGAAATAATGATAAATTTAAATTTTCCTTTCACTACTTCTGATGATAGGAATATATTTTTGCAAGATTTTTTAGATTAGTTAGAGTCGTGGGAACAAATGCAATGTACGACAGGTATGTTTAACAAAGACACACACTCAGCCCTCAAAATAACAACAAATGGTATTTTAGTATTAGCCTCCTATTGTAAAGACGAGCTTAAACTTAATTATATATTACCTGGGGAATTTCAAACGGGCCATTTGGAAAGCAGGTTTAGATTATACCGTCAAATGTCGGGAAGCCATTATCACATATCGATTAGACAGCTTATTTGAGTCTGAAAATAAATTAAGAAGGCAATCATTAATGAAATTAAATATTATGTCTAAATCTCAAGGTAAAATTTTGATTATAACCAATATTGCTTATAACCAATCTAAAAATAGCTTCGTGGAAAAAATTACAACGTCCGGGTTATATATCTATATCAAGGGTTTCCAACTTACATGAGGCCGGGGGCCACACTTAAAAACACAAATCAAATGGCGGGCCGCAACTTTAGCAAAATTTTATGTAGGACTCTTTTATGTTTGAAGGTGCATTAAATATTACTGTCAGATTTTTACCAAGTTGTACGAAACAAAAGTATTAAATTACAAATTAAAATAGGAAGTAGATTTTTAGAAATACTTAATTGTTACTAATATTTTTAAATATATTAAATAAATAATAAAAATTCGGGCTACAATAACTTTAATGTGNGCCCTCAAAATAACAACAAATGGTATTTTAGAATTAGCCTCCTATTGTAAAGACGAGCTTAAACTTAATTATATATTACCTGGGAAGTTTCAAACGGGCCATTTGAAAAGCAGGTTTAGATTATTCCGTCAAATGTCGGGAAGCCATTATCACATATCGATTAGACAGCTTATTTGAATCTGAAAATAAATTAAGAAGACAATCATTAATGAAATTAAATCTTATGTCTAAATCTCAAGGTAAAATTTTGATTATAACCAATATTGTTTATAACCAATCTAAAAATAGCTTCGTGGAAAAAATTACAATGTCCGGGTTATATATCTATAAGAAGAGAGTTCAAAATCAATACTTTATGACAAAAAGAGAAATTAAGATACTTCAATATCACGGTTTTATTAATACTTAATATTTACCAAAATTTATGCTAACTTTATACGTAAATTTATCAAAACATAATATATTTGGAAAAAAAATTTCAGTATTTATATGCATATATTTATTGAATATTACTCTTACTTCCATGCATCTAGTTTTCTTTTCTTCTGTTTTTCAGCAAATTTTGATTGTTTATCTATTTCGTGTTTTTCTCTGTAATAATTGTTTAAAAATAAATCTGTTGACAGGGGTATGTTCAGAAGAAATTTGGGTCCTTCACAAAATAATTTATCTCTTAATCGGAGCCTTCACAAATTTGTTTATCTTCATTATTATTTTGTTAATCGAATAAACCCTTCCCGGCGGGGGGTGAAGAAAGACGGTTCGAGACAAACTAAGTTTCCCTAAGTTTAAATTCCTAAAGTAGTATTGTAAGAAAATATTTCTACTTTTATAAACATCGTGAGCGCATTCCTATTAATATTAAATCATATTTTTGTTGTAAATAAATAATTGATAAATTTACATTCATTCATAAAATTAATTAATTGAAAATTATGTAAATAAAAATTTCTGGCAATTTTTTAAATAAAATATTATAAATTTAAGAATTGTTTAAGTTTACTTAATATGTATGTCACATTAAAAGTGGTACATTACTAAGTTGTGTTATTTAAAATATGTCAATTGAAATTATTAAAGATGTGAGTGATTCTGTTTCCATTATTCGTCCGAAATGAAGATTCAGCGTTGATAAGTATAGGCTAAATACCAAATATTTGTATGTTGCATCTCTAATTTAGTAGCAGCAATTGTTCAGCAGAATCTTGTATCTATTTACAATTTAAAAACTTCTTGAAATGTTTTTTAGCAATTTTGCAATAACAGGACCCTATTTGCACAAATTCACAAAAGCAGGACCCTGGTTGAAAGAATGTGACTTAACGCTCATTTCATATTCACAAATTATGAAAGGTTTTTCACAATTTTACAAAAACAGGACCCTTCACAAAATGTCTGGACAGACCCCGGACTAAACATAAATTTCAGTCCTTGTTAAATCCTTTAAAAAAATAATTTTGCTAATATTAAACACTAAACATAAATTTCAGCCCTAATTAAATCTTTCAATACAGGAAACAACCTAGAATCAAATCATTCTTCTTGAAGATTTGGCAAAATGATTGGTCAACATTTTGAGTCTTTCAGGTTCCATTAATTACGTTATTTCTTGCTCTATAGATATTAGAGCTAGTCCAGATTTGAAGTAAAAAAATAAATATGAAAGCACAGATACTACATATTATATGAAATTATGGACTTTTATAGCTTCTCAGAGAAGTAAATTATATTTTTGATGTATTATAACCATTTCCTAAATATAACAAATACAAAGACAACAATTTTTATATCGTTTTTAACTCAAAAATAATATATTCTAAATTAAAAAGAAAGGCATTTTAAAACGAAAGTATGTATTTAAAAATAAATATAAAAAAGGCGATAAAATTATTTACTTTGATCTTTAGAAAATTATGACAACTGACCAATTACTTAAACAAAAATTATTAAATATGTGCGTTTGAATTATGTAATTATAAACTTTTTCTTAAAAAAAAATAAGTATAAATTGCTGCATGGTAATGAGCTTACTGCATGGTAAAAAATTTTTGATTTTTCTTTTTGTTTTGAAAAACAAACAAAAAAATATTTTCCTGATTACATTATGTTACAAAAAAGAAAAATACTAGTTTAGAAAAACTTTATTACAGTCTTCAGAATAAATTTGCGTTTCAGAATAAATTTGCGAAAAGAAGCCTGTCTGAATAAAATTGGTCATCGGTAAATTTCGAAAAAAATTTTCAATGTAAAGTGTGTTCGTTACTCCTTTTCTAATTAAATTTAATTACCAGACAGCCTGGTAAAAATTCCCTTACTGTACGGCTAACCCTAGAAGGGATTCGTTTTCACAGTATGAGAGAACTGCCGTGTTCGTTTTTCGTGCAACACATTTGTTTGCCACTTGATGTACGAAGTACTTCATGTTTTGGCGATCAAAGAAACAAGAATACGGAAATAGTTTTTTAACATTAAACACCGCAAAACCTCTTTATGAGCCTTCTGTTCAACATTGATCATTGATCAAAATGTCTGTCCAGACAATTTGTGAAAGGTCCTGTATTTGTAAAATTGTGAAAAAAAACTACTCATAATTTGTGAATATAAAATAAGCGTTAAGTCTCATTCTTTCTACCGGGGTCCTGCTTTTGTGAATTTGTGCAAAATAGGGTCCTGTTATGGCAAAAATTGGTAAAAACCTTTTCAAGAAGTTTTTATATTGTAAATAGATACAAAATTCTGCTCAACAATTGCTGCTACTAAATTAGAGATGCAAGATACAAATATTTGGTATTTAGCCTATACTGCTCAACGAAGAATATTCATTTCGGACGAATAATGGAAACAGAATCACTCACATTTTTAATAATTTTAATTGACATATTTTAAATAACACAACGTAGTTATGTATCACTTTTAATGTGTTACGCATTAAGTAAACTTAAACAATTTTTAAGTTTATAATATTTTAACTTAAAAAATTGCCAGAAATTAATTTTTATTTGCATAATATTCTAGTAATTAATTTTATGATTAAATATAAATTGATCCATTATTTATTTTTAAAAAAATTATCATTTAATATGAATCAGAATGTGCACACAATGTTTGTAAATATAGAATTATTTTCTTAGGATATTACAATTGGAATTTAAACTTAGGGAAACTTGGAAAACTTAGTTCGTTTCGAACCGTCTTGCTGTCCCCCCCCCCCGGGAAGGATTTGTTTGATTAGCAAAACAATAATGAAGATAAACAAACTTATGAAGAGACCGATTAAAAGATAAATTATTTTGTGAAAGGTCTGCTTTCATGAAAAGATATTTTGTGAAAAGTCCGTTAACGGACCCAAATTTCTTCTAAAGGAACACCTATTATTAAATAAAAAAATTTCATCAAGTTTCGAAAACTTAAACAGATTGTTCTAAGGTAGATCGCCTTGCACGCAAACTACGTTTATAGTTGTCAGGTAGTTTCAATTTATTTATCACATTATTGTATTTTTAAAAGACTACGTTCAACCGAAGCTAAGTTAGTAAATACTATTGAAAATTTAAGTAAGTCAAATGAAATATTAATTGGTTATAAAGTCCCCTAAATAGCACCTGCACCACTTCATAGCAAAGTTAATTACTTCGTTAATTATGTGTTAATTACTTTGCAGTTATATGTTAATTACTTTGCATCCGCGAATAGTCAGTCATCCCAGACTTCTTATCGAAATTTTTTTTTTTGAAATTTAGTTCAAAAAAATCTAAAAAATAAAAACACGTTTTTGGTTATATATTCACGTAATAAACATCTTTAGATTTATATTACCTAAAATATATTTTTTCTGTAGAAAATTAGAAATCCAAATTTCACCAGTTAACCCGGAACCGGCAGGGAAAGAGATCCAATTTTCACTGTGTACGTAAACCAGTCAAAATTTTGATACATCTCTATAAATGTCATAAAAATGTTCTAAATGTGCAAATGCTAAATCTTCGCTTACGTTTAAGATGTTAATTTAATTTCAGCAAGAAAAATTGGTTCGGAAATGCTATTTTCAAATCACATGAATACAAAACAAGACTTGTGGATTTTAAATATTGTAAATACAAATCGCGATATTTGATTTTAATATCGCTCGAATTTTCAAACAGGAGTGATACTGAAATATCATGAAACCGTGAATCATTCTAGTTCTCTCAGTTAATAGTAGATAATAACATAATTAAACAAATTTAAACACGTATGTTTAAACAACCAATCTTCCTAAAATAACTTTAAAGCATTCAATATTTGTAAACCATTTAATATATATTCTTGTATAAAACATTTCTATTGCAATTTAATTTCTAATGATTTGATATAAATTTTAATAAAACGAAATTCTATGTTATTGAAAAGAACTGAAAACAAAACTATTGATAAAAAACAATGATACTAAAATAAATGGAAAAAAATGCACAGAAATATAAATATATATATAAACATCTTTAACAAACATATCAACAAAAATGGAAACTTACATTATAGATTGCAAGTCCTATCAAAAATAAAATGCTAACTCTTGAAATAGCGATTTTTTTAAAATTTACTTTCACTCTACTGGACAAGAGCGAAGACTGAAAAGGTTTTCTAGGGTTGTTATAATCGAATATTGTTTCTGTCTGCCAGTTGGAATTTGCCGAACTAAAGTCGCCAATTCAAAAGTCGCCAATTCGAAATTCGCCAATTAAAAAAGTGTGAAATAAAATGCCACATAGAATATTTTAACATCTTGAATTTCTTGAAGTGTATTAAAATAAGTTAAGAAATACTTTATCATTTTAAAAAATACTAACATTAATCAGAACTAGATACGAGAACGATATACTTTACTACGCATTTAAATCGTGTAGTTGCATTAAATGTAATGCATTTTATTAAAAATCAGTATCACAAAAAACTTTTTCTCGTTAGTGGATTTTTTTCTTCAACATTTTTATATTTCAATGATAGAGGGCGTTATCTAAAGATTGGCTTAACTTGAGTATGAACAAGAGAAAAACCATTTAAATCATATTTCCATTTTAAGGATTTATTATATACGATACACCAGTAATTGGTGGCTCAAGGAAAAGAGCGCTTGCCTTCTAATGAGTTGACCCGGGTTCGAATCTCAGCGATGGCTGGTGGATACAATTTCCTCAGCCGCCGCACACTGACCACAGTGCTGACGTGAAATATCCTCAATAGTAGACGGATCATGGAATAGAATCTTTTTGCACATGCTAACCATGGGGGATTTTCATGTTTTTCCTCTCCATGTAGCGCAAATTGGGGTTAGTTCCATCAAAAAGTTTCTCCCCAGGCACATTATTTTCCGTAATTGATCCAGGAGTTCCTTTGTCTTCTGACTTGGGTTCAAAATTACAAAGCTATGAAGTTGAACATTGGTAATCTTAAACTCAAAAAAATTGCCCCGACTGTTCAACGACAAGTATGTAATAATAAATGAAATGCATCAATGAAGTGAGGCGTAATTGAGTGCTTGAAGTAAAAAAGTTCTTTCTCATTATAAAATATATCAATAAGGAGCCGCAGTGGCTCAGCAGATAGAGAGTTCACTTCCCAATGCGGTGTCCCAGGTTCAAATCCCAGCAGCGGCTGGTTGATACGAATTTTTCTAGGAACGATCACAGTTCTGACGTAATATATCCTCAGTGGTTGACAGAACGTGGGTTATAATCCCCTCGCCGAAGTGCTAACTATGTCAGGTTTTCCTGTTCAGGTAACTCAAATGTGGGTTAGTTCCATCAAAGCATCCTCCACGAAGGCTAGTTTCTCCCAATGCATGATCCAGGAGTTTCCTTGTCTTCTGGGTTGGGATCAAAATTACAAGGCTACGGAATCGAACATTGATTGATATTAACTCAGAATTGGGTCAGCTGTTCATCACCGTTTATAATATACAAATATATATTTTACTTTTTTTTATAACCGTCGTTGAACAGCCGACCCACTTTTTTGGGTTTACAACTACAATGTTCAACTCCGTAGTCTTGTAATTTTGAACTCAATTCGGAAAACAAGGGAACTCTTGGATCAAGTTTTGGGAGAAATATGCCTTAATGGAAGACTTTTAGATGGAACTAACACGCGTTTGTGTTACATGGAGAGGAAAAATGCGAAAACCTCCCACGATAAGCCTCACGACAAGGAACTCTATGCCATGACCAGTCTACCATTGAGAATATTTAACGTCAGCACTGTATTTGGTGCAAGCCGTATGCTGAATTCGTATCGACCAGCCATCGCAGGAATTCGAACCCAGTCCACCTCATTGGAAGGCGAACTCTCTATCCCCTGAGCCATCCCGGCTCTTATAATATACATTAACAAGGTTTTCTTTAGTCTAGACAAGATGGGGTTTATTAAAACTGTAGTGTATCTACCACTACAAAAATACAATTCTAATTCACTAGTATATAAGACATGTTAACTCGATTCTATGATGGGGTACCTTTTCATGGATGAAGGTTGATATGGTTTGTAACTTCCCTCCCCACAAAAAAAAATTTATCACAGAGAAAGTTTCTTTTTTTATACACATAACACTCATTTCTACATACTTTTTATGCACATTTCCTTTTTATATACATTTACGCTGCATGAAGAAAGTTTTTCCTAGTATGAAAAGTTGTTGAGCATTTTATAATGTACAAAAACCTCTTTTGTGAATGAAAGTACTGTTTTTATATATAGAACACCTTATTCACGCTAAATTAACGAAAATATTGAAAAAGTTTAAAAAATAATATAAAATAAAATAAAAATAAATAAATTATCCAGAATTTATCCTTATTTCCCTTTATACCCTATTTCCCGAAGGAAAAAAGGAAATTTTTTACATGTAGGACCCTTTCAAATATCGAAAAACACATTAAAAATATAAAATAAAATAAAATAAAAGCCAAAAAACAGGCGAAATTTAAAGGGAGTTACATGATTTTGACATGACTTGACAGTAAGTAAAATATCACTTGCTTTGATCGATCCTTCTATGTTTTAAAAAATAAGGATTCAAATTTTGTTTCTTCTGCACACTTTATTTGCATAAATTATATTATTTATAATCTTCTTTCATAAGCACAAAGGCACCAACAGCTTCAATGCTTTTAATCAAGAAGGAGACTCAGGAAAAAATATTGCTATAACCAGATTCATAAAAATATTTATTCTGCCGAAATTACCAGAATTCAAGAAGGTTATAAACAGTTTTTTCACACTTAAAAAGTACTAGTTTCAAGTACAGCTTACAAACAAGGAATGTGTATAGTTTCAAGTTTTGAGAATGAAGAACCTGTGTTTGGAAAAACAATTATTATTTTGTGAATAGGCTCCAAAAATTTATTTATGTGTAATTTTTTTTAAATCTTGTTGTGTTTTTACAATCAACTGAAAAATTTGATATAGTTAAAGTCATAGCATCACAAAATGTTTAATAACGAATATGTAATAAAAATATTGGTTTTTCTCCAATACTCACCATCATTTACAAATTTGTAAAAAAAAATTACAATATTTTTTTCCTAACTGTATAAAATTTTAATCTTTTTATCAAGTAGTAAATTATGTTTGTAAAAAAGTAATTTAGTTAAATTGTAAATTTTAATTCAGATGAGGCAGAGTATATCAAGAAATTTAGTATCTAGTATCTTGTTAAAATATTGAAAAAATTTTTCAGATGAACCAAAATTTCATAACTGTAAACCTTGAGGCATAACATAATTTTTATTTTAAATTACTGTAAATAAAAAATAAGTTTGAGTTCAATGCCCTCTCTTAGTAACAAAAACATCTATCATATTTTTGTGTGAATATTTTGTATTTTTTTAATTAATGCTGTGATATGCATAAAAAATATATTTAAATTTTAAAAATTTTGCATAAAAATTAAGACATTCTGTTTATGTATACAAATATCAAAGTGATTGTAAATTAATAAATTTTGTTTGAATATTGATCTGGATCTGTATATTTTTTGCTAATATTTCCAAGTTATGTTATTATTTTTACACTTCTTAATTTACTTTAAATTTATTATTTTCATATGCTAATGTAATTAATATTGGACTGTTTCCTTAATTAGAGATTGGGGGTTGACCAATCCAAAATTTGTCTACTCTTTTATATAAATTTTTTTTGTGAAAGTAATATTTTCATTTTTAAGTAATAAAATAATTTCAAAATACACAGCAATAAGAATTTGCTTCAGGCTAAAATTAAATTTTTATTTTTTATTTTCTCGTAAAAACATTAGTGGCACTAACTCTATAGCAGTTGTTACCAACTGGCGGCTCCCGGGCAGCAAACGGCCATCGAGGTAATTTTTTGTGGGTAGTAACTAAAATATATTGTCATTTTTAGGGGGGCAATATTCGTAAAAAATCTAAATGGGTTTAAAATACTTTTCTTTCGTTAAAGAAACCTAATTTCTTCGTTTCTGTGAAAATTAACATACCAACAGTGCAAAAAGATTTATTTCTCAGATTTTGCTTTCAAAAAAATATTTATTCCAGAAAATATTTATTATTATTCGTAATTCAATACTTTTATTTCGTACAACTGGATAAAAATCTGAAAGAAATATTTAACGTTCCTTCAAACATTAAAGAGTCCTTTATAAAATTTTGATAAAGTTGAGCCCCGCTACTTGACTGGCGTTTTTAATTGCGGCCTCATGTAAGTTGGAAACCCCTGCTCTATAGCATCCGTTGGTGCTTTAACGAATAAAATGTAAAAAGGAGTTTTAATTTTACATATATCAAATTAAAGAAAGAAAAATCATTTATATGAAAGAAAATATTTTTAGAACGCCAAAAAACGGAGAAAATTAGCACCATTATTAAATATGCATAAAAAAAGAAAAGATAATTCAAATCAAATTCATATTAATTAAATTATAATTTAAATCTATTAAAATTTAAAAAAATTATTTTTTATTTTAGATGTGTTAGGTTATATATATATATATATATATACA
>NC_092212.1:88431810-88435269 GCF_043381705.1 Parasteatoda tepidariorum | reverse complement strand
CGAATTTAAAGAGAAACTTAAAGTCTATGAAATAATAAAAAGTGATTCTGCAAAGAGTAAAAGTGCTTTCGATAAAATCAAAACAAAACATGACTTTGATAGTAAATATAATTCTTATGATAGAACAAAAGCAAAATATGATGATAGGTATAATGTAAGAAAAGATGTTTCAAATAGGAATAAAAATAAATATGAAAATAATAATGAAAAGATAAGGTATAATACTGATGTTGAAACTTTTAATAATAAATTGTGTTACAATTGTGGTTCAAGAAATCATATTTCAAAATATTGCATACATAAAGATAAGGGTTTAAAGTGTTTTAAATGTGAAGCGTTTGGACACAAAGCTTCGCAATGTCCAAAATCAAATGCAAAAACGGAAGCTGCTACTCTAAATGTTAGCGTAGAGCCAAAGTTGTTTAAAATGGTAACGGTTGATAACTTAACTGTGAAGTCTTTGATTGATACAGGAAGTCAAGCCACTTTAATCAAAAGATCAATTTTTAATAATTTAAACTCCAAAGAACTATTTCCATTTAATTTTACTCTAAACGGATTTGGTAAATCAAAAGTGACAATGAAGTAAATTATTGAAATAACTTTTGAGTGATAAATGATTTATAACTAAAACTCTGAAAATGCTGTATGTTAGAAATGTCTATGCTATGAGGCAAAAATAGATGAATTGTCCACCAATCAATTATTGGTGTTTTTAAAGTTGCTAATGGCAACAATGTATTCTTCCTTTAGTTCAATGAAGATCTATTGATCATTTAAAAGGGGGTCTATAGTCTGATTTAAATTTTATGAAACTACTGACTTTTAGTATAGATTAAAGTAATAATTTGATTGCTTCGGGCAATCATTTAATTAATTGAAGCAATGTTTAAAAACAGGTAAGGTGAGAAACGTTCAAGTATTGGGTTGTTCAGAAAGTAATTTTTTAATTAGTAACATTAAGAAATTTTACAGCTGAATCATTGGTTAATGAATGAAGGGGTTGCAAATTAACATTTTACTAGTTAAAGTTGGTTGCTTTGATTTTGTATATAAAAATTAGTACAGTTAAAAAAAAAATCTTGATTTTCAGAATTTATAAATAAATGTAGATTATTAAAATGATGTACCCATATAATTTGAATGTTTCAACTATCTGACAGCTAACTGTACAGCTATCTGCAATAAAGAAATATATCAAACATTTGCTAAAGGGTTCTTTTGAACCAATGACTTTGAAATTGTAACCGCTACCTATCAGTTTTGTTTCATTGAAACAAAATTATTTTTTCATCATATTACTGCCAGCAAGTATGCCTCTTTTTTTTTAAAAAAAATTATTCTTTTTTACTTACGATTTATGACACTTAGTGTAAACTTCCAACAAAAACAATTCAATTTTAAACACTACTCCAGGTTCTAAAATGTCTATAAATACTTTTTTAATTAAACATTTAAAAGTTACATTGACTGAACTAGGTAAAAATAAATAAATAAATAAAATGCTTGGTACAAATTGAAACAATGAAACTTTCAGATTTTTCAGCATATCTAATTAATAAGCGCATGCTTCATCATTTTCTTTTAGAAAATTAAAATGAGTAAATATTTTTTGAGGGAAGAAGGCTAATGAGATAAAATCACAAAAGATGGAGTCAAAAAAAAAAACCCGCACCTTTAGCAAATGTCTTCTAAACTGTCTAAAAAATTTTATAGACTCAATTCAGAAAATAAATAGCCTGGCAAAATACAACATAACCAGATTAAAATTGTACATATTGACCACAGATTAACTTAATTTTATAACAGTTTTAATTTGTGAAAAGGTAACGTTGAAGTAAAGATAAAAGAGAAGCATTTTTTTAAACTACAGAAAATGTTACATAATTTAGTTTTACACTATTTTTTATGCCTTATACTTTATTTTATTCAGTTCTCACATCTACCATGAATATGGAATGAAATATCACTGCAATTAATTATGCTCTTTAAAGCTAGAACTTTAATTATCAGTGACTCAAACCACTTATCAATATTTTTCAGTGATAATCATGAAAACTTTTAGTAGCTTTATAATAAATATATATTTTGACAAATCTGATACCTTTTTTAAAATATTGCTCAATGATGTACAATAGAAAAAAAGACATAAAAATAGGAGTTTTAAATTTTTATTTTGTATTTAAAAACATTTAAAAAGAAAATTCAGTTACCAGAACAATCATTCAACTACTCAAATGACAAAGTTAGGAAAAATACAAATAACCAATATTTCGCATTTCTTTGAATTGATAAGGCATAGATATTCTTATTGATATAAGTCTTTAAGTTTCTGACAGCATTTTCATTTGTTACATAATGAATGTTTATTTTTATACATGCTTAGAAGTGAATAATATATAACTTCTATTCAATAATATACAACAACTAATAACTACACCATTTCAATAATGTGAAATGTTTTTTTCTAAAACCAGCAAACAAATTTTAAAATAAATTAAAAATTCACAAAATTAAAATAAACACAACACAAAATTAGCAAAATAAAACACTTAAAATATACTTTTGAGTTTTTCTTCTGTAGATAGAAAATCTATTTGTGAGTTTGTAATTTTCATTTTAAAATCATTCAGTATCAGTAAAAAAAATTACTGGAGAAAAAAATTAGTTTATAGTAAGAGGTAAGATAGCGTTATGGAGAATACATAGCAATTGGTCCATTATATGTAAAAAATAGAGAGGAAAACCAACACATAGTTAATCCACCAAGTATGTGAGGACTGAAATATCATTCAAAGAACAGTTGATTTGTACACATAACAGAAGAGCATAATTAGCACTACACAAAAGGTTTGAAAAAAATTAGTTAAAAAAGTTTGTTGCAAAAAGTTGCTACAAATTTATTTTGTATTACTTTCTTGCACCCTTCTTATACATTTATACAACTGCAATTACGAATGTATGATGTATCATAAAAATAAATTGCATCACCAGTGTTTTCATTACAGAAAAAAAGTGGGTGAGAATTTCTCACCCTTTCTCAAAAACTGGGTGAGATTTCAAAAAGTTAGGTGAGATTTCTAAAAATGAAAAAAACACGAATAGACTTGGAAAAGAAATATTTCATTTCTAACATCTTCTAATTTTTAAAGCATTGAATATTTTTGCTGCATTATCACATGGAAAATGTTCTATATCTACTTTTTCATCAGCTATTCTCATTAGGTTGCTCAAATGCTTATCAGTCAATCTGTTAGTATATTTTGTCTTAATTCGGTTTTGGATGCAACAGATGCTGAACTATTCGGAACCACTAAGCAAATTTGTAGCATTGTGCACACACTTTCCTATCCTCTTCACCTGCCAGCATAGGCTTTTCAATTATTTCTGCTATAGAATAGCGAAGTTATTTTCATGTTCTTACTTCATGCTAGTATTTGATCCGTATCCATTGAATAT
>NC_092212.1:88417998-88431395 GCF_043381705.1 Parasteatoda tepidariorum | reverse complement strand
AAAAAAGTCATCAAGATCATTACTACAAAAAGCAAATATGACTATATTAGTTTTATGAAAGTAAGAGCTATCAGGTATACACTCGATTTAATTTCAAAGCATAAATATATTCCAGACACATTAGCAGGGCTCATATACAAATAGTAAATTAATAGAGTTTAAAAATTGAATTTCGTAAGCACTTTGTAGATAAAACACTAAAATATGAACAATCAGTTCACTTAAAATTAAGATACATTACAGCTCAACAGTTTGGGAACAAGATTACAATTTTAAAAGATTAGTAATTTGTATGCAAGAAAATATTTTTAATGTAAGAATAATTTTTAAACAATTTATTGAGAAAGTTTTGGATTTATTATCAGAGATTGCCAAATGCATAACTTAAAGAAGCCCAAGGCACCATAAACAAAGAAGATTGACAAAATGTGCTTATCTACTACATAAAAAATTATATGTACATAAAAAATCTAAATGGATATTTTTCATAAACTTTTAGATAGGATTTTTGGATTTCTTCTTGTAAAAAAAACTTTTTTCATAACTATACTTTCTTTACAGGGTTAATATACAGGGAGATTCCAAGTAGTTGCAGCTGTTAAAGAAAATTCTGCTTATTGTATTTATGTCTCATTTACTTGTTCTCATCAACGTCATCTTCAAGAGAAATAGAATAATTTCTGTCCTTTTGAAACATGCTTCAACATTTGTGATAGAAGGATTTTTTCATCAAACCTACAATTTCAAAATATCTTCAAAATTTTTTTTCATCGTCTGAATTATGAGCAAGAATGCTGAAACGGCTATTGAATCTGACCCTCTAGATTAACCTTACTTTTATCAATGATAATTCAAAAATTTTAAGAAATTCTACTTTCAATAGAATAAAAGGAAGTATGTCCTGATCTTGACTGATCAGTTAGTTAACAATAAATTGCAGCATATTTGATGTAAGATAGAAGAAAAAGCTGTCCCTATCAGTAGAAAATTGAATTATTATCTAGTAGTTATAAGGCAATTACAGTTTCTGGCCTAACATAACTTATTTTAATTATATTTGAAAGCATTTTAAAGTTTTCAACCCTTCATTTTATGCAGTTGTAAATTTATAACAATATGTTCATAATGTATCCTGTTTGAATCAATCCTCTTGAATTTGAAAATGTTCATCTAGTGTCCAATATATGGTCTTCGGGTCTCAATTAGGAATTTTAAATGTGGGTTTTACCTCACAAAGAATAAGAGCTGCTTCCATAGTTTTCATGCAAATTGGATTCCACAGAATATGTTTAGCATACTCATGATGTTGCAAATGTGCAATATACTACACATTTGTTATTAAATAATAATAAAGAGTTTCTGCAATTATTGAACTTCCTTATTTTAAATCCTTTAATCAAAATTTCAAATAAGAAATTTTCATGAAAAATTATAAATTCATAAAATGAATGGTTAAAAGTTTTTGCTAGAACTTAAATGCTTTTAAATCTCAACAATAGAGTTAAGGTCATTTCAAAAGTGGTCCATGAAAATCAGATTTCATAATTTATTAAGCTATAAACAACATGGATGATGAACCTTTTTCTTACCAATGAAACTATGTTTCTGGTTTGTTATTTTTAAGTATCCAGTATACCACAAATTGTATTTCATTTTAAAACTCATATTTAAACCCTTACTCTGATTTTAAACTATCAAATTATGTTTTATTACTAAATTTTCTGTTGTAGAATTAACTTGTATCAGATATAAGTTGAATAAATTTCTCTGAAAATATTTCAATTTGATATTAAGATTTTTAAATTGCACTGAAGAAGACCGTTGTAAGCGAAAAAAATAGTTAATGTTTAAAGTTTTTAATTTTTTATAGCATGGAAAATTAAATGCATCATTACAACTGAAAATATTATTTTAATCTAAATTTATTTTCTTTCAGTTTCTAAAAAAATTTTGTTCAATTTAAGATGCCTTCTTAATGCACTTATTACTTTTCAAATTGCGTTTATATTACATTATAAATAAATATATAATATCACATTAAAAACAAGTATTAAAATATTCAATTTTCTAAGGATTAAATTACCAGATTTTTTGTGTTCAATTCTTCAAATCTGCATTCTTAAGTTCTTCTAAAGCTTTACCAAGATCATTCTGTCAGATTCCTTTCCAAAATATCAAACCACTAAAAAAAGTTACATTTTATGATCATTCATTTTAGCAAAGGGAGATCTTAAAACAAAACTTTCATGTTTTCTAAAATTTACAAAATAGAGAAAATAGCATAATTGATAATATTTCATCTGAATTTTGTAACATCCAAACAGCTCTTAAAAATATTTTTCCCCCTTTAGAAGATAAATCAGAGAAACTCGCTATTCCTTTAAGGAATATATATCAAGTTTGCACTTCAGGGATCTCAAACAATATATTTTCAGTTTAAACTTTTCTTTGCAATTCCTAAGTTAAATCAGTTGATAGTGCTGCATATGTAAAAAAGAACATGAAATCACACAGTTAAATTGAACCCATAAATTAAGTAAATTCTTTTTATGGTATGAAAAATCAAATTTCATCTAAAAGTTCCTCAAATTTGAGAAGAATTTGTATACAACATAAAAAGTTTGTCCTATTGAGATTTTATTTCCTGTAACAACTCAGAGAAGTTGTGATTTTTTAAAGCACATTCAGATATAAATTTCAAGAATTCTAGTTAAAATAGACAAAGGATCATAAAATAACTGCATATTAACTTCTGCACACAATGGTACTCGGTTCTGAATCTACCTTTGCTGTTGCCAGTCTTAGAGATTTTTTTAAAACGTTTTGCAGTAAATGTAAGTAAATAAAGCAAGTTATAGTATACTTGTTGTGTGCCACCATTACATCTGAACACCTAGTGGCACGAGTGCCGTAGATTTGCCATCTTTGTTTTATAGATTATAGAATGACAACAAGTAGTCATCACAAAAGATCATACATAAGTGATTTTGCGATGCTACATTTCAGTGATCTAATTTGTAAATTTATCCACAAAACACAACCTAAATAGAGAATTATAATTTTATGGAAAAAAATATACATGGCAGTAAGATATCATTAAATTATAAAAGTTTATTAAAAAAAGGATAATTAAAAAAATAATACATAAATTTAGTTCAATATCATAGTCTTTCATTCTCAGATATAGGGAAAAGTAGGGAAAGATCGTTTAGCTAAGATTTAAAGGGTGTTGGAGCTGATCTGCTCAACATAGAAACTGTCAGATATCCATTGTTTAGTTTTGTACAAGATAACAGTCATGAAAAGTCACACATGTACAACTTCCGTTATATATGATTTTTTCTAGAAAAAGTTGAATCACCCGGTCTTACCCCATTAGTGGGGCAAGACCAGGAATAAATGCTAACTCTATAGAAAATTTAGAAATACTAGAATTTCAAGAAAAAAGTAGCAGACATTTCCATTTTATAAGGAAATTTAGGGAAATTATGCAAGCAATTTACATGTGATGTAGTCAAGACTGTACTCAAGGGAGAGGACTGACCAAACATCTGGGGGCCTGACCAAAATTCATTACGAAAACTATAGCATTTTTTTAAAAGAAAATTGCAGAGAATTTTTATATCAAAGTATAAACTACAATTCTGCTGTCTTCAAAAACTACTCAAAATATGAAAATAAGGTTTTTTTGCTTGGAAGAAGCAATAAACTTTGTTCCATGAAACTTTTGTTCAATCTTGAATGCAGTTATTTTCATCCTTCAGTGTTTTGTAGCTTTCGTGGGCTCAGAGTAGACACACATCAAGGGGAAAGATCGGGTGTTACCCTGTCTAACCCCAAGAGTAGAGGTTATACTGAACAGTGATACTAATGCATACCCTCCAACTTATGAGGATTTTGAAAATAATTCTTTCTAGTGGTAGCGAACCAAAGTAGAAATTTTTAAAGCAAATGGATCTCTCATAAAACTTTTATCAGAACTTAAGAGTCGAGCCATGTGGCATGCACTTTTATAAGTAATAGTGGACAAGTTACGCTAAAATTAATTTTTTTTGAATATTAAGCTTGAATATTTTGCTACCGTCTGAAAAGAAGATTTCTGAAACTACGGAAATTCCGTAGCAGTTGGAGGGTATGCTAATGAACCTTATTGTTTGTTATGAATTATTGGTAAACGTATATTAAGCTGAACTAAAAATAATTTTATAATTGTCATAAGGCTAAATTTAAAAACAAAAGAACATTAAAGTTGATACGGAAAAAAAAGCTTATCTACACAGATGCATTGAATTAATCCCCAACAATATGATAGGTGCATCTTTTTGACTAGTGAAGTGCAATTCAGAGTTTGGCCACTGAAAAACAGAATTAATTTTGACACAATCAAGGTACCCACTTTCCCCCTACTCTCCCTTTATAATATTTAAAATAATAAAAGAATTAATACCTTTGTTAACTGGATTAGAATGAACAACTATGTTGTTTTCTTTTCTTCTTTCATTTAGCTTAAACAAATTTTTCCAAAAATCACACAAAGCTTCAGAATAAGTCTGTAAAAAATTTATACTAACAATTTAGTAACAATTCAGCAAAAGAATATATTAGCATAAAGACTATGGAGAATGCATAAAAAGAACACTGTGAATAATTGTTAATCTGGTGAACAGATTTTCACATACTAAGGTGCAATATTAATTGCTTTGAGAATATTGATATAGTATCAAATCAAGCATATTAGCATAAAAAAGTATTATTGCCACAAATACTATAAAACAAAGTTCAAATTGGAACATAAGATTTCGTAAAGATATTCATAAAAATTTTCTAGAAAGTTAGTTACAACTTCCTGTAGAAATTATTGATGAACACACCTTAAAATTTATTATTTTTATTATTGAAAAATGGCTTGCAAGTTTTAATTTAGAATAAATTGGCATATTATTAAAACAGTTATTAATGTAACAATTTAACGATTAAAAATATTAATGAACTTTAACGTAAAAACAACAATTTGACTATGTGTGATGTCTTACAATAAATTTTTTAACTCTAGGAAATTTTAGGTGATTTTTATTTTACTTTTTAAAATACAAACTATAATTTTGTGATAATAATTGTGAATTCTTTCGCTTTTTATTCATCATGACATTTTTATTCATCACTCATACTAAAAAATTGTTAATCTAGAAGAAACAGTGTTGGGAGTTGCATAAAATGTGCGCATGGATCCACATATTAATGCACTTAGATAAGAAGAAAAAAAAAGACTTAATACCCAAATCCTGAAAGCTAGTAGTCTGAAAAAATATACAGTTTTTCAGGTAACTGCAAATAAGAAAAACATTTACAAAAAATAAATAAAAAACTGAATAACTTAAGATTTAATGATTAATTTTTTGCACACTAATAAGGAGATGGCACCGTGTGTAGCATAAAATCTTAATATCAAACAAAAATTTTATTACATTATGTGGCACTGAATTTAAATGTGCTATTCAGTTTAAGGCCACAGAAAGGTTTTCTGGGTTATTCACACAAGTTTTGTGCTGGTTAACAAAAAGAAAGAGAGTGGGACCATTATGATATGTTGTTCTGGTGGCTTTGTGTGTGCATAATATATGAAAAATAAAATCTTTTTAATAATAATGATATGCATTAAGAATATCAAAAAATGAAAAACTAAAAGTAAATAAATAAAATTAAAATGCTAAGTATAAGTTTTACAATTAAGTGTATGTTTCATAAGGATCGAAATAGAAAAATAAATTTAAGAAAAACTTGAGAAAAATTCTACATCTAACTGATTAGAAAAGAACAGTTTTCCCTTATGTGTGAGACCAATTAAAAGTGCAAAATTTGAGGTGAATATGTATAATAAAAGAAAATTACAATAGCTTTTTTTCATTTCATAATATTAAAAGGGAAAAAACTGACACAAACACAGTTATATATTAAAAATGAAATGACATAATAGATCACATTAAGAAATAACAAATAAGTACTAAAAAGTTAAAAAAAAGTTTTATGAAAAGTATTTCAAAACTTTTAAAAAAAATTTTTCAAAGTTTTTAGAATTCTTTATAAAAATATACAAATTAAAACATATAAAAAAATTAATTTGAAATATTAAGAATATAGGTAAATAGATAAAACAAAATAAACATTAATTTTAAAAATTATAAATATATTTATTGAAAAACGGAAATAAATGTTTGTGTGCCAAACGTTGGCTCACCTAATATGGTGCCCCTGAAAGAGAGGCCAACTAATCTCTGCCCTGTAAATGCCTGAATTGACGAAAATGTTAACACAGGTGGGCATTGAAGAAAGAGAAGAAAAAAAATTTGTGTGCCACTGGCTGTGAACTATTTGTATAGATATATTGAACAAATATTGTGCTTCTTTGCATACTATATCAAAAAGAAAATATAAAAAGTATTTAGGATTCTTTTCTTTTCCGTTGACCATGAGAAAGATTCGTTAAAATCAAATATATTTACAAAACATAAACACTGTACATAAATGTTAGAAATTTTCAAGAGTTGATTTTAGTAATTTAATTGTTTTCAACTAGAATGTTAAGAAAAAAAAGGAGAAAAGTCCATAGAAACTAAACAAATTGTTGTTTTTCCTATAAAGATGATTTACAGCAAAAATTAACTTTTTTATTTCAAAATACAAAAACTCAAGCCTGTATATGATGTTATAAGATATAAATAGATAAATCTCATTTCTGAACAGCAATAGTTTTGGTGCAGTCTAAGGAGTTCTAATAAACATAGCTGGTTTTTTAAAACTTGCTTTCTTTCTCACAACATTTTAAATTCATCGACATACTTCTTAAACAATAACTGTTTTGAAAATATCAAAAATTTTAAATTATTATATCTGCAAGCCTTTTATACAAAACTTGGAAGATTGTATAAAGAAGTCTATTGTGTTACTCCTTAAAATTGCTTACTTTTATTTTTTATGATCATCAGTAATGGTACAATTTTCAAAAAGGATTTTCAGCTTTTTCCTTTCTCTTTTTTTTTTTTTTTTTTTTTGAGAAAAGTATAAGCTGAAGTTATTTCAGCTCTCAGAAATACCTTGTTTACATAATATGATGTTTTTTCTTGGGAGAGTTGCTTAAAAAACGTGTTTGCAAACTTACTGCTGGTAATATATGTCTTTTACATATTTTAGGTAAGTAAAATGATTGAAACTTATTTTGAATTTATATGGTGGATTTGCCAATTTTTTTTAGAGATTAAATGCCCAAAAATCGCTAAGCTATTGCAGTTAAACAAATAAAATCATTAGTGGAAGTTTAATTCTCTGTTGAGACCATTTAAGTGTCAGGGTCAAATCTGTCAACCCCATAAAAAGGTGAAACATACCTCAATAACACACATCTTTTTAAACAATTTTTTTAAAAAATAAACAACCTATGTTTAATTTAAGTAGTATCATTAAAGAAGTATTATTGGCACATAAATTAGTCATATTTCACAAAAATAATAAACTTCAATTATTCATATCTGCAAACAAAACTAGGTTTTATTTAAAAGAAATCAAAAATTTGGCTCATACAACCAAAATCAATTACATAGCTGCTAGTAGTTACAAGGTGTGACAAAACTAATGGTTTCAACAGTTAAGGGAAAAAGAATTTTCCAAAACAAAAAAAAACTTTCACCATACAATGTGTGGGCTCAAAAATCAAAGGGCAAGCTGAAAGAGAGTCCTTCTGGAGAAAAATGGAAACATAGTAAAAAAATTTTATTCCCGATTATCAAGAAATTTTGCTTTTCTTTGGTAGTTAGGAATATTTACAGGAAAAAACTTATTTTTTCCAGGACATTACAAAAAAATGAATAAAACCGAAACAAATTAAATTAAATGGGTGATACTAAAAACCAAATAGAATTGTTTAGCAATCCATTCGTACATAAACATATTTGACTTTAAACTAATTACAATTTTTTATATAACAGAAAGTTAAATTTTCTTACAATTCTCTTCGTAAATAACTATATTTGCATTATTAAAGTTTCATACAGAATTATAAAACCTACATAACATAGAATCAAAGAGTTTGCTTGAGTATTAATACTTCACATCACTGTATTTCATTATAAAAATTACTAGTATGCAATTTGCGATTAAGATTTCAAAATGTGATTTATAGTAGAAAATACAATAAGCATGGCAAACCACTGAACATTTATATTAGTTCCATGACTAATTTAAATATTTAGTGGGTGGAAATAAAACTAACCAAGCATATAGCTTCATCAAAAGCATACCTGTTATAAATGTTCTTTAAAGATAATACATATGCTTAATATTCTTTAAAGGAATTCCTAAGATAAGGATTTCCTCAATGAGGTCCATTCTACATAGTCTTTCAAAATTAGAAAATTTTAATCTCATTTCTCGAAGCTTATTTAAACAAACAAAAATTTAAATTTTCTGCCCAATTTTTATTCTGCTTGTTTTGATTACGACGTTTATGACTTTCTATTTCTGTTACATGAGTTCTTTAATATTAAAGTAAATAATCCATGTAGTTGTTTACCCTCAAGGGGCATTCTCACTGTTTAGGGTAAATTCGCGAATGGAGAGATGTGAAGCATAACCTGGGTAAACGATTATTTCTTGAGGGAAGGTATAAAACAAAACACACGCTTATAGAGAAGTTGTTGTAGTTCTTTTACGTCGCACTAGAGCCGCGTTCTTCTACAAAGAAAAACAATTGATTTAATACATAGAACACTTTTGCTATGCTAAACTGTTGTGAAAATATCGTAAAACAAGCTTAAAAAAACAATATAATTTAAACAAGTTAATTTTCTGGGTTTTTTCCAGTTTTAAAGCATTATTTCAATTTTCCCGAACCAAAAATATATTTTTTATACCTAGGATACTTTAATACATCGAAAAACACGCTAAATAAATAATATAATGTAAAATAAACAAAAGAAAAAAAAATTAACAATTGACCACAGCCGATGTTCGAACCCGTCCCGCCTCGCTCCAATCGTAAGTCACTAGCACATGGTCTTAGCCGTTGGAAAACGCTTTTACAGCATTCATGCTACTACATAGCTTTAATTACCCTCTCCCGATTAGATAAACAAAAGACGTAAGGGGTCACTGCAATCTCCCTAATCTATCTATAAAAATTTACTTTAGTAGGGTGGTTCTGTTCATAGAGGCCTACTTTCGGTCCGAGTTTGAAAATTATAGCTTAATATTCAAGGGAGTTTGGCGGTCTTCAAATTTGAGCCTTTTTCCCACCATTTTATTTATTTTTTATTTTTTATTCCATTATGCATTCCTTTACAAAGAAAGAGAATTGATTTTACACATAGAACACATTTTTATGCTAAACTAACGTGAAAGTATTGTAAAACAAGTTTAAAAAAAATAATATTATATGAATAAACTAATTTTCTGGGATTTTTCCAGTTTTCAAGCATTATTTGAACTTTGCCAAACAAAAACAAAAATTTTTTTATACATAGGATCCTTTATTACATCGAAAAACACGTTAAATAAATAATATAATGTAAAATAAACGAAAGAAATTTTTTTTCTAAAATTTGACCGCAGCCGAGGATCGAACCCGTCCCCCCCGCACTCCGATCGTAAGTCACTAGCACATGGTCTTAGCCGTTGGACCACGCTTATACGGAGTTCGTGCTACTACATAGCTTTAATTACCCTCTCCCGATTTGCTAAACAATAGACTTAAGGGGTCACTGCGACCTCCCTAATCTATCTATAATATTTTACTTTAGTAGTCTGGTTCGGTAAATAGAGGCCTATTTTGGGTCCGACTTTGAAAATTATAGCTTAATATTCAAGGGAGTTAGGCGGTCTTCAAATTTGAGCCTTTTTCCCGCCATTTTTTTAAATTTTTTTTTTTATTCCATTATGCGTTCCTTCACAAAAAAAGAGAATTGATTTTAAACATAGAACACCTTTTTATGCTAAACTAACGTGAAAGTATTGTAAAACAAGTTTAAAAAACATAATATTATATAAATAAACTAATTTTCCGGAATCTTTCCAGTTTTCAAGCATTATTTGAACTTTCCCCAAACAAAAAAAAAATATTTTTTATACATAGGATCCTTTATTACATCGAAAAACACGTTAAATAAATAATATAATGAAAAATGACCAAAAGGAAAAAAAAATTTAAAAATTGACCGCGGCCGTGGATCGAACCCGTCCCCCCTCGCTCCGATCGTAAGTCACTAGCACATGGTCGTAGCCGTTGGACCAAGCTTACATGGAGTTCGTGCTACTACATAGCTTTAATTACCCTCTAACGATTAGCTAAACAAAAGACTGAAGGGGTCACTGCGACCTTCTTAATCTATCTATAAAATTTTTCTTAAGTAGTCTGGTTCGGTTAATAGAGGCCTACTTTCGGTCCGACTTTAAAAATTATAGCTTAATATTCAAGGGAGTTAGGTGGTCTTCAAATTTTAGCCTTATTCCGTCCATTTTATCTTATTTTATTTTTTATTCCATTATGCGTTCCTTCACAAAGAAAGAGAATTGATTTTGCACATAGAACTCCTTTTAATGCTAAACTAACGTGAAAGTATTGCAAAACAAGTTTAAAAAAAATATTATTATCTAAATAAACCAATTTTCCGGGATTTTTCCAGTTTTCAAGCATTATTTGAACTTTCCCAAGCAAAAAAATATATTTTTTATACATAGGATCCTTTATTACATTAAAAAACACGTTAAATAAATAATATAATGCAAAATAAACAAAGAAAAAGAATTTTTAAAAATTGACGACAGCCAAGGATCGAACCCGTCCCCCCCGCACTCCGATCGTAAGTCACTAGCACATGGTCTTAGCCGTTGGACCACGCTTATACGGAGTTCGTGCTACTACATAGCTTTAATTACCCTCTCCCGATTTGCTAAACAAAAGACTTAAGGGGTCACTGCGACCTCCCTAATCTATCTATAAAATTTTACTTTAGTAGACTGGTTCGGTAAATAGAGGCCCACTTTCGGTCCGACTTTGAAAATTATAGCTTAAATTCAAGGGAGTTAGGCGGTCTTCAAATTGGAGCCTTTTTCCCGCCATTTTATTTTATTTTTATTCCATTATGCGTTCCTTCACAAAGAAAGAGAATTGATTTTACACATTGAACACCTTTTTATGCTAAACTAACGTGAAAGTATTGTAAAACAAGTTTTAAAAAAATAATATTATATAAATAAACTAATTTTCCGGGATTTTTCCAGTTTTCGAGCATTATTTGAACTTTCCCAAACAAAAAAAAATATTTTTTATACATAGGATCCTTTATTACTTTGAAAAACACGTCAAATAAATAATATAATGAAAAATGACCAAAAGGAAAAAAAATTTTAAAAATTGACCGCGGCCGTGGATCGAACCCGTCCCCCCTTGCTCCGATCGTAAGTCACTAGCACATGGTCTTAGCCGTCGGACCAAGCTTATGCGGAGTTTGTGCTACTACATAGCTTTAATTACCCTCTAACGATTAGCTAAACAAAAGACTGAAGGGGTCACTGCGACCTCCCTAATCTATCTATAAAATTTTACTTTAGTAGGCTGGTTCGGTAAATAGAGGCCTACTTTCGGTCAGACTTTGAAAATTATAGCTTAATATTCAAGGGAGTTAGGCGGTCTTCAAATTTGAGCCTTTTTCCAGACATTTTATTTTTTTATTATTTTTAATTCCATTATGCATTCCTTTACAAAGAAAGAGAATTGATTTTACACATAGAACATCTTTTTATGCTAAACTAACGTGAAAGTATTATAAAACAAGTTTTAAAAAAATAATATTATATAAATAAACTAATTTTCCGGGATTTTTCCAGTTTTCAAGCATTATTTGAACTTTCCCAAACAAAAAAAAATATTTTTTATACATAGAATCCTTTATTACATCGAAAAACACGTTAAATAAATAATATAATGCAAAATAAACGAAAGAAAAAAAATTTTAAAAATTCACCGCAGCCGAGGATCGAACCCGTCCCCCCTCGCTCCGATCATAGGTTATTAGCACATGGTCTTAGCCGTTGGACCACGCTTATACGGAGTTCGTGCTACTACATAGCTTTAATTACCCTCTCCCGATTTGCTAAACAAGAGACTGAAGGGGTCACTGCGACTTCCCTGATCTATCTATAAAATTTTACTTTAGTAGGCTGGTTCGGTAAATAGAGGCCTACTTTCGGTCAGGCTTTGAAAATTATAGCTTAATATTCAAGGGAGTTAGGCGGTCTTCAAATTTGAGCCTTTTTCCCGCCATTTTATTTAGTTTTTATTTTTTATTCCATTATGCATTCCTTTACAAAGAAAGAGAATTGATTTTACACATAGAACACCTTTTTATGCTAAACTAATGTGAAAGTATTGTAAAACAAATTTAAAAAAATATTATTATATAAATAAACTAATTTTAAGGGATTTTTCCAGTTTTCAAGCATTATTTGAACTTTCCCAAGCAAAAAAAAGGTATTTTTTATATACATAGGATCCTTTATTACATCGAAAAACACGTTAAATAAATAATATAATGCAAAATAAACGAAGGAAAAAAATTTTTAAAAATTGACCGCTGCCCAGGATCGAACCCATTCCATTATGCGTTCCTTCACAAAGAAAGAGAATTGATTTTGCACATAGAATTCCTTTTTATGCTAAACTAACGTGAAAGTATTGCAAAACAAGTTTAAAAAAAATAATATTATCTAAATAAACTATTTTTCCGGGATTTTTCCAGTTTTCAAGCATTATTTGAACTTTCCCAAGCAAAAAAAAAAAATATTTTTTATACATAGGATCCTTTATTACATCAAAAAACACGTTAAATAAATAATATAATGTAAAATAATCAAAAGAAAAAAATTTTTAAATATTCGACCGCAGCCGAGGATCGAACCCGTTCCCCCCTCGCTCCGATCGTAGGTTACTAGCACACGGTCTTAGCCGTCGGACTAAGCTTATACGGAGTTCGTGCTACTACATTGCTCTAATTACCCTCTCCCGATTAGCTAAACAAAAGACTTAAGGGATCACTGCGACCTCCCTAATCTATCTATAAAATTTTACTTTAGTAGGCTGGTTCGGAAAATAGAGGACTACTTTCGGTCCGACTTTGAAAATTATAGCTTAATATTCAAGGGAGTTAGGCGGTCTTCAAATTTAAGCCTTTTTCCAGCCATTTTTTTTTTTTTTTATTTTTTTTTATTCCATTATGCGTTCCTTCACAAAGGTTTTTTTTTTATTACAGGGTAAAGTAAAAAAAAAACATTTACCCGTATGCCCTAAATAAGGGCGGGTCGGGGTAAATTATTCCATTATCCATAACTTAATATTAAAGGGAAGTAGGTTG
>NC_092212.1:88397657-88417498 GCF_043381705.1 Parasteatoda tepidariorum | reverse complement strand
TCCTGTTTTCAAGCATTATTTGAACTTTCACAAACAAAAAAAAATATTTTTTATACATAGGATCCTATATTACATCGAAAAACACGTTAAATAAATAATATAATGTAAAATAAACAAAAAACTAAAATTTTTAAAAATTGACCGCAGCCGAGGATCGAACCCGTCCCCCCTCGCTCCAATCATAGGTCATTAGCACATAGTCTTTGCCGTTGGACCACGCGTATGCGGAGTTCGTGCTACTACATAGCTTTATTTACCCTCTCCCGATTTGCTAAACAAAAGACTTAAGGGGCCACTGCGACTTCCCTAATCTATCTATAAAATTTTACTTTAGAAGGCTGGTTCGGTAAATAGAGGCCTACTTTCGGTCCGACTTTGAAAATTATAGCTTAATATTCAAGGGAGTTAGGCGGTCTTCAAATTTGAGCCTTTTTCCCCGCCATTTTATTTTTTTTTTATTTTTTATTCCAATATGCATTCTTTTACAAAGAAAGAGAATTGATTTTACACATAGAACACCTTTTTATGCTAAACTAACGTGAAAGTATTGCAAAACAAGTTTAAAAAAAATAATATTATTTAAATAAACCAATTTTCCGGGATTTTTCCAGTTTTCAAGAATTATTTGAACTTTCCCAAACAAAAAAAATATTTTTTATTCATAGGATCCCTTATTACATTGAAAAACACGTTAAATAAATAATATAATGTAAAATAAACAAAAAACTAAAAACATTTTTTAAAATTTGACCGCAGCCGAGGATCAAACTCGTCCCTCCTCGCTCCAATCATAGGTCATTAGCACATAGTCTTTGCCGTTGGACCACGCTTATACGGTGTTCGTGCTACTACATAGCTTTAAATACCCTCTCCCAATTTGCTAAACAAAAGACTTAAGGGGTCACTGCGACCTCCCTAATCTATCTATAAAATTTTACTTTAGTAGGCTCGTTCGGTTAATAGAGGCCTAGTTTCGGTACGGCTTTGAAAATTATAGCTTAATATTCAAGGGAGTTAGGCGGTCTTCAAATTTGAGCCTTTTTCCCGCCATTTTATCGTATTTTATTTTTTATTCCATTATGCGTTCCTTCACAAAGAAAGAGAATTGATTTTGCACATAGAACTCCTTTTTATGCTAAACTAACGTGAAAGTATTGCAAAACAAGTTTAAAAATAATAATATTATCTAAATAAACCAATTTTCCGGGATTTTTCCAGTTTTCAAGCATTATTTGAACTTTCCCAAACAAAAAAAAATATTTTTTATACATAGGATCCTTTATTACATCGAAAAACCCGTTAAATAAATAATATAATGTAAAATAAACAAAAAACTAAAATTTTTGAAAATTGACCGCAGCCGAGGATCGAACCCGTACCCCTCGCTCCGATCATAGGTCAATAGCACATGGTCTTTGCCGTTGCACCACGCTTATGCGGAGTTCGTGCTACTACATAGCTTTAATTACCCTCTCCCGATTTGCTAAACAAAAGACTTAAGGGGTCACTGCGACCTCCCTAATCTATCTATAAAATTTTACTTTAGACGGTTGGTTCGGAAAATAGAGGCCTACTTTCGGTCCGACTTTGAAAATTATAGCTTAATATTCAAGGGAGTTAGGCGGTCTTCAAATTTGAGCCTTTTTCCCGCCATTTTATTTTTTTTTTATTTTTTATTCCAATATGCATTCCTTTACAAAGAAAGAGAATTGATTTTACACATAGAACACATTTTTATGCTAAACTAACGCGAAAGTATTGTAAAACAAGTTTAAAAAAAATAATATTATATAAATAAACTAATTTTCCGGGATTTTTCCAGTTTTCAAGCATTATTTGAACTTTCCCAAGCAAAAAAAAAATATTTTTTATACATAGGATCCTTTATTACATTGAAAAACACGTTAAATAAATAATATAATGCAAAATAAACAAAGGAAAAGAATTTTTAAAAATTGACGGCAGTCAAGGATCGAACCCGTCCCCCCTTGCTCCGATCGTAAGTCACTAGCACATGGTCTTAGCCATTGGACCACGCTTATACGGAGTTCGTGCTACTACATAGCTATAATTACCCTCTCCCGATTTGCTAAACAAAAGACTTAAGGGGTCACTGCGACCTCCCTAATCTATGTATAAAATTTTACTTTAGTAGGCTGGTTCGTTAAATAGAGGCCTACTTTCGGTCCGACTTTGAAAATTATAGCTTAATATTCAAGGGAGTTAGGCGGTCTTCAAATTTGAGACTTTTTCACGCCATTTTATCTTTTTTTTATTTTTTATTCCATTATGCGTTCCTTCACAAAGAAAGAGAATTGATTTTACACATAGAACTCCTTTTTATGCTAAACTAACGTGAAAGTATTGTAAAACTAGTTTAAAAAAATAATATTATATAAATAAACTAATTTTCCGGGATTTTTCCAGTTTTCAAGCATTATTTGAACTTTCCCAATCAAAAAAAATATTTTTTATATACATAGGATCCTTTATTACATTGAAAAACACGTTAATAAATAATATAATGCAAAATAAACAAAGGAAAAGAATTTTTAAATATTGACGGCAGCCAAGGATCGAACCCATCCCCCTCGCTCTGATCGTAAGTCACTAGCACATGGTCTTAGCCGTTGGACCACGCTTATACGGAGTTTATGCTACTACATAGCTTTAATTACCCTCTCCCGATTTGCTAAACAAATGACTTAAGGGGTCACTGCGACCTCCTTAATCTATCTATAAAATTTTACTTTAGTAGGCTGGTTCGGTAAATAGAGGCCTACTTTCGGTCCGACTTTGAAAATTATAGCTTAATATTCAAGGGAGTTAGGCGGTCTTCAAATTTGAGCCTTTTTCCCGCCATTTTATTTATTTTTTATTTTTTATTCCATTATGTATTCCTTTACAAAGAAAGAGAATTGATTTTACACATAGAACACCTTTTTATGCTAAACTAACGTGAAAGTATTGCAAAACAAGTTTAAAAAAAATAATATTATCTAAATAAACTAATTTTCCGGGATTTTTCCAGTTTTCAAGAATTATTTGAACTTTCCCAAACAAAAAAAATATTTTTTATACATAGGATCCTTTATTACATCGAAAAACACGTTAAATAAATAATATAATGTAAAATAAACGAAAGAAAATTTTTTTTTTAAATTTGACCGCAGCCGAGGATCGTTCCCGTCCCCCCTCGCTCCGATCGCTAGTCACTAGCACATGGTCTTAGCCGTTAGACCACGCTTATACGGAGTTCTTGCTACTACATAGCTTTAATTACTCTCTCCCGATTAGCTAAACAAAAGACTGAAGGGGTCACTGCGACCTCCCTAATCTATCTATAAAATTTTACTTTAGTAGGCTTGTTTGGTTAATAGTGGCCTACTTTCGGTCCGACTTTGAAAATTATAGCTTAATATTTAAGGGAGTTAGGCGGTCTTTAAATTGGAGCCTTTTTCCCAGCCATTTTATTTTATTTTATTTTTATTCCATTATGCGTTCCTTCACAAAGAAAGAGAATTGATTTTACACATAGAACACCTTTTTATGCTAAACTAACGGGAAAGTATTGTAAAACCAGTTTAAAAAAAATAATATTATATAAATAAACTAATTTTCCGGGATATTTCCAGTTTTCAAGCATTATTTGAACTTTCCCAAACAAAACAAAAAAATATTTTTTATACATAGGATCCTTTATTACATCGAAAAACTCGTGAAATAAGTAATATAATGTAAAATAAACAAAAGAAAAAAAAATTTAAAAATTGACCGCAGCCGAGGATCGAACCCGTCCCCACTCGCTCCGATCGTAAGTCACTAGCACATTAAAATTAAAGACCCCAAACTTTCCATCTCTCTCTTTGCCATAACTTTGAACCATATTTTCCAGATTGCAGCTATTTCCGCATTTGAAGATTAAAAACCTGAAACTATAGAAAAACTTGTATGTTTTTCCAGAACAAAACGCGTTTTTGTGTTCAATTTCGCAATTTAAAAAATATGGTATTGACTCTTTGTACACAAAATCAGAATTTAATGAAAAGTTAATCAAGGTGTTCCCTTTTTCCATCTGATACACTGTATATAAAATAAGTCAATGAGAATCTGTTATGTTGATTAACATATATTTTAAGATATTGAGTACGAACAGTTTCATTGTTTTTCTGAATGAATCAACAATTATTTTACTTTTAAGAAAATGATAAAAAAAAAATAATAAATTAAATGGCCACTTGAATCAGTCTGCGTAGGGACCGAGGATGTGCGGTATTAGTCCTCGTTAAACTGTGCTACCGTAAGGTGCTCGACTTCGCGCGCAGGTCTTCGGGCTACCGAAGCGGGGGTGCCATCCCCTCCGCCGAGGATCAAAATTGTGATGGCATTTCCTCGGATCATCCTCCGGGATGTTTCCCAGACCGTCGCCAATAGCGCACTGTGCAGCTCTAGTGCGACGTAAATTAACAAAAACAACAGACTGTAGCTAATAGCCCATTGTGCAGCTCTATTGCGGCGTAAATGAATATAAACAACAACTGCAACAAAATTTTTTTTCCTTAGGTTTTACTTCGGTGTTCCACTGCAACGACATTACGATTAATCTCTTACGATAAACGAAAATACAGAAATAGGCAGCTAAAGTCGAATTAGTCTCTCTATAATTGGTTAATTGATTGAAATTTGTTAAAAATTTTTTTTGGAAATCTTTCTCTCAGATGATGTTTGTACGTAATATCTAGTTATTAATTTTTTCTCTGAACTAAAATATTAATCTAAAATGGCTTTCAGACAAGATTCTTGGTGAGAATGTGCCAATTTCTATTTTTATTCTTAAATATGTACTATATAAGTCGTATGGGGATATGTCCATGTAAATAATGCTCAGTTTCTTTACTTTATATATTATTTGCATTTCTAACGGATCATTACAAGTTGCGTAATTCTAAATGTTATTTCATTTATATTTACCCCCTTTTATAGTTTTTTTTTTAAATTAATATATAAAAGCAAGATCACTCATCTAATTTTTGTCATTAGGAAAGGTGAAAAAAAGTCTTTCTAGTAGACTTAAAAGGAAAAAATAATATATTTTGGCAGAATGTTTTTCGAATGACTTGGGAGTACATTTGGGGCTGTGATATATAACTAACATCACATACTGTAGTCTTTTTGTAGGAAGATATCCTTATCTTAACCTGTGCCAAGAAAGTTGCAAATTTTGGCGACAACGAGAGTCTTATAATGATTACAGAAATGCTCCAACTCGTATCCAACAAAAATTCTTTTACTCCTTTATCATGGTAGTTGGTGCAAACAGGTGCTGATAAGAAAATATTCTACTGCCTTAAGAATATACTTTTTTAAACTTTATGCCATGTTATATTCTCTTTTAGGTTTTATGCCTTGTAGATTATTTATGTCAGAAAATAATCAAAATTTTGATTAGGCGATATAATAGCAATTGAATTTGTTAACCCCTTTTTAGAGTGTTGTAATTTGTGTTTGCAAGGCTATAGTTGAAATTTTAAAACATCAGCTAGTCTAAAAGTGGTTAAAAGCTAGTTAAAATTGTTATGTTAATTATTGCAATATTAATTGCTACAAAATACTGTTAAAAATATTGAATAATTTTATTGTGCTGGTATTAAATAGAAAATAATAAATATACAACTATGATGAACACTATAAGTGGAAGTTTACTTTAAAAAACTGTTATTCAATTCAAACACGTCTTCATCGATTCCTGAAGATAATCTTTTATGTCATTGTCTGATGCCGGCATGAATTATTTTCAGAAATAATTTGTCCCATTCACGCAATTAAAGATCTCTGAGAGTGTCACTAACTTCTGTGCTGCTTATCATTGATTATAGAATCTAGAATCCCCCTAACACTATAATCTACAAGATTTAGATCTAATGAAGATGGGGGCCACTGTTCTGCCTTAATAAATTTCAAAAGATTGAGCCAAGCCTATGTTGTTTCGTNATTTACAAGTTTAGACAAGAAAAACAAGTTTAAAAAATACAAAATTCTCATATTTATTTTTTAAAAATAATTACAATTCCTAAATTAACTTATATAAACAAAACCAATGATTAAATACCGCAATATATTTCTTACCTAATTAAACGGGGGGGAAACAATAAAATAAAAGGAAAACTTATTAATCTAAATCAAAACACTTGAAAATTATCGAAACGATAGTTAAAAAAGGCACTAGCATAAATATTAAAACCCGGAACAAGGCAAGATCAACAGAATTAAAAAAAAAACCTAATGATAAAATTTATGAATAAAAAGAATTTATTGAGTGCGAAATTTATCGTGAAAAGAAAAAAAAATCAAACGCAGTGGAATCAGAAAAACAAAACTTTTTTTCTGATTCCACTACGTTTGATTTTTTTAAAAATTTTTTTCTCCCAAGTTTTTCGTAGGCCCCTGAATTTCGTAGGCCTTAGGCACGTGCCTAGTGTGCCTATAGGTTAATCCGGCCCTGACTACAGCCCAAACCATTACAGAATTCTTATTCTGAAAGTGTTGCACAGTTAGTACACTTTCAGGTATCTCATCAAAGGTTGTTGAATATACAACACTATTCTTAGCATTATAACTTTACTCTGTGCAAAATATTTTTAAATTGCTTTACTAAAGATTTAAAATAGATTCCTTTTTTTTTAAGTGTCACAGTATATTTAGTAGTCACACTGTACTAAGAGAAGATTCATTTGATGAGTAGTGTAAAAAAAAGTTTTTGATATGAAACAACACATTGGATTCTAAATATCTATTCATCTGAATATCTATTCATTTATGTATATTTTATTTAGGATGACTTCATATAATTCTCGTGAAAGTCTTGCTAGCAAAATTATGGAAAAGATATCTTATCGTAATCAGCAACCTAAAAATAGCGTAGCCAGTGGTAAGGTTAGTTCCTTTCTAAATTTTATCTAGTTTTTTGATGTTGTTGTTCGTGTTGAAAATTCCTTTAGTCACATGGGGTTGCTCTACGTATCCATTGGCTAAGATTGGTTAGGGGTAATTATTACCACTAGTAACTGTTTTATTTCAAACTCCTTTAAAACAAAATAAAATGAAATTTTTCAGGAATTTTCTGACTTACTAAGAAAATAGAAAAAGTGGTTATCCAACTAAAAATCTGAAAAAGTTAAAGTTTAATGTAATTTTGAACTCATGTGACTAAAATATGTTTTTGTTGTAATTTCTATCTTAATGTGTAATTATTGATTGGGCAGTTATGACCACTATAATGCTTATATTTTAACATTGAGACATTTTACATTAACATTGAGACATTAACGTACATTCTCCGCAAAGCGGACACTCCCGTAACCGGACGCGGACAGTCATTTTGATCCTGAAACGTTGTTTTTTATCTCTACAAACCGGACACTACTTTTTCTAAATAAGTTGCAAACTAAAAAAATTCAACTTTTCACCATTTTTAAAGCATGTAAATAAAACTTTTTGCCTTATCCATAACTAAAAATATTGTTAAGCTATTTCACCACCGAAAAATCAATCTTTCTCCTGTCACCTTGCCTTATCTTTGTAAAGAAAGGAGAGAAAATAGTACTGCACTCCTGAAATAATTCTGACATGGGCATCTTTTGATCTTTTCATCTGGATCACACAGGTTATCAGACCCCTCAAGTTGAAATGACTTCTCTCACTTCTTCTTCCCTATTGAAAATTTCTTTAATTTTCTTATCAATTTGAAGACTCTATTTAACACAACTGGGGTACAAAAAAGAGAACAGAAGTATAATCTTTGAGGTGTTTATATAAATGAAACATTTATTCAGACACTTGATAGCTGATCAATTGTGAATAATCATCTCCATAGGTCCTTATGACTTACAGGTATGCATTACTTTTTTTTCTGTGAATCATGGGAGGTTTATTTTACAAGAAGGTATTAACCGTGTTCCCTATCAAATGATAAGTAGGTGTAAGGGAATGTGAATCTAATAGTTCAAACGGACTGAGGACAGTACGCTCCTATTTGGTATCATATGTCTAACTTCAGTATCTATGCTAATAGAAAAATTATATTTATTTATCTGTAGCTACATCCAGAATTATGTATTTATATCGAACTTCTTTATATATTCTTTTTTATCTTTCTTATTGTTTAAATAAATTTTCTTGTAGATATTTACAGTATCCTTGTAGATATTATTTAATTATTTCTACATCGTTGAGAATATTCTAAAAACAATTTACGGTGTTAAATTTCGTTATTAGGGTGCCCTTCCCGTAAAAGGACAACTCTCATAAACGGACAAATTTTTTTGGTCCCATGAATGTCCGCTTAATGGAGGTTTCACTGTATATATATATATACCCAAAAACTCTGGATGATCATTGCATAAAAGAACAATTATTATCTGTTGGGTCTATGACTCTAGAAGACTACATGGGGAAATGAACATTGCACCGTTTGTTTACTGACTTAATGACTGGCACGGTGGTTCAGCTGGGTTAATGTTAAGGTTCTCTAATTATGTTAAATATGACTCATTATTTGAAATTGCGTGTACACTAACGGCATGCCTAGTCTTCATTCGAGATTATTTGTCTTTTGAAGTTTGTCCTGACCAATAGTCTGAAAGAAATGAGTGATCAGGCAAACTACAAAGGACAAATAATTTTAAACAAGATGGTGTATATAGAAGTGAGGGTATGTATGTATAAATTGTATCAGTATGTAGCTGGTAAAGCCAAACATTAGCTGAACTTGGCGAGAATCAAATCAATAAGTCAGTAAATGCCTGGCCAAATTATTAGACACACTCTAAGATTCTATGTTGTTCCTGTCACTTCAAAAGACATTAGACGATATATAATATTAATTCGATGATTGGATGTATTATATAAATATAGAATCATTTATAATATCAATCATTATATTAGTATATTATAATAATGAGACCAAATTATTAGATGCACTTGTAATGTTTTAATAATTGCATGTTTTGCACGAGTTTATATACAATACTTTCTTATTTAAACATACATGTGATGGATTTTTATTTGCAAGATTTTTTATATACTTAATATTTGTATTTATTTTTAGCGTATTGCCTTACAATGTTAACCAATGGATACAGGAACATAATGAAGTGTAAACAGTCGCGTAAGAACACTAAAGCTGTATAGCACCAACTGATAATTAAGATTTTAACATAGAATTTTATAGTGTGTCTAATAATATGTCGAGGGGCTGTAATGCTCCTTTTTACCATATAGGCTTTGGGAGTCACAGGCCAACAACATGCTACTTCTAATTCATACTTATTGTAATAAATAATAATAATTATTTTTACTGTCTAGGCAAGTGCTCAGGCCAGGAAATTAATGAAGAAATTCAGTGACAATTTATCAAGCTTAAAGCAAACATTGCTTGCCTCAAAAGATTTACTGTATGTTTTATTTTTATTTCTGCTAATTAATGAGTTATTAATAACTTTTTATCTATATTTTTAATGTTTATTGTATTAAATTGTATTGTGCAACAGATTATATTAGTGTTACTTTTAATTGATTACTTAATATCTAAAAATCTAATCAATTAATCTTGCAATAATTCTTCACATTTTTTTCTTGACTAATACGAAGATGTAATGTAAATAGTAAAATCCCGGATTTTGATAATTTTTCACTTTTTTTTTAAAAATTTTTTTTACTCTTTCTCTTGAATGGCATTAAAACTTTTTTTGAGTACCTTTTTTTTTTAATTTTAAGATTTATTTGGTATTGGGCCATTTTTAATGAAATTTTTCTAATAATTTTTTTTATTTTCTCCTTTTTCCTTTTATCTTCATGGTGCGTAGCATTTTTAAAAAGTGTCTAAAGTTGCTTATTTTCCATTTTCCTTTTATAAATTCCCAGGGTGCTTTTTTTCATTGAGTGTTTTTAAAAAGTGCTTCATTTTCCCTTTTGAAAAATGAGATTTTTTTTCACGTATTATGCAAAACCGTGCTTTTCACATTGTTCTACTCAATGTTTCGACAATTCATTCAACCACAATCCATTTTGGCATAACGTCATTCCATAGCGTATGAAAGTGCCAATCATTTTATATGTTTGATGAAACACTGGGAAGTCCGCATGTGCATCTGTTGAGCCGGGTTCAGCGAGATTATTGCACTCTTATGTATTATGCGAGATATTCTCAATTTCAGGCTTCATTTTCCACCCTCTGATATCGAAGCAAAAAATCATTCGAGCACCTAATAATGGCTAATAATAATCAAGAAAGGAGTTCTTTGTCAGAAACTGGTTATTTTATCATGATCATGTAAAATCTTGGAAAATTATTTTGCATTTTGTTAATGAATATAGTGCTTAAAAATGTAGTTTAAGTGCTTAAAAAGTACTTAAAAGGTGTTTATTTTTTGTTGAAAGAATTAACTAGGCACCCTGATCTTGTAACTCTCAATATCGTTAAGATATTGATTTCTCCATACAAGACTTTTTTTTTCCTTCTCACATTTCACATTAGTTTCAAACTTTTCAAGAATATCAATAATGTTATAATACAATCTTATGTAAGTTGAAAAAAGAAAAGAAAGAAAGAATGTTTCAGATTTAAGTTCTTGTTTGATTTTAAGGCATATGTATTTTTTTTTTTTTAAATCTCTATTTAAGGCATTTAGTGATTTTTAGATCATCAATTCTAGTATTTAGCTATGTATGGCTTCTAGTATTTAGTACGATGTATGTCAATACCTGTTTACATTGAATGCCTACAGGTTTTATTTTAATCGAACATTATTTCCATAATATTAAAGTGAATTGAAATTAACAGCTTTTTTACTATAAAATATGAACTTTCTGGGTGTATAAATTAATTATTTGAATGAAATAGAATAACCAGACACAGCAAGGCTCGAATTTCAATTGTGTTTGTGCTTTCTTAACGCTAAACATCCCAACACTTTACAATACAATACAATACATCTTACTACAACTTTTGACTGGTTATGGTATATTTAGACTAAATAATAGAATAATATATTTTGAGCTTGTTTAAGTAAGTTAATTTATTTATTTTTGTAGCTTATTTTTAGTTTTCAAAAATTTAAAAAATGAATAATTGCCTACTAAATTGTTCTGCACTCTAAAGTAGTGCTCTTATGTGGCAGCACAAACTTGGTCATACAAGAAAAAAGAATTCTAATTTTTAAGAGAACACTTAGTTCAGGGAGTTCTTAGCAATCTTATAATTTTTCTTTTATAAATTTAATTATGATTTCTATCATAAATATGTTTCCCAAAGGTTATCAAAATAGAATTACTACACATAGATATTATTTTTTTATTAACAGGGTGCGTAGCATTTTTAAAAAGTACTTAAGGGTGCTTATTTTTAATTTTCGTTTTTTAAAAGCCGTTAAAAGTGCTTTTTTCATTGAATATTTTTAAAAAGTGCTTAATTTTCCCTTTACCATGCTAATTTTCTCCATGTATTATACAAAAATATACTTCTTATTGTTCTATTCAACGTTGTTGTTGACGTATGCCTGTTTACGCAGAGTGGGTGCAATTGTTCTTGTTTTCCTATGGCACCATCTATGGCCAAGAATTTGACTTCTGCCACACCATACGTCACACCTGTTTATAGGGCGGACCCATTCATACATCCATTCATTCATCCACAGATCGTAATTATACCTGATTCTGAGAACAATGGATCTCCAATCCAGTACCCCCAGAGGTATTGATTCTATTAAACGTTTTCAAATTAATTCAACCCCAATCTATTTCGGCGTACCGTTAGTCCGTAGCATAGGAAAACGCCATTCGTTTTACATGATTCAAAATTTCATAATTTTTGACAATTGTCAAAAACTATGCCAAAAGTTTTTTTTGACATGACAGTTAAAACCGAATAAAACCGTCAATTGTCAGAAACTTGTCAACCCTGCCAAATTATATATTTTTTAAAGTGTTTAATAATATTTTTTGAGTGCTTGAAAAGTGCTTTAAAGGTGCTTATTTTTTGTTGAAAAATTTGACTACGCTCCCTGATTAAATTAGCAGTATCATTTGTTCCCCTTGAAATAATTTTTAGATATTGATGTGAAAGAAAGAATTTTAAGAAAATATTCATCTTTAAATTATTTGGAAAAAAAGAAAAACAGATATTTGCAAGTAGTTTGTTTGTGCTTAAGATAATGAAATTATTAAAACAATATTTTGAAATCTTCCTTTAAAGAATTTCTATAGTTATTGCAGAATGTTTGCAATTTTACCATCATTCACACTAAAGGTTTTATTTAACTCCTCAAAATAACTTTTTATTAAAATCTATTTCTATCATATAAAAGAACAATTACATAGATGAAATTAATTTGTGCATTCCATGCATGTAATAAGACAGGAATAGCACATACTGTAAAAAAAAAAATTCCCATTAGGAATTAGTCATGGAAGAAATAGGTTAGACTTTATTAACTACATGGTGATCTAGCTAAATTTTTTTGTATAAATTTTTTACTCTTGGATTTTGATCAACTGTGATAAATCAAATTTAAATTGAAAAGTACTCAAGAAAATATTGTTGGGTGTAAAGAAGCGAAAAATTTGGTGAAATAATATGAGTAGAAGAATGAGAACTTTTAAAGAACGTGTGTTTTTCAGAAGTAAAGTTTTATTCTTAATAGTATTCACTTGTCAAATTAACTTGTCATTTTGACTCAATAATCTTGAACAAATATTTCTTTCAGATTATGCAATAAATTAAAATTTGAAGTTAACATGTAAGCCAGGCTGTTTATAAAATTATATTAAAATGCTTTTTTATTGAATGAATTTAATTATTTATATTGTTGAAGAGATTTTTAACTTATTATCTTTTAAAGGGATGAAGGGGAGTTTGAAAGACGAGAGAGACTCATTGATGGCCTAAATAATAAGAATACTCAAATCAATGACGCCTTCAGTGGCAGAGAAGAGGGTGGAAACAGGTATTTATTTGCTTTGTTTTGCATATTTTTTGCATTTAGTATTTATTCCCTTTCTATATATATTTTTTACACATAAATATTAATTTAAATTATTTTTGAAATGACTAAAATTAAATATTGACTTTGTAATACGAGGGCTACTTTTTTTCTCAATACAAACCACAGAGGAAATCAAAAATAATGTTTTATTTGCAATATTAATCTACACACCTTTCACAGTAATTCCTTTATATACGTCCTTTCCAAAAACCTATTTTCCACATTGGTTTTTATGGTTTTACTTGCTTTTTCATTGTTTTTTTTTTTCTTTTAAAGATGTTTTCCTTTTCTTTTTTTTACCACTTCGGAAAGAAAGATAATTTTCCTCTTGATGTTACAATTTTAGGAAAAATATTACTATTTTTTATTATTTGCCGTGTACATCTTTTAATAATAAAAAAAAAAATCCTTAAATGAAGAAAAATCCCAAATTAAGAATAGTAGTGATATCTCATTGATATATGATCAGTTTCGGAATGAATTCTCTGTGGATTTTTGGCATGGACATATATTGTTCTTAGACATATTGTTCTTCACTTACAGATGAATAAATAAAATATTTACCTAACTTTTGGCCAAAATATTTTTTTTTTATAATATATTGTCTGGAGTCTGGTTTTATTTAATAACAAAAACATTAGATATAACATTTTTATGTTAATTTCTAATGCATGCATTATCAATAATCATATTTGTTTTTTTATGAATTTAAAAATATTTATTGATTAAACTCAGTGGCGCAACAGCCCATAGAGGGCCAGGGCCTAGTTTGCTCATCTTAGTTCTCAGCCACCTTGGGCTCTGGGGTGCAGGAGCAGATGTTCCGGTTAAGTAGTCAGCCTATTGTGGAACCCCTCAGTGCTTAGTCCCCAAGCATGCTTGGTACTCATTTTATGGACCCATTGAAGGGAAGAAAGGGTGGGTCAACTTTACCCAGTTCAAGGATCTAACCAGGATCTGTGACATGTGATCACTCAGCCACTGGGTGTCAAAAATATTTTAAATATCATTATGAAAATATTTTAAATTTGTAAACTTTTATTTCTCTTGAACGAATAATTTTTTTTTTAGAAATTTCTTAACAGTCTACAATCAATAGATCTACAAATTTGTGATCTCTCTACATTCTGCAACTAAATGCAAGTTTTGCAGCTTTTCTATACTCCTAGTCTATTTTCTAATTTAGTGTGAATATATGAAAAGTTCAACAATCAATTCAACCAACTTTTATCACTTGAAGAAGCATTCATTATTAATGAAATACACTGAAAACCATATTGCAAAAAAGGAAGTTATTACGTATCCCCTGGAGCGCATAATTCTCCAGTGTAAAAAAAAAAAAGTGGCATATTGGCAAGATTATAGTGAAACTAAAATATACTCATAAAAAATTTATTTCTTCTTGTTTATTAGCAGCTAAAGAAAATTGGAATAATTCTCAGTGTTACATTGCATTGTTTGTTTTTCCTTGATGCAGGTGTTTGATCATTCTTGAATGTTCAAATATAACTATTTTCTTCTTAAAAAATTCTTTGATTTGTCTATCAATGGATGAAATAGTAATATGAATGTGCATATTAAATGATGAATGAAGAGAAAATTCTTAATTTAGATAGGAACAGTTGTTAGTAGAAACGTCGTTAGTGGATTCAGAAGTCTGAAGGGCGGAATCACTGTAGATATAAAATTATACTTTATAAAAATGTGTTTGACATATTCAATAAATTTTTTAAGCGTTTGAACTAATGATCCTTTTTTTTAAAGAAAATAAGTTGATTTAAATCTTACCAAACCTACATAATTCTAATCAGGTTTAGGATGTCATGTAAAATCACTGATGCATGGAAGAAGTGTGGTATGAAACAAATTAAATTTTTGAAGGGATCTAAGATTTTATTTATTCATTCATTTGTTTCATCATTATTTTTGAAACAGCTTGTTGAAGCTTATGAAATAACAAAACCTAAAATTTAAATAAAGTTATTGTGTACAGGATGCAAAAAAAAAAGAAGAAGAATCACCCTGAATAACTGATGATGTGCTGGATCTTAAACTTAAAATTTCAAGGGGATGACCTGAAATATAGTAATCAGTTAGTGTAGACAATAAGATAAGTTACAAAATCAAACATAAAAAACACTTTTTTGACTGAATTGGATATCTGACCCTCAAAATATAGAAGGTAGCCACAGTCTGAAAAAAAAGGGTCCCAAAAGTTTGAATCCCTTAATGTTAATTTTACTTGTGTATTTTGCCATACTTTGAGAACTTTTAAAGTGAATTGAAAAATTTTTGTAAACATTTCATTTATGCAAAAATAATTTCATACAAAAAACAATTTTTAATAATTTTATTGATTTATATAAAAATAATCGAAAAATATTTTAATGTAGGTTTAAAAATTTCTACATCCTTTTAAAGAATGCAATTTTATATGGCAATATTTTTTCAAAATCAGTGGAATAGTTCCTGACAATTCCAATTTTAAATAGCTGACACTTTTAGCCAACTATTATCAAATTAAATAGAATAATAGGAAACAATACATAATTATTAAAAATTATTATTAAGCATGGAATTGTCTTGACAAACGAGTTTTATAATTATTTCCAAAAATGCTTAAAATTTTCTCATGGTTGGCAAAATATGCAAAAAATAAATAAAGGTTCAAACTTCTCTAGGTCAGACCGCTCCCCCGAACCATATTTCCCGGATTGTGCTCACTTCTTTCATTTTTAGGTTAATGTCAATCATAACTGGAAATTGCAGTTTTTCTATTTTGATGAGTATAAAAATTCCCTTTGCCTACATTCTGCAACAATTATCATAAAATTTATATTATTTCATAAAATCTACTGGATTTTTTCCTTTCCCTGTTGGCAGGTATGTGCAAGTGTCGAAGCACTCAGTATATGTTAAAGGTTTCATAAACCTTTAATAAATTCTCAGCTTTCTGAGCCCAAGTCTGCGGGCTCAATCCCTGGCCCTGACACCGGATTTTCAGGATGCAGAAAATCCTCAGCGGCCATGTCATATGATTATGCGGCTTGTGAAAGATCCCTAGAGTGCCTTATTGGCCCTTGGCATTTTCGGCAAAATTAAATTCCTAGTGCACTTTAGCATCCAAATAGAGTCTCGGTGCTGCCATCTAGTGTGGCAGAAACTAGACTTCCAAATTAACATGGTCAACGGTATCTCACCCATTGTGGTGGTCCTGAAAGAGTGGATCCTTCTGGAGAACGCACTAGGTCTGCTCAACAGGAAGACAGATTGTGCAGCTCATTGGAAATTTAAAAAAAAAAAAAAACACTTTAATAAATTTAAGAATAAATGTACCCTTTTTTTAATGAACTTGAATGGTAGCATTGTTGTCGCTGCTGTATATATTTTTTTTCCTGTTAACACAATCACATGTGTCCAATTGTTGCTGAAAATTTTTTAGACTAGAGTGAAATTCTGTTGAGGCTAAAAATTATGAATGATTGTTCCAGGCAAGCTCTTCTGGGTGCTGAAATGGTGACTGCTTCCACGAATGTTTGGGGAATGGAAGAGGACGAGAGAACCAGGGATTTGAGTTTCAATGAAATAAAAGAGCAACAGCTAATGGCTTTTCAAGGTATGTCACATTACAAGAAGAAAGTTACCGAATTCACAGCAGATTCTCATGAAAACAAAATAATGAAATATTTTAAATCAGGGGCCTGTCCAGAGTATATTTACTACCGTTTAGAGATACCTTCACAATTTCAATTTTAGGAAGAACAAAAGTTTCACAAAATACTTTTAATAAAGCAAGTCTTTATGCAAACCCTGTTCTCGTTGCAATTTAGAGATAAGAGGAGCTTTTTTTTGTCAGATGTCTTTTACAAAAAAAAGGGAATCACATGTATGGTCAGATATTGCAATGTGGTAAATCTAATCGGTCGTTCACGCCATATCACAGCGAGCTTCTTTTTTTTTCTACTGAGTTTTTTAAAATGAAACAAGGAGGATCTCCCTCTGTAAACTTTACAGGAAGATGAAATTCGAACATTATTCTAAACATTCGAACATTAACTTAAGCACTATTGTAAATTTATTCTAACAGACCTTTTTTTTATGAAACATTTTTTTTCTCTGTGAAACTTTTTTCTGTATGATCTAGTCGAAAAATGTTCTCATAATGAAAATACTTTTTTGTGCTAGAATTGTTAAATGCATGTTTTTATTAAATTCCAGTTGAAATTTAACTATGGACCATGACTTTTATGGAATTTTAAATTTGGATGCAATTTTAAGCCCAAAATTTAGCAAAATTATCTTTTTTACATGGGGAAAAATATACAGAAATTTACCTGTCATAAATGATTTTTATTTGAAGTGACAAGTTTTGAAAATATTCTCTTACTTTACCATATTTTTGTGTTGATTTTTTTATATGATGTTTAATATTCACAAAATAGGAACCTATAAAAAAAAAAACCCAGACANATTTATTCTTATATATATATATATATATATATATATATATATATATATATATATATATATATATATATATATATATATATATATATTGTACTTTATGGAGTCTTATCAATTTAGGATTTATAGAAAGACATGATTTAGACTATTTTTGAACTATTTTCATGTCAACAGTTAATAATTTCTTAGCTTCAAAATAGTACTAACTGTTGTTGAAACCTAAGCAGAAAATTAAAAAACCAAAAAATCTCATAATATAAAAATTTTTTGTGCAAATTGCAGTTTGTAAATGTTACAGATTTTAGAAAAAAATAATAATTCACGGAAATGTGTATAAAAATTCGCACTTTGACAAACTTGCAACCCTAATTATAATTGAACACATTTGATAAAACAATTTCTGTTTACCAAATGATGGTTACATTATTGAAAATGAATAGCTCATTCATTCAGATAGAATTTTAAGATTTTTTAAATTCATTGTACGACATGTTTCTATCCGAAGACCTGTCTATCCCATACAACTGCCAACTTGAATTTGAACTCCAGATTAAGTTTCAATACCGGCAACAGAGGTTACTTCAACTGTTTTGAACTTTTATTGGGATGCCGACTTACTCCAATACCAACTTTGTGGAAATATTTTTGGTAGCGGTAAAAAAATTTATATGTATTGAAAAATTTATCCTGAATTAGTAAATTTCCTTTACAGTTAAGTTGCCAATCACTGCATTTAAATAATTCAAATATTCATGTAACATGCCACTTTGTTTGAATTATTTTGTATTGAGTCTTTTAATATCTTGGCAAAATTATCAATTATTAAAATAATTTAAATGCTATGAGGTTTGAAATAAAAAATGATTTTGAAATACCTTTTACTTTTTTTATGAGTATATATATCTTTTAATAAATCTTATTCTTTATTTTATTTTAAAATAAAATAAAATACTATATTGTGATTTTTTTTAAAAATAAATAAATAATCAGTTTCTAAAAAATATGGTAAATTATTAAATTTAAAATTGGATCTATGTTACATATTAGCAATTTAAGTTTTCAAAGTTTGTAATTTAATTTTATTTTTGTTTGTTTCTTAAATGGTGCAAATTATTTATTAAAAAAAATGTTAACACATACATTTTTAAATGAAAATTTATTTCTTAACATTTTTTTAACAACATTTTAGAAACCTAAATCAATGAAAACTTGATTAGGATTCAATGAATGAAATTACAATGTCAGTGTTACTTGTCAACTGCAAATGGTGTACCATAAACAAACAGCATTTACTTAGCCAAACTGAAATTAAAAAAAGGAGCAATAATGATAAAAATTAATTTCTTTTTTTAATATGATAAATAGGTCATTTAAGTAAGTTCTTATAACTTAAAAATTCGCAAGGATCTGTGTATGAAAATTAGAAACATTAAAAGTATTTCTCATTTTTTAAAATTCTAACTCGAGCACATTTCAGTAATATTTTAATCAAGAATTAAAGGTTGAAATAATAAAGTCTCAATCAATTCAAGGTTACAGCAATTGTAATTAATTGCAGAAAGAGTCCTGATTATCAAAGTCTTGACATAGAATTAAAAGTTAAAAGAAATGCTTTGGTTGTGGTTTCTTTGTGTTCTGATGACACCATTGATATATATANCTGTTTACCAAATAATGGTAACATTATTGAAAATGAATAGCTCATTCATTCAGTTAGAATTTAAAGATTTTTGAAATTCATTGTACGACATGCTTCTATCCGAAGACCTGTCTATCCCATACAACTGCCAACTTGATTGATTTGTTCATTTGTTACAACAGTGTAATCTCTCAAGTTGACTACCCTTGTAAGTTAACTACCTGTTTAAGTTAACCTCAGTTATTAAGAATTGAATTTGAATCCTAGATAACATAAGGGAGCAAACCTTTTGTTACCTAACCACCTATCTATCTTGTATGTTCACCATTAAAATAGTATGTTCACCATTAAAATACATTAAAATTGTCCAACAATTATGAAATATTCATAAACTTTTTTACATTTATCAGGGAAGATAATTTTTTTTTGTTTCTGTTAATTTTCTATCGAATTTTGAACTTCCCTAAATAGTGAGAAAAGCTAACATTGGTAAGTTAACCACCTGGGGAAACTAGAAGAGGCTTATCTACAGGGTGTGTAGCGTTTTTAAAAAAGTCCTTAAAGGTGCTTATTTATATTTACGTTTTTTAAAAGCCCTTAAATGTGCTTTATTTTATTCCAGGTTTATAAAATGTGCTTAATTTTCGTCTTTTTAAAAGAGATTTTTTTCTTTGCTGTGTCGATTGTTGTTCTAAATT
>NC_092212.1:88386649-88397157 GCF_043381705.1 Parasteatoda tepidariorum | reverse complement strand
ACTTTCATTCGCCTAAAAACAATAAAGCTGTACTATACACTTTACAATACTATACACTTGACAATTAAGATTTTACATAAAATCTTATAGTGCGTTGAATAATTTTATAAGGGTCTGTGTGTAGCCATTAATAGATGCACGCTATTATTTCAAGTACCGGATCATTAATTGGGATCACGTTCTTCCCCGCAGTTTTTACATTTTCATAGGGTGTAGTATATTAATAATAGAGTTGTCCAATATTTTCTGGAACAGGTATTTGGGACCTGTTATTTAATCATACCTGTTATAAAAATAACAGGTCACTTCCAAAGGCCTGTTCCAAAATACTAGACAAAAATTTTAATTCAATTATCTTGGCAAAAATTTATTTTTCTACTTTTTTTTTTTAAATGTTAAACTGTTTTTTGGCAATCTTTGCACAGTTTACAATAAGAAAAAAAAAAGGATGTTTTATTTATTATTACAGGACCGTAACTAGACATTGCGAGGGTCTATACAAGTTTTGTATTTCTAGTATTATTTTTTTAGATCTGTTTTAAATCTAATAATTTAACGAGTATAGATCGCCATATCTCAAGAAATTTTAAAGCTAGTTGGAAATATTGATCACACAGTTATAAAATTTATTTATTCAAAGAAAATTGAATGTAAAAATTAATTTTAAATAATTATCTATTATTGTTTGCAGGGGTCTGTCCAGACATTTTTTAAAAGGTCCGTTTTTCGTGAAATTGTGAAAAACTTACTCACATTCTTTCAACTAGGGTCCGCTTTTATGAATTTGTGCAAATAGGGTCCGTTATTGCAAAAAAAGACTTTTTCAAGGACTTTTTAAATTGTAAATAGAAACAAGATTATGCTCGGCACTACAAAATTATAATAAAAAAATTAAATTTTCAAAAATAAACAGCAATTGCTGCTTCTAAATTAGAGATGCAACATTTGATATTTAGCCTATACTGCTGAACGCAGAATATTCATTTCGGACGAATAATGGAAGAATCGTCTGCCGAAGACAAAACTTAATTCGTTTACATCCATCTTTCTTGTTTTCTGCCCTGGGAAGGGTTTATTCGATTAACAAAACAATAATGAAGATAAACAAATTTGTGAAGGGTCCAATTAAAAGAAAAATCATTTTGTGAAGGGTCCGTTTTTATGAAAAGATATTTTGTGAAAGGTCCGTTAACGGACCCAAATTTCTTCTAAACAGACCCCTGGTTTGTTATTTATAATTAGAAGAAAACTACAATTCAAGGTATGTAAATTTTACATCATTTTAACTGTGTAATTTTAAAATGCAAAATTTGAACTTTATTGATCAAGTCGTTTCTAAGTTAAAAAAATTTCAAAAAGACATGACTGCATTCGAATTGTGTCATTTAAAATTATGTAGTTTAAAATGATACATGAGTTAATGTGCCTTGGTATTCAAAATTGTTTCAACCATTATTAAACAAATTAGAATAAATTAAGTAATAATTTCAAAAAGATTACATTACATTTCCCTTAGTTAAACAAATTTTATAACAATGAATAAAATTTTTTAATTCGTTTAAATTTTTTATTTATTTATTATTATTATTTTTGTGTTCTGGAATACGTAAAATTAACAAGCCTAAATAGAATTAAAAGGAAAAACAAATAACCCAAATTCATCGAACAAAAGATCGGTTTAGTCAAAGAATTTGACTTATTATAGATAGCACTTAAAACGTGAAAATCCGATCAATAGAACAAAATGTAAGGCCAATTCAAAAGTCCTGAAAATTTCTTTAGTGAAATCATTAACGACGCATTTCAAAAAATTAATATCTTCATAAATTTAAATCATTGATATTTTCACAACATGAAATTCCAAATAAATTATATGCAGCGTAATTTAAATGAAAAATCATGCATAAGTTTACTTTCATCTCTAATCACATTTATTAATCAACCAGAAATGATATTTACAAACATGCCAAGTATAAATTCTAGTTCAATATTTTTAAACAAAATATACAAGAATTTTTAAACATAAATGTGATCGATGATTATTTCTCTCAACTTCTGGACTTTGAATTTCAAGATCGCGTTTAGCGAAAAATCCGGATTTTTTTCTAGGTCATCTCTGTGTATACAGGGGTCTGTCCAGACATTTTGCGACTGTTTTAGTAAAATTGTTAAAAAAAACTATTCATAATTTGTGATATAAACTAAGCGTTAAGTCACATTCTTTCAACCAGGGTCCTGATTTTGTGAATTTGTGCAAATAGGGTCCTGTTATTGCAAAAATTGGTAAAAATCTTTCCAAGTTTTTAAATTGTAAATAGATACAAGATTCTGCTCAACAATTGCTGCTACTAAATTAAAGATGAAACATACAAATATATATGGTATTTAACCTATACTGCTCAACACAGAATATTAATTTCGGACGAATAATGGAAACAAAATCACTCACATTTTTAATAATTTCAATTGGCATATTTTAAATAACACAACTTAGTAAAGTATCACTTTTAGTGTGTTGCGCATTAAGTAAACTTAAACAATTCCTAAATTTATAATATTTTATTTAAAAAATTGTCAAAAATTAATTTTTATGCACATAATATTCTAATAATTAATTTTATGAATAAATATAAATTGTTCAATTATTTATTCACAAAAAAATTATGATTTAATATTAATAAGAATGCGCACACAATGTTTGTCGAAGTAGAAATATTTTCTTAGAATATTACATTTGGAATTTAAACTTAGGGAAACTTAGTTCGTCTGGAACCGTCCTCCTTCCCCCTCCCAGAAGGATGTATTCGATAAACAAATCTGTGAAGGGTCTGATGAAGAGATAGATTATTTTGTGAAGGGTCCATTTTTATGAAAATATATTTTGTGAAGGGTCCGTTAACGGTTAATTTCTTCCAAACAAACTCCTGATAGTATGCTATTTCTAAAAATCGGCAGTCCGGCTTCTCAATAACCTTACGACTCAAAGATGTAGATCGAAATAGACAATATTTAACTGATTTATATATGAATGAGCTCACCTCGTCGGAATCATCGGAGGGCACACGCTGCCGTTTCCTCGAGGGAAGTCCAGCCGCTGAAATCCTTTAAAAAGACAAAAATAGAAATGTAAAAATTGTGAATGCAAATCTACTTAAAGGGTGACAATACCCCTGAAGCTACAAAATAATTGTCATTTTTTTACAAATTAAACATTGCACTCATACATGCACATATATTATTCTAGAAAAAACTAAACCAGTTAAAATAATTGAACAAATAAAACTCTTATTCAGGGTGCGTAGCCAGATTTTTCAACAAAAAACAAGCGCCTTTCAAGTAATTTTTAAGCACTCAAAAAATATTTTTAATCACTTTCCAAAACAATAATCATAATTATTGTGCAGTAATAAAATGTATTTTTTTCAATCATTTAAAGTTCTTAATTTTAGAACATAAAAATTAAAAAAATATTTTCAAAAAATTTAAATAAACATGAAAAAATAACTAGTTTCTGATAATTATTACAGAGAAAATTGTGAAAATCTAGAACGCCAATCGAAGCGGCAAAGAAACAAAAAAAATCACTGTTTAAAAAAGATAGAAAATCAAGCACTTTTTAAAAAACCCCAATAATACCCATGAAGCTAGTGTCAATTTTTAATCATGTTACGTAGTCAGATTTTTAAACAAAAAAAATAAGCATCTTTTTAAGTACTTTTCAAGCCCTAAAAAATACTTTTAATCAATTTTCTAAAAAAAATAAAAAATAATAATAATAATTAGGATCCGTGCAACAATAAAATTTATTTTTTTCTATCATTTAAAGTTTAGAAAATCAACCACTTTTTAAAAAAACACTAAGCACACTATTTTTATATTTGGTGAGGATGGCCGAGGTAAATTTAAAAGCTAAATGAGAGAAGGTACTTCGGTAGAATTTTATGCAAAATAGTTTTCTATGTGACATGATCATGATAAAATAACTAAGTTTCTGACAAAGAATTCTTTTTGCGATTATATTAGTCACCCCACAATTTATGCACAATTTTAAATACATTCAATACTGAGTGAATCAATTCATTTTTTTTAAAATTAATAATTACTTTACACAATTATGTAAAATAATAATAATAGTTCGAAATTATAAATAATTTATTTAACTATTATAATGCATGAATCCTTCCCACCGAATCCAGCTCAGTATTCGAACTTGCAAGTATTTAGTGAAATGATTGGAGCTTTCATGCGTTACGGACCGACTATAGGCCAAAATGGATTGTGGTTGAATGAATTATGAAAACGTTGAATAGAACAATGTGAAAACCACGCTTTTTTTCCATAATTCGAGGCAAAAATTGATATGGTAAAGAAAAAAAATCTGATTTGTGTAAAAGAAAAATTAAGCACTTTTTAAAATACACCCAATAAAAAATGTATGTTTAAGAGCTTTTAATAATCGAAAATAATGCTAAGCACCCTAGTTAACTGGTTATTTTGTAATTAATATTTAAATCGAATTAAAAAATAAAACGAGAGAAAAAATAATTCTTATTTTGCTATCTGGGATAGTCGAGAAAACGTTAACTTACCAGCTCATGCTGTTGCCAGATGAACAGGATTCCTGAAATAACAAAAAAAAAAAAAAGTAAATAAATGCACGTCAGGTGATACAATGCAGCTTAGAGTCATAAAAGAATATTTTATGATTAAACAGTGACATTTTAAAAACACTAAACATACCAGCACTTAATATATACTTATTTCTACCATAGCCGGTCAAATGAACGGATTTCATGTTTCTTGATTGAATGTATGAAATATGGTTGCTACGAAATAAATAATTTTTTTTAAAAAAAAACAATTGTTTATTGCCAATTTTTATGCATTATAAACACAAAGAATGTGATTTTTTAATTCATTGCTCAAAGCACATCTTCTACATATAGAGGGTGTTTTTAAAACATATTTTTTCTAATTATTATTTCCATAATTCTTATAATTAATATTCTTTCTTCTAAAAACTTGTGTTATCTTGATTGTTTGGACATTTTTTTGAATAAAAACAAGCAGTTAGTTAGAAATGAAGTAAAGCTAACAAAATAAAATACGAGAAGCTGTTTACCTATACATTTAGTATTTGTCACTTTTTCTTACACAAAAATGCCAATCTAAAATTTTAGGTACTGAAATTTGAATTCACAGTTATTCTGATTTGAACTCACCGCGCAACAGTCTTTGCAGAAATGTGCAACGCATTGAATGCAAAACGCATGACATCGTCATTTCTGATGCGATGACCTTATAAAGCAATAAATAGTTCTCCAGGTCAAGTGACCGGCTGGGGTAGTATTATTCAAAACAAGCAAAATACAAAAAATAGAACAATAGAATATTAACTGTATATAATTATTAGAAAAAGTCATGAAGTCAAATGTGCGAAAACGATATGATGATAAGCGCATTTTCAGGGTTGCCACTCAAATCTGGAAAAAAATTCCCTGTTTTCCCTGTACATATTATGCACTATATATTAAGAGGAAACAATAATTACTGTGCTCTTGTGTGAGCTATATTGGGCTAACTATATTTATTAGTTTTAATTGCCGGAAAAACAGCTGAATATACTTAAATAATGCTGTAGTAAATGAAATAGTTTAGTATAGCTGAAATATCATGGTTGAATATCCCATAGATTACACTTTAAGTGGTCACCATTTTTTAAAAGACAAAAATAAGAAACAAAATTCCCTGTATTTTCCCAGTTTGTAAAGAAAAAATCAAAATTCCCTGCATTTTCCCTGTTATTTTAGGTGATTTTTAAATTCCCCGTATTTTCCAGGTTTTCCCTGTTCTCCCTGTGGAGTGGCAACCCTGATTTTCGATGCAAAAGTTCTTAAACGGTCATTTGACCGGTTATGATATGTTATGACGTCATATTATTAGGCCCCGGATAGCTGTATTATAGGAAATCCATGGTTTTCAGAGGAAGTCATTTTATTAATCCTGATTTTCTGCGTCACAAAAAACATGAAAACGGAAGGATTCAAGTTGTTTCTCAGAACCTTATAATATCGGTTAAAATAATTTTCTCGAAATCCTCACATTTAAGTAAACAGAGTGCGTAGCCAAATCTTTCAACAAATGCACCTTTTAAGAACTTTTAAAAAAAAAAATATTTCTAATTGCTAGAGTTCTTGGGCCGTATTTATTCGACGCATTATAAGATTCTGCGTAAAATTATAATTATCAGGTGATAACAATGCAGCTGTATTGCCCGCATAAAATCGGTTTAATCGGTCTGTATAATTTGGTTAACATTGTAACGTTCAGACATAAATACAAACAGGGAAGTATATCAAAAATCTCCTGAATTAGAAACCCTTACATGTATGTTTAAATATAAAAGTATTGCTTATAAACTCTTGCAAAACATGCAATTAATGAAACACTACAGTGTGTCTAATAGTTTGGTCTACTTATTATAATATACTAATATAATATAATATTTTATATTTATATAACACAAGGGGTGATCAAATGAAAAGGTACGAAACGACGTAAAAACGTAACAATTAAATATTTGCATATTCCGGTATGGGAGAACGTAGCGAGACATCTCGGGATGCGATTGGAGTCTCTGACTGGGATCGGAGCATGCGCTGGTGCCCGCATGAGCAGGAGAGAGCAGAGGCTCTTATCAAAAGCGGCGTCCAAATGATGCGGCAGTCCGTATGAGGAACGGATGGCGTTCGCGTTGCAAAATTCGACGATTGATGAGCAGCGAGGTGTTATCCGATTTCCTCGAGCACAGAAAAACCATTAACTCCGATGTGTACTGTGAGACACTCTGACGCCTACGCAGGTCCATCAAGAACAAAAGACCGGGGCTGCTCACGGAGGGTGTGGTTCTGCTCCATGATAAAGTGCGTCCACACGTCTCCAGACTCACACACATGGAACTGGCCAAGTTCAAGTGGGAGACGTTGGACCATCCGCCCTACAATCCGGACTAGTCGCCCTGCGATTTCCATGTGTTTGGTCCACTGAAGAAACACCTGAAAGGGAAGCTCTTCAATTCGGACGACATACTCAAGGACGCTGTGAAGGACTGGGTCTCTTCAAGACCCCAGGAATTATGGGAACAAGGAATCCTGCGGCTTGTTCATCAGTGGGATCGTTGTGCACAGGCCTATGGTGTATATTTTGAATAAAATCTACATTCGTACCCACCGTGTCGTTTCGTACCTTTTCATTTGATCACCCCTTGTATATCATCTAATTTATCTAATCCTCAAATTAATATTATATATCGTCTAATTTAACTCATTGATACACAATCAAGTGCAAGCCAGTTTCAGTAGCGTAAAAACGATAAAGCTGTATAGCATCAGCTAATAAATAAGATTTTACATAGAATCTATAGTGCGAATAATGATTTGGCCACGGAATGTATATACTTTAAGAAAATTCAAAATAATTTTCAGACTTTACATTTTCATGACGAAATAACTAGTTTCTGACAAAGAACGCAAGTCTTGATTACATTAGCCACCAAAAAAAGATGGAGAGATTTTTCGGTTCGATATCAAGGAGTGGAAAATGAAGTCTCACATTGAGAATATCTTGCAAAATGCGGCAGAGTTGCACATGCGAGTGCCGTAATCTCACCGAACCCAGCTCAGTAGATGCAGACTCGTAAGTATTGCAACAAACATAAAAATGAGCTTTCATACGCTATGGACCGACGGTAGAGCGAAATAGATTGTGGTTGAATGAATTGTGAAAACGATGAACAACGCGAAAATCACGTTTTTTCAAAATATGTGGCGAAAATCGACCAAAGAATATATAAGAAATCTCAAAGAATGACAAAGAAATCTCATTTTCAAAAAGGGAAAATTAAACACTTTTTAAAAACACCCAATGAAAAAAAAAACACTTTTGAAGGCTTTTAAAAAACGAAAATAATCTTCTTTAAGCACATTTTAAACATTAAAAAAAATATTTTTAATCACTTTCAAAAAAAAATAAAATCATAATTAGGATCTGTGCAGTAATAAAAATTATTTTTTTTCTATCATTTATAGTTCTTAATCTATAAACATAAAATCAATAAAGTACGAAACTTTACATAATCATGGTGAAATAACTAGTTTCTGATAAATATTGCGGAGAAAATTGTGAAAATCATACATTTTTCGTAATTTAGAGCGACAATCTATACGACAATGAAAAAATCACTTAAAATGTACCTTTATAAGCACATTTTAAAAACGCTACGATCTATGAGTAAAGGTTTCATGCAGAAAACATGAAAAAATAATCACTATGAAAAATTTGCTTTTCAAGAAATAAAAACTTAAGCTAATGGTTCAAAGGATTAACCTCAAATATACTAATTAATTAGCGCTACCTATAAAGTGAAGGAATCAAAAACAAATAAATGTAATTTTTTTTTCTCCGAGGGATGCGCGAATAGTTGAAAATCGAAATAGAAGAGGGGAGTAAGTGGAATTTGGAAAAATATGGTCCTACTACGCAGAAAACCTTACGACAACCTTGCGACGGAATTTTCTTCTTAGTGTCACGAAAATGTTGGTACTAAAAACCTCTTTTTCAAATAAAGCAAAAATATTGCATCCTTTCATCCTAAGAGGATTAAGAATTATTTTTTAAAAACTATTGTCTCTTAGGTAAAAGGTCCATAATGCAGGGTTGGCAGGCTTTTGACATGTGACAGTTTTTGACGGTTTAAACCGTCACGTCAAAAACCTCACTGTCAAAAATGTCAAAAACCTATATTTATATGTGAAATTTAATTAATACATAAAATTTATATATTTTTTATAAAGGATAGTGTTTTTAAATATGTTCTAGAAAAAATAAATTTAAAATTTTGAAGAAACACTTATATTTTGAATAGTAACCAAAATCTTGTACTTTTGAAAGCTCACATCTTTTGTAATATTANGGTATGTAAATTTTACATCATTTTAACTGTGTAATTTTAAAATGCAAAATTTGAACTTTATTGATCAAGTCGTTTCTAAGTTAAAAAAATTTCAAAAAGACATGACTGCATTCGAATTGTGTCATTTAAAATTATGTAGTTTAAAATGATACATGAGTTAATGTGCCTTGGTATTCAAAATTGTTTCAACCATTATTAAACAAATTAGAATAAATTAAGTAATAATTTCAAAAAGATTACATTACATTTCCCTTAGTTAAACAAATTTTATAACAATGAATAAAATTTTTTAATTCGTTTAAATTTTTTATTTATTTATTATTATTATTTTTGTGTTCTGGAATACGTAAAATTAACAAGCCTAAATAGAATTAAAAGGAAAAACAAATAACCCAAATTCATCGAACAAAAGATCGGTTTAGTCAAAGAATTTGACTTATTATAGATAGCACTTAAAACGTGAAAATCCGATTAATAGAACAAAATGTAACTGACAAAATGTAACGACTGTTTTAGTAAAATTGTTAAACTATTCATAATTTGTGATATAAACTAAGCGTTAAGTCACATTCTCTCACCCAAGGTCCTGATTTTGTGCAAATAGGGTCCTGTTATTGCAAAAATTGGTAAAAACCTTTCCAAGTTTTTAAATTGTAAATAGATACAAGATTCTGCTCAACAATTGCTGCTACTAAATTAGAGATGCAACATACAAATATATTTGGTATTTAACCTATACTGCTCAACACAGAATATTAATCTCGGACGAATAATGGAAACGAAATCACTCACATTTTTAATAATTTCAATTGGCATATTTTAAATAACACAACTTAGTAAAGTATCACTTTTAATGTGTTACGCATTAAATAAACTTTAACAATTCCTAAATTTATAATATTTTATTTAAAAAATTGTCAAAAATTAATTTTTATTTACATAATATTCTAATAATTAATTTTATGAATAAATATAAATTGATCAATTATTTATTTACAAAAAAATTTATCATTTAATATCAATAATAATGTACACACAATGTTTGTAAAAGTAGAAATATTTCCTATGAATACTACATTTGGAATTTAAACTTTGAGAAACTTGGAAAACTTAGTTTGTTTCGAACAGTCTTTCTTTTTTTTCTTCCCCCAGGAAGGGTTTATTCGATTAACAAAACAATAATGAAGATAAACAAATTTGTGAAGGGTCCGATTAAAAGATAAATTATTTTGTGAAGGGTCCGTTTTCATGAAAAGATATTTTGTGAAAGGTCCGTTAACGGACCCAAATCTCTTCTTAACAGATCCCTGGTAATAGATGCTATAATAGTGCTAAGGACCTTATTTAATTCAAATTTGCTATGCTATTGTGATTTATTTCTAGATTCTAGGATAAGAATATGAATTGGAAAGCTCCATGTACCATCATACCATGGATGCATTAAACCATATAGCTTGAAGTAAACATCTGTATTTCAATATTTTAACATGATTCATGCTTAAATGGGGTATTTATCGATTACGTATTGGCGACTGCT
>NC_092212.1:88380924-88386479 GCF_043381705.1 Parasteatoda tepidariorum | reverse complement strand
TATAAATGTTTGTTAACGGTTAATTTCTTCCAAACAAACTCCTGATAGTATGCTATTTTTAAAAATCGGCAGTCCGGCTTCTCAATAACCTTACGACTCAAAGATGTAGATCGAAATAGACAATATTTAACTGATTTATATATGAATGAGCTCACCTCGTCGGAATCATCGGAGGGCACACGCTGCCGTTTCCTCGAGGGAAGTCCAGCCGCTGAAATCCTTTAAAAAGACAAAAATAGAAATGTAAAAATTGTGCATGCAAATCTACTTAAAGGGTGACAATACCCCTGAAGCTACAAAATAATTGTCATTTTTTTACAAATTAAACATTGCACTCATACATGCACATATATTATTCTAGAAAAAACTAAACCAGTTAAAATAATTGAACAAATAAAACTCTTATTCAGGGTGCGTAGCCAGATTTTTCAACAAAAAACAAGCGCCTTTCAAGTAATTTTTAAGCACTCAAAAAACATTTTTAATCACTTTCCAAAACAATAATCATAATTATTGTGCAGTAATAAAATGTATTTTTTTCAATCATTTAAAGTTCTTAATTTAAGAACATAAAAATTAAAAAAATATTTTCAAAAAATTTAAATAAACATGAAAAAATAACTAGTTTCTGATGATTATTGCAGAGAAAATTGTGAAAATCTGGAACGCCAATCGAAGCGGCAAAGAAACAAAAAATCACCGTTTAAAAAAGATAGAAAATCAAACACTTTTTAAAAAACCCCAATAATACCATGAAGGGTTTATTTGATTAAAAAAACACTTAGCACCCTGTTTTTATATTTTGTGATGATGGCCGAGGTAAATTTAAAAGCTAAATGAGAGAAGGTACTTCAGTAGAATTTCATGCAAAATAGTTTTCTACGTGAATAGTTTCATGCAAAGTAGTTTTCTTTCTGGCAAAGAATTCTTTTTGCGATTATATTAGTCACCCCACAATTTATGCACAATTTTAAATACATTCAATACTGAGTGAATCATTCATTTTTTTTTTAAATTAATAATTACTTTACACAATTATGTAAAAAAAAAAATAATTCGAAATTATAAATAATTAATTTAACTATTATAATGCATGAATCCTTCCCACCGAATCCAGCTCAGTATTCGAACTTGCAAGTATTTAGTGAAATGATTGGAGCTTTCATGCGCTACGGACCATCGATAGGGCGAAATGGATTGTGGTTGAATGAATTATGAAAACGTTGAATAGAACAATGTGAAAACCACGCTTTTTTGCATAATTCGAGGCAAAAATTGATATGGTAAAGAAAAAAAAATCTCATTTTTGTAAAAGAAAAATTAAGCACTTTTAAAAATACACCCAATAAAAAATGCATATTTAAGAGCTTTTAATAATCGAAAATAATGCTACGCACCCTAGTTAACTGGTTATTTTGTAATTAATATTTAAATCGAATTAAAAAATAAAACGAGTGAAAAAATAATTCTTATTTTGCTATCTGGGATAGTCGAGAAAAAGTTAACTTACCAGCTCATGCTGTGGCCAGATGAACAGGCTTCCTGAAATAATAAAAAAAAGTAAATAAATGCACGTTTCTTAAGAGTCATAAAAGAATATTTTATGATTAAACAGTGACATTTTAAAAACATTAAACATACTAACACTTAATATATACTTATTTCTACCATAGACGGTCCGATTAAAAGGAAAATCCGATTAGGGTCCGATTAAAAGAAAAATCATTTTGTGAAGGGTTCGTTTTTAATTTAAAATATTTTGTGAAGGGTCCATTTTTAAGAAAAGATATTTTGTGAAGGGTCCGTTAACGGACCCAAATTTCTTCTTAACAGACCCCTGATATCGTCTAATTTAATCCATTGATGCACAAACGTAAACAAGTACAAACCGGTTTCAGTAGCGTAAAAACGATAAAGCTGTATAGCATCAGCTAATAAATAAGATTTTACATAGAATCTATAGTGCGTCTAATAATTTGGCCACGGACTGTATATACTTTAAGAAAATTCAAAATAATTTTCAGACTTTACATTTTCATGACAAAATAACTAGTTTATGACAAAGAACGCAAGTCTTGATTACATTAGCCACCAAAAAAAGATTGAGAGATTTTTCGGTTCGATATCAAGGAGTGGAAAATGAAGTCTCACATTGAGAATATCTTGCAAAATGCGGCAGAGTTGCACATGCGAGTGCCGTAATCTCACCGAACCCAGCTCAGTAGATGCACATGCAGACTCGTAGGTATTGCAACAAACATAAAAATGAGCTTTCATACGCTATGGACCGACGGTAGAGCGAAATAGATTGTGGTTGAATGAATTGTGAAAACGATGAACAACGCGAAAAATCACGCTTTTGCAAAATTTGGGGCGAAAATCGACATGGTAAAGAAAAATCTCATTTTCAAAAAGGGAAAATTAAACACTTTTTAAGAACACCTAATGAAAAAAAAACACTTTTGAAGCTTTTAAAAAACTAAAATAATCTCCTTTAAGCACATTTTAAACGTTAAAAAAATATTTTTAATCACTTTAAAAAAAAAAAAATCATAATCTGTGCAGTGCTAAAAATTATTTTTTTTCTATGATTTAAAGTTCTTAATCTATAAACATAAAATCAATAAGGTACAAAACTTTACATAATCATGGTGAAATAACTAGTTTCTGATAAATATTGCAGAGAAAATTGTGAAAATCATACATTTTTCGCAATTTAGAGCGACAATCTATATGAAAATGAAAAAATCACTTAAAATGTACCTTTAAGCGCATTTTAAAAACGCTACGATCTATGAGTAAAGGTTTCATGCAGAAAACATGAAAAAATAATCACTATGAAAAATTTGCTTTTCAAGAAATAAAAACTTGACTTAATGGTTCAAAGGATTAACCTCAAATATACTAATTAATTAGCGCTACCTATAAAGTGAAGGAATCAAAAACAAATAAATGTACTTTTTTTTCTCCGAGGGATGCGCGGATAGTTGAAAATCGAAATAGAAGAGGGGAGTAGGCTATGTGACAGGAGGCAACCTAGTTGAAAGCAACTAGCGGTTTCGGTGAAGTTGAAACGTGCCATATAATGATGGTTGCCCGGTTGCTTTTAACTAGCAACTGAAGTTAAAACCTTTCAACTTTAGTGGAGCAGCCAGATTAGTTGAAACGTGTCATATAGTAGTTTCCAAATACTTTCAACCTTAACTAGCAACCGTTTAGTAAACAAAATACACGTGCTGATTCTGACGCATCCTGAATTTTTATCTTTTAAATTTGAACTTGGTTTAATCTTCTAACTATGACTAGTTTTAAATGGAATTCTAGTGATATATGTATTTTTTTTTTAGAAATTTTTCAAACGTATCCTCGTCTTTGGGACATAAATAACAAAGATTATGCGAATAAACTAATTCCCAGGGGTCTGTCCAGACATTTTGTGAAAGGTCCGTTTTTCGTGAAATTGTGAAAAAATTACTCACATTCTTTCAACCAGGGTCCGCTTTTATGAATTTGTGCAAATAGGGTCCGTCATTGAAAAAAAAAATTTTTCAAGGAGTTTTTAAATTGTATAGACATACAAGATTATGCTCAACACTGTAAAATTGTAATTAAAAAAAATTTAAATTTTTAAAAATAATCAACAATTGCTCCTTCTAAATTAAAGATGCAACATACAAATATTTGGTATTTAGCCTATACTGCTGAACGCAAAATATTAATTTCGGACGAATAATGGAAGAATCGTCTGCCGAAGACATAACTCAATTCGTTTACATCCATCTTTCTTGTTTTCTGCTCTGGACAGGGTTTATTCGATTAACAAAATAATAATGAAGATAAACAAATTTGTGAAGGTCCGATTAAAAGAAAAATCATTTTATGAAGGGTCCGTTTCTAAGTTAAAATATTTTGTGAAGGGTCCGTTTTTAAGTTAAAATATTTTGTGAAGGGTCCGTTTTTATGAAAAGATATTTTGTGAAGGGTCCGTTAACGGACCCAAATTTCTTCTAAACAGACCCCTGAATTCCCTACAAACTAATTTCCTCTGTGGAGATATTAAAAGTTGCAAATTATTATTGAATTTTAAAAGTGAATGAAAAAAAAATTAGCATATTACTAATTACAAATGCTTAAATATTTGAAAATTCAAAATTATAAAGCTTGAACGCTAAGCTTTTTAAACTCATTTTGACAGATTTTGATAAATATTTCTTTGACAGATATTTCCGAGTACTAATGAAATTTTGAAAGCAAACGAAAGAAATTATTTTGCTTTTAAATCACCTTTTTTCTGTTCTAGTTCTTCTTTCAGAACCTCAGCTATCAGCTCAACGACTACTTCAAGTACATCGTCAATAATCGCTTCCATGATAATTAAAAGAGCTTTTAGCAATAAACTTTATTGAAAAATGTAAGTTCTGGTATTGGACTGTTATATACTATAATAGTCCAATACCAGTGGCGTTCTGGTATTGGGACTATTCAGAGTTGGTTGAACAAGCGAAGGTTGTAACGTGTGATCACAAATGAGAAACCAAAAACCGGTTTCTTAACTTAGTTGCCTCCACTTGGTTGCCTAGTGTCATCAGCACTTAAGTGGAATTTGGAAAAATATGGTCCTACTACGCAGAAAACCTTACGACAACCTTGCGTCGGAATTTTCTTCTTAGTGTCACGAAAATGTTGGTACTAAAAACCTCTTTTTCAAATAAAGCAAAAATATTGCATCCTTTCATCCTAAGAGGATTAAGAATTATTTTTTTAAAAACTATTGTCTCTTAGGTAAAAGGTCCATAATGACCAGCGATAAGATCAAAATGCATCGTCTATTAAAATTTCATCACAAGGTTGATTTTAGCTGAGCATACAAGACTTTGCGAAAGAAACCTTATAAGATTATTTTCACCTTGAGACTAGCTTTATTCAAGGATTTTTCAACGCTTGAAAAAGTCAACTTCGATTTAAGGTTTTTATATAGAAGGTTGTTTTCCAAGTTTATAGATTAGGGCAGAGGACGCCAAAGTGGTCTATATAGACCCCCAGGGGTCTATTTAACATAAGCGGGGGTCGATCTGAGCCAGGGGGTTGAATGGGGGTCGATCCGAACCGGAAGGGTCGATTGGTCGAAGGATTATCAGTATTTTTCAGATGTGACAATTAGAAATAAAAGAAGAAGACTTGGAAATATATACAGGTAATTTTCAAAAATTGGGCAACGATTTTAAACTGCGTTTTGTTGATTTGGAAAACATTGACATCCCTGATTGGATTATTGTGCCATTTTCTGCTCAAATTGAAAACGTGGGCGTCAACCTGCAAGCTTGCTGAATTATTATGGGGATTTGAAGCAAAGACACTTTTTAAAAATTTAACAATAAGCAAATTTTGGACAAATATAAATATAATGCAAAAATATGTACAACTTTACGAAATAGGTCAGCCATTTATGCTAGCATTTCCAAGTTCCGATATGGTTGAAGCCGGTTTCAGTCACGTAAATTCAATCTTAACTAAGTACAAAGAACATCCATGCCTTGTCCGGGATTCGAACCCAG
>NC_092212.1:88364702-88378528 GCF_043381705.1 Parasteatoda tepidariorum | reverse complement strand
GAAAGGAAAGAAATACTCCTGATTTTTCTGTTCTCATTTCGAAATAAAATTAAAAAAAATAATAACAAAAATTCTGAAATCACAGAAATTTAAAAGATAATTTGCTCTAGAAATAATGTTTTTTCTTTCATTTTTTTAAAGAACACTATAATTTGAAAAGAAGATGATAAAAATTTTTATATTTTAATAAAATAAGACTGTGCGCAGAGATTTTGTTACAAATTCAGATATTCGGAACACCACGAAATTGAGGGGGGGAGGGAGTAAATTCCATTTTAAAAATTAGATTTTTCGGCGACCTAAATCCATGACTTTCCATAATTTGTTTAAAAAACTAGTTAAAATCATGAAATTTCATGACAAATTTTGTTCAATACCGAAATTTATGACTTTCCATGATTTCTCATGACTTTCCAGGTGAGCAGATACCCTGCATATATGTTTGTTGTTTTATTATTAAAAGTATCTTTCAGAAAGATATTAGCTCTAGAGAGTTTAATCACAGATAGCTCGAAAAAATTCTGCCGCAGGATTTTATAAATCTACAAAAAAGATGCCACATAAAACAGAAAATATTAAAAGTAATTGATTATAGTTTAGAAAAATGAACTCACCTCCGCAGATGAAGAAGAGGGCTGCCTCCTCCTCGAGGGTCCAGCTGCCTGGAACCTTAAAAAGAAAAAAAATAATAATGTAAAAATTGTGCTTGAAAATCAGGGGCGTAGTTTAAAGGGTGACAATACCCATGAAGTTACAATTTTTAATCAGGGAGCGCAGTCAGATTTTTCAGCAAAAAAAATAAGCACTTTTTTTAGCACTCAAAAAAATAATTTTAATCACTTTCCAAAAAATAATAATAATAATAATTAGGATCTGTGCAGTAAGAAACGTTTTTTTTTTCAATTAAAGATCTTAATTTAATGACATAAAATCTATAAAATTTAAAAAACTTTGCATAATAATGATTAAAAAAAAACTAGTTTCTGATAAATATTGCGGTGAAAATTTTTATATCATTATAATATAACCGTCACTGAACAGCCGACAAAATATTTAGGGTTTACTAATGTTCAACTTCGTAGCCTTGTTATTTTGAACTAATCTAGAAAACTCCTAGATCAGCACCCAGGGGTCTGTCCAGACATTTTGTGAAAGGTCCGTTTTTGTAAAATTTTGAAAAAATTACTCGTAATTTGTGAATATAAAATAAACGTTAAGTCACACTCTTTCAACCAGGGTCCGCTTTTGTGAATTTGTGCAAATGGATTCCGTTATTGCAAAAAAACTCAAGGGGTTTTTAAATTGTAAAGACATACAAGATTATGCTCAACACAGTAAAATTACAGTTAAAAAAATTAAATTTTAAAAAATAAACAGCAATTTGCGGCTACTAAATTAGCGATGTAACATATAAATATTTGGTATCTAGCCTATACTGCTGAACGCAGGATATTAATTTCGGACGAATAAAGGAAGAATCGTCTGCCGAAGACAAAATTTAGTCTCAAACTAGTCCATAATTTAGCTTCAAATATGTATTTTATCATTTAAAATTACACAGTTAAAATTATGTAAATATCTGCATGCAATAAGTTTTGACCAATACAAAATAATAATACATTTTTTCCATGGGATTATTTTTCTATTATCGTTGGGCGTTGTTTTGCTTGTTATAAAATACAACATAGTGTAATAATTATAAGTAGAGAAAAATTTTACTTACTTGGCACTGGGACCGGCAGAACTTTCACATTCCTGAAAGTAAATAAAAGCATGCTTCTTAGAGGAACAAAAGAATATTTTATAGTCAAATACTTTTTTAACCCCGTAACACTTAAAAATGGAAAAAAAATTGACTGTTTATTTTGTTCTCTATAGTACTATAAAAGTTAGAAAATGGTTTCTTATTGCAAAAATAAAATTACAGGGTGCGTAGCCAAATTTTTCAACAAAAAATAAGCGCCTTTTAAGTACTTTCTATCCACTCAAAAAATACATTTTTAAGCTCTATATACCAGGTGTCTGTCCAGATATTTTGTAAAAGGTCCGGTTTTGTAAAATTGTGAAAAAATGACTCGTCATTTGTGAATATAAAATAAACGTTAAGTCACATTCTTTCAACCAGGGTCCGCTTTTGTGAATTTGTGCAAATAGGGTCCTGTCCGTAATTGTAAAAAAACTTCTTCAGGGAATTTTTAAATTGTAAAGACATAAAAGATTATGCTCAACACTGTAAAATTATAATTAAAAAAATTAAATTTTAAAAAATAAAGAGCAATTGCAGCTACTAAATTAGCGATACAACATATAAATATTTGGTATTTAGCCTATACTGCTGCTGAACGCAGAATATTCATTTCGGAAGAAAAAAGGAAGAAGCGCCTGACAAAATTTAGTTCCTTTAATATTTGTCTTTCTCACCCCACCCCCCTTCCTGGGAAGGGTTTATTCGATTAACAAAACAATAATGAAGATAAATAAAATTGTGAAGAGTTCGATTAAAAGATAAAATATTTTGTGAAGGGTCCATTTTTAAGTTAAAATATATTGCGAAGGGTCCGTTTTTATGAAAAGATATTTTGTGAAGGGTCTGTTAACGGACCAAAATTTCTTCTAAACAGACCCCTGTATACATTAACAAAATATAAAATAATTTTCAAATACTTTACATGATCATGATAAAATAACTAGTTTCTGACAAAGAACTATTTTCTTGATTATATTAGCCACCAAAAAATGATTGAGAGATTTTTCGGTTTCATTTCATTTGGTGGAAAATAAAAACTGAAATTGAGAATACTTTTGCAACATGCAGCAGCAGAATTGTAGATAAGAGTGCTCACCGACTTCTGCTCAGTAGATGCACATGCGGACTCACAAGTATTTCATCAAACATGTAAAATGATTGGCGCTTTTATACGCTATGGACCAAGGGTAGGCTGCAAAATGGATTGTGGTGGAATGAATTGTGAAAACGTTGAATAGAAGAAGAATGTGAAAAGCACGATTTTGCATCATACGTGACAAAAATCGACATGGTGAAGAAAAATAATCACATTTTCGAAAAGGGAAAATTAAGCACTTTTAAAAGCACCTAATGAGAAAAGTACCTTTAAAGGCTTTTAAAAAACAAAAATCTAAAAGGAGCACCTTTAAGCACTTTTTAAAAACGCTACGCACCATGTTAAATGCAATAACTACTGTATTTAAAGTTTTTACATAGACATAAAAAAGTAATGGATTGCACACACGTTATTCAATTAGAGTAAATTAAACAAAATTTTGAAGCTCAATATAGCATAACTATTAATAATATATAAAAACACAATAATATGATTTTCGATACATAAATTTTACAAATATTTTGCAGTATATATATACACAGAAGAGCCATTATATTATGACCACCCTCCATCTATAACAATGGGCCCGCCCAGGTTTTCATGGTTTCTCGCCCACGAACAGTGTTTTCATGGGGCACATTAGGACCCATAATCCTCATAGAACAATCCCTGACGTCTCTAAGCTACTTGAACATAGTTGCAGACCAGGTTTACCCATTCATGGCAACAGTTGATCCTGCGGGGGATGGTGTTTACCGACAGGATAATGCATCATGTCATAAGGTTCGAATCGTCATGGATTGGTTCGAGGAACATTCCAGTGACTTTCAAGTCATGTCTTGGCCACTAAATTCTGCTGACCTTAATCTAATAGAGCATTTGTGGTCCTACTTGGAAAACCAAATTCGTGCTGCCACGCTACCCCCTCGCAATGTGAGGGAATTGCAGGACCAGTTGGTGAGCGCTTGGTACCAGATACCTCAGACTACTTATCAGCATCTTGTGGAATCAATGTCACGGGGGGTGCTAGCAGTTTTGAGGGCTAAAGGTGGTCCTACATGTTATTAGCAGGGGGGTCATAATGTAATGGCTCCTCGGTATATATATAATATCGACTTTTTTTTAATAAAAACAAAACATGACTTACCATGGGTCTCTTTCGGGACGTTGAGGCCCCCGCCAACTAAAAGAGAAAACAATCAATTTAATATTTTATCCCCTTAACATTTTTTATTCATGCAAATTTTATAACTCATGGATGATCTCTTTCTAAGGATTTAATTTTTTATAACGAACATTTGTTTTATAATTTATTCTTTTATTTTTATCTTTTATTCACTCGTTCTCCGGTCTATAATGATGGAATCGAAAATGAGTGATAGTAGATAGATTTTCAATCGTTTCTACATTATTGCAAACATAGTAATTACATTCATAAGACATTTTTATAAGTGTGAGCCATAATAGTTATGAGTCAAATGAGGCGAACCGGGTTCGAATCCCAGGCGATACGAATTCCGCATCCGGCTTGCACCGAGCACAATGCTGACGTGAAATATCCTCAGTAGTAGACTGACCATGGGTTATAGCCCCCTTGCCGTCAGGCTAACTGTGGGGGTTTCTCGTGGTCTTCCTTTCCATGTAACACAAATGCGGGTTAGCTCCATCAAAAAGTCATCCACGAAAGTAAATTTCTCTCAATACTCGATCCAAGAGTCTTCTGGATTGGGTTCAAAATTTTAAGGCTACGGAGTTGAACATTAGTAATTGTAAACCCATAAAATTGGGTCGGCTGTTGAACGACGATTATAAAATAGTTATGAACGAGGGCTGAGATAGCTTGGTTGGTAGGGCACTGAGCCCATGTCCAAGAGGGCGTGGGTTCGATCTCCGTTAGCCGAAGACTCCGAGTGTAGTAAATGATGACTGACGTTAAATCTGTCGAGTCACAAAGTCCTCCATGTTATCATAACTAACCCACCTCTGGGGTATTGCATTGTGAAAACGTTGAATAGAACAATGTGAAAACCAAGCTATTGCATAATACGTGGCAAAAAACAACATGGAAAAGAAAAAAATCTCATTTTCGAAAAGGGAAATAAATTCAAGCACTTTTTAAAAATACCTAATAAGAAAAGCACATTTAAGGGCTTTTAAGAAACGAAAATTGAAATTAAGCACCTTTCAGCACTTGTTAGAAACGCTAAGCAACCTCCTCATTATCATACTAGATTTTTTTCGATGCACAATGCTATAAAATGACAAATACGATGTTTTTCATTCAACTTTCTTTAAAAAAAGAAAGAAAATTTTTTTTTTTTAAGGATATTTAGCATTTACCGTCGCTATAGTGAACCTTCAAGGGACTGAAGTTCACTATAATGGGAGTTCACTATATCCGTTCCGCAAACAATTTTATCTAATCCTTCCGAACTCCTTTTTTTATTATCAGGGGTCTCTCCAGACATTTTGTGAAAGGTCCGTTTTTCGTGAAATTGTGAAAAAATTACTCTCATTCTTTCAACCAGGGTCCGCTTTTATGCATTTGTGCAAATAGGGTCCGTTATTGCAAAAAAAAACTTTTTCAAGGAGTTTTTAAATTGTAAAGACATACAAGATTATGCTCAACACTGTAAAATTATAATTAAAAAAATTAAATTTTAAAAAATAAACAGCAATTGCTTCTTCTAAATTAGAGATGCAACATACAAATATTTGGTATTTAGCCTATATTAATTTCGGACGAATAATGGAAGAATCGTCTGCCGAAAACAAAACTTAATTCGTTTACATCCATCTTTCTTGTTTTCTGCCCTGGAAAGGGTTTATTCGATTAACAAACTAATAATGAAGATAAACAAATTTGTGAAGGGTCCGATTAAAAGAAAAATCCTTTTGAGAAGGGTCCGTTTTTAAGTTAAAATATTTTGTGAAGGGTCCGTTTTTATGAAAAGATATTTTGTGAAGGGTCCGTTAACGGACCCAAATTTCTTCTAAACAGACCCCTGATTATACATTATTTAAATAAATGACCCATAAAATGCAATACAAAAATGACTGAAAAATAATACTTAGTATCAAAAAATGTGTTAATTTGCTTTTATTTTTTATTACTCTTCCTCTTGTCTACAAAAAAAAAAAAAAAAAAAAAAAAAAAAAAAAAAAAAAAAAAAAAAAANAAAAAAAAAAAAAAAAAGTAATCTTTAGCTGATTTAGAGAAAAATGTGTGCATACATAAATGTGCCTGAATGTGTGCCTGGGTAGGCCTTTGTTTAGGGATGGAAAAGTTGTGATAAAAGAAGCAAACAAGAGAAAATGCTTTTCGCTATATTCCACTCTATAGATGCAGGGGTCTGTCCAGAAATTTTGTAAAAGGTCCATTTCTGTAAAATTGTGAAAAAATGACTCGTAATTTGTGAATATAAAATAAACGTTAAGTCACATTCTTTCGACCAGGGTCCCGCGTTAGTGAATTTGTGCATATAGGGTCCGTTATTGCAAAAAAAGCTTTTCAAGGAGTTTTTAAATTGCGATGACATACAAAATTATGCTCAACACTGTAAAATTATAATTAAAAAAATTAAATTTTAAAAAATAAACAGCAATGGCAGCAACTAAATTAGCGATGCAACATACAAATATTTGGTATTTTGCCTGTACTGCTAAACGCAGAATATTCATTTCGGTCGAATAAAGGAAGAAGCGTCTGCGGAAGACAAAATTTAGTTCGTTTACGTCTGTATTTCTCCCCCCCCCCCCCCNACAAAACAATAATGAAGATAAGCAAATTTGTGAAGGGTCCGATTAAAAGATAAATTATTTTGTGAAGGTTCCGCTCTGTTAACGGACCCAATTTCTTCTAAACACACCCCTGAATATATCCACAAAAAATTACTTTATGTATAGAAAGACACGGGACCGAACATTTCGTTGATTATATCCGGGAGTTCGCTATAGCGGGGTTTGACTGTATTTTCTTCCCTAAATGAATTTAATAAGTTTTCTTTACAAAACTTATTTATTCTTCTTAACAGTTTTCAATTCCAAAATTAAAAAAAAAAAATATTTGCAGTATAAATAATGTTTAAAAAAACCGAGTCCAGCTTTTTTCTTCTTTTCTTTTCTTTTATCGTTAAATGCATAAAGAAAAGTGATGCAATTAAAACAAGCATTTCGGTAAAATGTCATCTAAATCAAGACAAAGATTGAAGCTCAATATTCTTGAGGAGTGGGCGGGGCGAAAAAAGGAAACGGGGAGTGATTTACGTAGAGAGAACCACGCCCCCTTTTCCTGTTACAAAGAACGTTGTCACGTGCAGGACAGCTGCTACATTTTAGATTTTCAAATCCACGACTTCCCGTGATTCTCCACGACTCATTCCAATTGACTTAACGAAGTTACTATTTTCTCCGACAAAAACACAACAATAAATTAAAAAAAGCATCATAATAACATTCATTGAAATGATAGATAGTACACTGTTTTACTCTGCATCTTCATATTTATAGATTTTAAAATTGAAAAACAGAGTAAAAGAGTTTAAAGCAATAAAATAGTCGAAAAATATACAAAAGCAAACAATAATTATTTTTTTCCCCTGCAGAATTACATTCTGAAGATACTTTTCTTGTTCATCAGAAAGGAGAGAAATACTCCTGATTTTTCTGTTCTCATTTCGGAATAGCTAAGCTAAATTCAGCTATAAGTTTTAATTGATAAAATTAAAATATTAATAATAACAAAAATTCTGAAATCACTGAACTTTAAAAGACAATTCGATCTAGAAATGATGTTTTTTCTTTCATTTTTTAAGAACACCATAATTTTTAAAGAACGTGATAAAAACATTTCATATTTTAATCAAATATGACTGAGTGGAGATTTTTTTTACAAAGTCAGATATTCGGAACACCGTGAAATTGGGGGGAGGGGTAAATTCCATTTTAAAAATTAGATTTTTCGCGACCTAAATTCATTACTTCCCATGATTTTTTTAAAAAACAGTTAAAATCAATGACTAATTTTGCTAAATACCGAAATTCATAACTTTCCAGGTGCGCCCTGCACATGATTCCGGGACGATTTTCGCTCCAGTAAACCCTATCATCCCCTGTATTTTTGAATGGGGGTGGATTCTGAGTTTTGTTTTGAACAGTAAAATTCAATAAAAATAGTCGAATACTGATGTGCATACTGATATGAAGAAAAATTCATAAAATGAGGACTTTTTACGTTTCACAATTAAGATTTTCATTATTTTACAGTCACATTTAGACATGTATTTGTAATTTGTACGTTAGCACGTGAGGTTTATTTAATGAATTAAATTGGTTTTTAACTAAAAAAATAGCTATTATTTTTTTTAAATATTTTTATTTAAATTAATAGATTATAATGTAGTTAACATTTGTAGGTATTTTTATAACAATTTAAATTTCATATTGATATAAATATTCTGATATTTTTACTGCTTTTTCAATGTAGCACGTGCATCGGATTTGGCGCATTTTTTTTTCTGGCCAATATTTCGCAAACAAATCGCTTTTTACTTTCGCTCTGTAACTTATATCGATGCGTTGAAATAATTTTTCTTTAATAATTTCAAGCGAATTTAATTATATATTTTAGTTGTACAAACTAAAAAATATATATTAAAGTACATTTCATGTAATAAAAAGAAATTTGGATCAAAAATAAAATTATCTTTTAATAAATTCCGTTATTAAATAAAATTTATAAGCAGAAGAATATATTTTTTTTCATTATTTAGAAAATTACTTCAGTATACAGGAAAAATTGCTTGGATATTCATATTTATTAGGAAATTTTGTATTTATTACTGTGCATTTATTATTCAGGAAATATTAACTAGGTTATTATAGGTTCTATTATTGATAATAGGTCCTGCTATTAACTAATTATTATAGGTTGTCAAAAGTGTGGCTATTTTTAAATATTTGTATTTTATTTTGATTTCTGTAAATAAAAAGGGAATAATTCTCTTTTTGATTATCAAAATTTTTTTTTTTATAAAATGTAATTTAAGTCGAGAACTATCAATGTTTCAAACAATTATATAGCGTCTTCTTATAAGAAATTTTGCAATTCTTTTTTTAAATAAAGAGACAAATAACAAAACATGTTATTTTAGTTTAAATACTTTTATCATTTTATGTTAATTCACTAAATTTTTTCATTATTATACTTAATCTTAGTAAAAAAAAAATGTATGCATTAAAATTAGTTATAATCGCGTAATTTATATCTTCGGTTCACTTAGGTTCCAAATAAAAATTCTTAATAATTATACATCATAGATTCAAAATAAAAATTCTTAATTTTATTTCTAAATCATATTTAACTAATGTTATTAACCTTTAATGATTAAGCAAGTAAAATTAAATAATTAAATTTACAGCGCATATTATAATGTTGTATTTTGATTTAAAAACTTCAAAGTGTTCATTATCAGAGATGCCAACTTGCTCCGGACAGCAAATAAATATTTTAAAGTGGTAGTTTATAAATTTTAATTCTTGGTTTAATAAATTCAATTTAGTAGATTTTTATCCACCACTATTTCTAAATAATTCGTAGGCTTATATAATTCACCACTTTACAATAGTCATGGCATGCTATATCTTTTAAAAAGCAACCATGAATAGTTAAATATTTGCAAAATTTAGTCTGTATATATTTACCATTTTTTTCATTATTATGGCATGTCCGGAGCAGTTGGCATCTCTGCATTATGCTTTTTAAATGCTTTTTTCTTTTACAAAAGATTAGAAATAGGTATTGTTATGTACTGAGTTAAATGTTATCATTTTAAATTTAGATTTTATTTTAATATACAGTATTTCGAAAATAATTTTAGGAAATTATAAGAATTTTAGCTAGAAACTTATTTTTCTACTATTTTATGCAACAAAATTAACACGTGCGCCTTAACTAAAATTAAATAAAATGCTCTTACACCTAGAAAATTAGAAGAGATTCTGAATTTACAATGTTCTTAGATAATAAAAATCGAAAAATTAAAACAATCTGTGGAGAGATTTTTAAAAAAATCCACATTTTTGCTCACGAAGTACGATATTTCAAAGATGTTAGAATCATTTTATACTTATAAATAGGAAAAAAATAATATATTTGTATTAACTATTCATAATAACCGTTTATAATAAATTCTATAATTATTAGAAGTTTATTAATTGTTAATTATAGTCGATGAACCACTATTTAAAAAAACAAAAATAATAAAAACTTAATTCGACTTTAGCGATACAAGCACTGCGAAATTAAAACTAACAAAACAAAACAAAACACGTTTAACCTTGTGTCGCAGAGCGAATTACTCTACATTATCTGTGGATGATATCTTGAAAATCAAAAGCGATTTGAATTTAAGTGATCGTGCAACTTTAAAAATGGCAGCTTCCTTTCACGTGAGTACACGAAGTAGAAAAGCAATTGAACCAGGATTAAAAACAAAACTTAATATCACAGCTCATTCTGTCGACGATTATTTTGCTTTTAAGAAATTTCCTTTCGTTTGTATAAAAGGCGATGAAGTCTCGGATGCTCCTGCGCTTGGAGTTTACTGCAAAGATGTTCACTTAGAAATGGGTATTGATGGAGGTGGATTTTTAAAAATATGTCTTTCCGTACAATCATATGAGTTGGGACTTCGAGTGCAGCGGTAAGCGTGCTAAGTATGATGAGGGGATAGCTGCAAGGAAATTTAAGGATTCCGGAGTTAAACAACTATTCATTCTAGCAGCCGCTCCGAAAGTAGATCAACTCATTTCAACGTTGAATATAAGTCCTTTCCATGGCACAATTGCGACCGATTTGAAGTTAGCTAATATCTTAGCAGGTATAATGTCGCACAGCAGCGCATGCCCATGCGCTTATTGTTACGCCAAGAAAGATAAGCTAAGCAGCTGTGGCGAATTGAGATCCGCCGAAAATGTTTCATCCTATTATACAAGTTGGCTGATTGAAAGAAAAGGTTAAAAAAACAAACAAAAAAAACAAAGCGAAAGATTATTTCAATTGCATTCATCCACCGCTAATTACAACTGTTGGAGGCAAAACATTCCTAGACATTATTCCACCGCCAGAATTAGACCTAATGCTTGGTGTTGTTAACACTGTTTTCACGCATATGTTGGAAGAGTGTGAAAATGAATCGCTGACATGGCAAAAGCTTGTCACGTTCCGCGTGAAATTAGACGAGGATGTTTGGTTTTAAAGGAAAAGCATGCAAAACACTTTTGGATAAAGTAGACCTTCTGCGCCAGTTTAAAAATCTAGCAATACTGAAGTATGTGACGACTTCAAAAAAGTGGTTTCTGCATACTTCGGAAATAATCTTGACCAAAATTACAAAGCATGTATAGAAGCTTTCAAAAAGAGCTACATGGACTTCAGCGCTACACCAAAGGGTTTTTTTTCACATTGAACAGTTCTGTGACAAAAACGGTGAAGGATTAGCATTTTTGGGGGAGCAGGCGATGGAGTCCGTGCATTTTGATTTCTTAAAGTCTTATTGGGAAATGAATAAGGTTGCTGCAAATCACCCGGATTATCCTAAACACCTTTTGAGAGTTTTTTGTAGATATAATGCTTCACATATTTAAATTGATGTAATTATAATTAAATTATGTTACATTTTCATATTTTATCTGCAGTAAAATGTTGAAATAATAAAAGTTTAATAGTATTACAACTTAAAAATTATTATTATATCATTTTTTCCTTTCTATTGATATAAAACAAAGCCAGATTTTCCAAAATATCATACTTCGTGCGCAAAAATGTTCAAAGTGGATTTTTTTAAAAATCTCTCCACAGATTATTTTGATTTTTATTATTTCTTAACATTGTAAATTCAGAATCTCTTCTAATTTTCTAGGTATAAGAGCATTTTATTTAACTTTGGTTAAGTCACGCCGTGTTAAATTTCCAAGTTTTAGGTTAAAACTGTTCAAATCAAAAGTTTTTAAATTTTAGCCTAGATTTATTGATTAAAATGATTCAAAAAACATTGATAAGCTTTAAACAAAATTTAAAGTTCCAAATTTTAAAAATAAGGAATTTCATTTTAAGTTGCATTATCTATGCTTCATAATATATTTTATAGGAAATCGTGCGATGTGTACTTACAATGTTTGTATGTACAGTACAAAAAAATAAAATAAAGCAGACCACCCTGAATAACTTTTGATCGGATCATCATATTCGAGGACTCAATCTTAACGCTTCGAAGGGGTGACCTCGAATATGCTAATTAATAAGTGCAAAATAATATTTTAAGTAACGAAATCGGACACTAAAACGTTCTTTCTCCGAATAAACACACCTTTTTTTCGACGGATTCGAATTATTGATTCCCAAAATATCGAAGTTAGTTGAAACCTGGGAAATATGGTCCCCATAATTTGCTCAGGAGAGTAGTCCAAAGTTTGAACCCCCCTAATTTACAATTTACTTCTTGCGTATTTCACTATATCTCGAAAACTTTTTAAAGGAATCAAAAAAATTTTGCTTATAAAATTCATTTGTCCATTCATTTGTCCCTGTAAAAAAAATTTCTAGCAAATATTTATTATTGCCTATTGGCTTGGTTTGGATTTCATGGCGTCCGAACTTTTCAACTACAATAATCAAGAGTAATTGTAAACAGTGCGCATGCATTGCTATGACGAGCGCTGCTATTTGATAATTTTTTTTAGAATTATTTTTTTAACTTTTGTTATGCATTAAGTTGGGAAGTTTATTTTTGAGATATGGGAGATCCCATAATTATTTCTTGCGAATAAAAGAATCAATTAAACGATATTTTATTTTAATTAAGAATCAGAAATTCTAAACTACAGTTCAAACTGGATCGTTTTTAATACTAATTCAGGAGAATATTACAAATAAAGAGGGCCCAAACTGATTGACATGGTCCCAAAAGTTAGAGTTGAAACANAGTCAAGTTGGTGGCAAATATGATAATTTTTATATAAACGTAAATGTTCTAGCACAATTTTCCCTTCTATCAATAATTTATCTAAGTGTATATATATATAGATACATACATATTGTGATAAGTGATTACTTAAATTCGAAATTCATGCATCGTAATATCGTATTAAATTTTTATTTTTATTTTTAAATTATGCGGAATTTCGAAGCAATAACCATTGAAAATGCGACCGAGAAGCGAAATAGACTTACAAAGGAAGATTCTGCAAATTGAAAGAATTAAAAGTGAAGACTCAAATTTGCACACTCAAAATTTAAAATTTTTTTTTATTTTTTAAGAAAAAAAGTTCAGTGTGTTCAAAAGCTTGAACCCAATTTATGCTAAAAAAAAACATCGCTGGGAGTACAGAAAAGTCTCCCAATAGTCTCCTCTTTCTGAAATAGTTGCTTTTTCACAATTCATGCTATAACATGAAAAATGCAAATTTAAAAAAAAAAAATATTGATTTATTTTGAAGTTTAAATAAAGCTCCTTGCGATGAATTTTTCCTTAAATTTAAAGATTATTTGTTAATTTCAATTTTTTTCAAATTCAAATTTTTGTTTTGAGAAACACTCGCAATAACAAGTTTTTGTTAAAACAAAAAAAAAGCAAAATAACACTATTATTGTCGAATGTTTTACAAATTCTTACGATTTTATTATGCTTTTCTTATATCATTTAATTAACATAAAATGGTCAAAATAGGAAAATAGATTTTTTGAGATTTTCAAGACTGGGAGTCCACAATGAAATTACAATTTGATACTTATGATAAAGTGGTCAAAAAAACTTACCTCCTCAGTTTGTGTGGCAACCGAGCTGCTGGGGGGTGGTACCTCTGGTAGGTATCTAATTTGGCGGTTCATTTTTTTAACCTAAGTAAATTATACATAACAATATTAACAATTACAATTTTCTCATAATTTCGAATATTAAAATTTATTTCATTCATCAAAGATAG
>NC_092212.1:88342286-88364202 GCF_043381705.1 Parasteatoda tepidariorum | reverse complement strand
AAAATCCGGATTTCCAGATTTTTCGCTATCCGCGATCCGGAAGTTTTCGGGACTCCAAGGCCAAAAAGTTTCAAGAAATCATCGGTCACATTTATGTATAAAATTTCTTCTATATTTTATTTAGAAATATTAGATCTAGCATTTATACTTGGCATCGCTTTCATTTGTAAATATTTTTTCTGGTAGAATAAAAGTAATAGACATGAAAGTAATAATTATCCATTTGAATTATGCTGCATATAATTGATTTAGAATTTCATGACTTGAAATTTTCAATAATTTAAATTTGTATATTCATTAATTTTTTAAAATGCGTCATTCATGATTTTATTCAAGAAAGATTCAGGATTTTTGAGTTGGGCTCACAATCACCTCTGTAAAGATGCTTATTTTCAATTTTCGTTCTTCTTTTAAAGCCCTCTAAGGTGCTTTTTTTATTGTGGGTGTTTTTAAAAAGAGCTTCATGTTCCCTTTTCGAAAAATATTTTTTCCTTACCTCGTCGATTTTCTGTGCGTATTATGCAAAAGCGTGTTTTTCACATTTTTCTATTCAACGTTTTCACAATTTATTGAACCACAATCCATGTTGGTCTCAAGACGCAATTTTTTGTTTCATTCGATAACTCTTTCCCGAAATAATCTCAAGGTCTATTAAAATAGAAAAAGTCAAACATGCAATGCTTTCAGTTGATCCGTTATCTAATTAGTATGCCAAGCTTGCCGAGATGTGAATTAATGAAGCACACATCTTTCTTTTTTATTTCCTTATCAGCAATTTTTCGAGAACATTCCGCCACTCCCTTTCAACAACAACTCGTAGTTTCGAATGGATGTTCACTTACTTTAGTTTCGAATTTCTAGTTTATTTAATTTGAAATAAACATTGGATCGACTTAATTCGTGGGATAATCTTTCTCACTTTTGTTTGAAAGAATTCTTTGGTCAACTTCTATGGTTGTTAAAATAGATTCCTTTCAGTTTTGTATCAATTATGATTAATTCATTATTCAAACAGAGCGGATATTCAACAAATAATATATTGAAAAACCTGTTTTTTTATTTTTTTTATTTTAAGACGAAACATTTAGCTGAAATTATAGAAAAATAGATTTAAAAAAATATAGTATACAGTCCCTGGCCCCCAAGAGTCTAGATAAAATCTTAACTTTCGAGTGATTGTTTTTTACCGACTGAAATCGGTTTTCTCTTGATTAATTTAATATTCTGCGTACAGCAGTATAGGCTAAATACCAAATATTTGTATATTGCATTTCTAATTTAGAAACAGCAATTGTTGTTGTTTTTTTTAATTTAATTTTTTTAATTACAATTTCACAGTGTTGAGCATAATCTTGTATGTCTATACAATTTAAAAACTCCTTGAAAAAATTTTATTTTTGCAATAAATGGACCCTATTTGCACACATTCATAAAAGCGGACCCTGGTTGAAAGAATGTGAGTCATTTTTTCACAATTTCACGAAAAACGGACCTTTCACAAAATGTCTGGACAGACCCCTGTGTTTTCTCCGAAAAGCTCATAAAAAATGCTTCATAATTTCTTATCTTCCGTCATGGGATTGACTTTTTCTAAATCACCAAAATGCGACTGTCGAAATTATATTTAAAAATTATATCCAACATAGCTGCCAACTCTACTGGATTTTGCCAGTTTCGCCTGATCACTGGTTTAATTAAAATTCAGAAAAAGTTTTCTGAAGAAAAGAAAAAATCCCTATTGAAATAGGATTTCTGTACAGATTATTGCTTGAATATTAAAATGAGTATTACTAATACATAATGAAGCGAGCCTCATTTATTAAAATCAGTTCAAAGCTTTCGTAGTTGCTTCGTAATTCATTTACGTCGCACTAGAGCTGCACAATGGGCTATTGGCGACGGTCTGAGAAACATCCTTGAGGATGATCCGAAGACATCATGCCATCACAATTTTGATCCTCTGAAGAGAGGATGGCATCCCCTCTTCGGTAGTCCAACGGCCTACACGCGAAGTCGAGCACTTTACAGTAGAGCAGTTAAACGAGGACCCATACCGCATACCCTCGGTCCCTACGCAGACTGACGCAAGTGGTCACCCTCGCTCACTCTGACCGCAAGCAATGCTGCTTAACTTCGGTGATCTGTTGGGAACCGTGTTTAATGATCTTGACCACTGCGGGACTTTTTTTGTTCTAAAATGTTCAGTTTATTTTTATTCAGAACTCTCTTCTTAAATTAATTTTTAAANTATCTTTGATGAATAAAATAAATATTAATATTCGAAATTATGAGAAAATTGTAATTGTTAATATTGTTTTGTATAATTTACTTAGGTTGAAAAACTGTTGTAAAAAATGAACAGACGTATAAGATACCTACCAGAGGTTCCACCTCCCAGCAGCTCGGTTGCCACTCAAACTGAGGTAAGTTTTTTTGACCACTTTATCATAAGTATCAAATTGTTATTTCATAAAAAAAAATTGAAAATTTTGAGTGTGCAAATGTTGCAAATTTGAGTCTTCACTTTTTAATTCTTTCAATCTGCAGAATCTTCCTTCGTAAGTCTATTTCGTTTCTCGGTCGCATTTTCAATGGTTATTGTTTCGAAATTCCGCATAATTTAAAAATAATAAAAAAAATTTAATACAATATTACGATGCATGAATTTCGAATTTAAGTAATCACTTTTCACAATATGTATGTATATATATATACATACACTTAGATAAATTATTGATAAAAGGGAAAATTGTTCTAGAACATTAACGTTTATATAAAAATTATCATATTTGCCACCAACTTGACTAAATGGATCATGGTATATGGCAATTAAGTCATTAATTAAATTTTAGTCATGTTTGTGATGAATTTTTATTCTTATTTAGGTAACTATTTTCATAGTTTAAGGCAACTATTTTCATGCTTTAGGCTACTAAAAGTAACTATTTCATCCATTTTTTTTCTGTGGCAACCCTGAAAACTTAAAAAGTCTGTATGCATTATTATTTTTAGTAAACTGATTTCTTATATATTCTTCTTATATAATATATTCTTCTGCTTATAAATTTTATTTAATAACCGAATTTATTAAAAAATAATTTTATTTTTGATCCAAAAATTTTTTTATTACATGANTACGATTCACTACAAAATGAAGAAAATTGTGACATTTTACCCATTGACAAAATGGTTGTTGTCTATATATTTTTTGGAAGAGAAACTATTGTGTTTTCATCTTGGACATCTTTAACTATTAATCCTGAACTCCTCGGTACACAATTTCGCAGACATATTTAAATGCAGCTCTGTGTAAATTCTTTTGATGACTGAACAACCAATCGAGATCAATGTTAACATTTTCGGATGGGTATAGTGGTGTTTGTTGGAGAATGTAAACTGCATCATATACCGAATTCACAAGTTCATATATTAAATATGATTTGAGGCTCTCTAGTCTTCAATTTTACATAGATAGTGAATGAATCATTTAGATTGCGTGCAAGACAATCTACGGTTATGTGCAAGCATTTAAAAAACATAATGAACACTTTGAAGTTTTTAAATCGAAATACATTATAATATGCGCATTAATTTTAATTATTTACTTTTAATTGCTTAATTATTAAAAGCTAATAACACTAGTTAAATATGATTTCACCAAACAAAGAAATAAAATTAAGGATTTTCATTTTGAATCTAAGATAAAAACCTAAGTGAACCGAAGATATAAATTACGCGATTATAACTAATTTTAATGCATAATTTTTTTTAACTGAGATTACGTATAATGATGAAAAAATTTAGTGAATTAACATGAAATGATAAAAGTATTTAAACTAAAATAACATATTTTGGTTTTGTTATTTGTCTCTTTATTTAAAAAAAGGATTGCAAAATTGCTTATAGCTATATATTTGTTGTTTGAAACATTGATAGTTCTCGACTTAAATAACATTTTACATTAAAAAAAATATATTGATAATCAAAAAGAGAATTATTCCCTTTTTATTTTCAGAAATCAAAATAAAATACATATAATTATAATAAATAGCCATACTTTTGACAACCTATAATAATTAGTTAATAACAGAACCTATTATCAATAATAGACCGTATAATAAGCTAGTTAATATTTTCCTGGATAATAAATGTAAAGTAATAAATATAAAATTTCCTAAATAAATATGAATATCCAACCAATTTTTCCTATATAATGAAGTAATTTTCTAAATAGTGAAGAAAATATATTCTTCTGCTTATAAATTTTATTTATTAACCGAATTTATTAAAAAATAATTTTATTTTTGATCCAAAAATTTTTTTATTACATGAAATGTACTTTAATATATATTTTTTAGTTTGTACAACTGAAATATATAATTAAATTCGCTTGAAATTATTAAGGAAAAATTATTTCAACGCATCAATGTAAGTAATAGAGCGAAAATAAAAAGCTATTTATTGGCCGGAAAAAAAATGCGCCAATTCCGATGCACTTGCTTCATCGAAAAAACAGTAAAAATGTCAGAATATTTATGTCAATATGAAATTTAAATTGTTATAAAAATACCTACAAATGTTAACTACATTATGATCTATTAATTTAAATAAAAATGTAAAAAAATAATAGCTATTTTGCTAGTTAAAAACCAATTTAATTCATTAAATAACCTCACGTGCTAACGTACAAATTGCAAATAAATGTTCAAAAGTTAATGTAAAAGAATAAAAATCTTAATTGTGAAATGTAAAAAGTCCTCATTTTATGAATTTTTCTTCATATCAGTATGCACAGCAGTATTCGACTATTTTTATTGTTTAAAACAAAGCTCAGCAGTCCACCGTCATTGGAAGATACAGGGGATGGGGTTTACAAGAGCGAAAATCGTCCGGGAATCATGTGTAGGTGTATCTGCGCACCTGGAAAGTCATGAATTTCGGCATTGAACAAAATTTGTCATGAAATGGCATGATTTGTAACGATTTTTTAAAAAAAAAATCATAGTAAGTAATGAATTTAGGTCGCCGAAAAACCTTATTTCTAAAATGGAATTTACCCCCCCCCCTATTTCATGTTCCGAATATCTGAATTTGTAACCAAACAGTTATATTTAATTAAAGTATAATTTTTTTTCCTGTTCTTTAAAAATTATGGTGTTCTTACAAAAAATGAAAGAAAAAAACATTTCTAGAGCGAATTATCTTTTGAACTTCAGTGATTTCAGAATTTTCGTTTTTTTTATTTTTTTATTTTATCAATTTAAAATTCTAGCTGTGAAGCAAGCCCATCATTGTCAATTTTGTTTTTTTTTTTTAATTCCGAAAAGAGAACAGAAAAATCGGGAGTATTTCTTTCCTTTCCGATTAACAAGAAAAGTATCTTTAGAATATAATTCTGCAGCGAAAAAAAAAAATTATTTGCTTTTGTATATTTTTCAACTATAACTTGTTATAACTCTTTTACTCTGTTTTTTAATTTTAAAATCTATAAATATGAAGATGCAGAGTACAGTTTTGGTTATGCCTATCATTTCAATGAATGTTATTATAATGTTTTTAAATTTATTGTTGTGTTTTTGTCGGAGAAAATAGTAACTTCATTAATCATGAAAAACTCTTCGAATTAGTCATGGAAAATCATCTATAATGTGGCATCACGTGACAATGTTCTTTGTGTCAAGGAAAGGGGGAGTGGTTCTCTCTACGTAAATCACTCCTCTAATAACCTTAGAGGAGTTATTTACGTAGAGGGAACCACTCCCCTTTTCTTCCTTCGCCCCGCCCAGTCCTCAAGTTTCAATCTTTGGCCTTGATTTAGATGACATTTTACCGAATGCTTGTTTAATTGCATCACTTTTTTTGATTGAATTGCAATTAACCATAAAAGAAAAGAAAAAAGCTTGACTCTCCTTTCTTGAACATTACTTATACAGTAGAGTCCCGATTATCCGAGTTAATTTGGACCACAACTAACTCGGATAACTGAAAAACTCGGTTAAAACGAAGAGTATAAAAAAAGAAAGAAAAAGAGTTGGTATAAATGTAATATATTTAAGAAATATAAAATTTTTCGAATATACCACATATATTTAAAGAGTTTTTACTTAAAAAAAGTCCTTAATCGTTTTTTGTTTTATATAACTTTGGTGCTTTTCTGCAGCAATGTTTCATCATTTTTTAGGGATAACAGGAAGGCTGGTGTCGCCTCTTTTTGTTGTTCTATGTATTCAGTAGCATTTTCGACAGTTGTGAGAGATTTTTATATGTTGATTCTCATCTTCACTCATCTTCGCTAGGTTCATTTTCATTATTGACGATATTGACGATCATTTCATGGGATCAAGTTGTTAGATTTTGTTTTCCCGAGTGATTGGAAGATAAAATTCAGATTTATTTTTCGGCGGTATTTTTAAAAATAAACTAGAACAAATAAATTCTTAAAATATTTGATAGCTCGGTTAAAGCGTAAACTCGGATTATCGGGACTCTACTGTATTGCAAATATTTTTTTTTATTTTGGAATTGAAAAATGTTAAGATGATTACATAAGTTTTGTGAAGAAAACTTATTAAATTCATTTAGGGAAGAAAATACAGTCAAACCCCGCTATAGAGTACAACGTTTATAGTGAACTCCCGGATATAGTGAACGAAATGTTCTGTCCCGTGTCTTTCTATACACGTATAATGTAATTATTTGTGGATATAGTGAACTAAAAAAGTGAGGAAGTTGGTTATTATGAACTTTTTTCTGTCTTCGACTATTTTTTTTCCTCCTTTTTTTTAAATAATTTTGAAATGTCTTCTTCACAGAAAAAATACTTAATACTGATTTTTAAAACCGTCTATAGAGTGTAATGTAGCGATAAGCATTTTCTCTTGTTTACTTCTTTTATCACACTTTTCCATCTTTAAACAAAGGCCTACCCAGGCACATGTATGGACTAATTAAATTTTTTCTCTGCATCAGCTAAAGATTACTCATTTTTTTTTTCTGTACACAAGACTAAGAGTAATAAAAAATAAAAGCAAATTAACACATTTTTTGTTACTAAATAATATTTTTTAGTCATTTTTATATTTCATTTTATGGGTCATTTATTTAAATAATGTGCAATAAAAGAAAGGAGTTCTTAATCATTTTTTGAAGAACGAATATAGTGAACTCCGGTTACAGCGAACCGAAATTTCGGTCCCATGAAGGTTCACAATTGTACATGCCTTAACATTTATTTATTTATTTATTTATTTGAAGAAATTTGAAGGAAAAACGTATTTTTCTTTGTCATTTTATAGCATTGTGCATCGAAAATATTTACTATGATAACAAGGAGGTTAGCAGGGAGCGTAGCGCTTTTAAAAAGTGCTTAAAGGTGCTTATTTTCAATTTTCGTTTCTTAAAAGCCCTTAAATGTGCTTTTCTTATTGGGTATTTTTAAAAAGTGCTTGAATTTTCTTTTTCGAAAATGAGATTTTTTTTCTTACCATGTCGTTTTTTGCCACGTATTATGCAATAGCTTGGTTTTCACATTGTTCTATTCAACGTTTTCACAATGCAATACCCCAGAGGTGGGTTAGTTATGATAACATGGAGGACTTTGTGACTCGACAGATTTAACGTCAGTCATCATTTACTACACTCGGAGTCTTCGGCTAACGGAGATCGAACCCACGCCCTCTTGGACATGGGCTCAGTGCCCTACCAACCAAGCTATCTCAGCCCTCGTTCATAACTATTTTATAATCGTCGTTCAACAGCCGACCCAATTTTATGGGTTTACAATTACTAATGTTCAACTCCGTAGCCTTAAAATTTTGAACCCAATCCAGAAGACTCTTGGATCGAGTATTGAGAGAAATTTACTTTCGTGGATGACTTTTTGATGGAGCTAACCCGCATTTGTGTTACATGGAAAGGAAGACCACGAGAAACCCCCACAGTTAGCCTGACGGCAAGGGGGCTATAACCCATGGTCAGTCTACTACTGAGGATATTTCACGTCAGCATTGTGCTCGGTGCAAGCCGGATGCGGAATTCGTATCGCCTGGGATTCGAACCCGGTTCGCCTCATTTGACTCATAACTATTATGGCTCACACTTATAAAAATGTCTTATGAATGTAATTACTATGTTTGCAATAATGTAGAAACGATTGAAAATCTATCTACTATCACTCATTTTCGATTCCATCATTAAAGACCGGAGAACGAGTGAATAAAAGATAAAAATAAAAGAATAAATTATAAAACAAATGTTCGTTATAAAAAATTAAATCCTTAGAAAGAGATCATCCATGAGTTATAAAATTTGCATGATTAAAAAATGTTAAGGGGATAAAATATTAAATTGATTGTTTTCTCTTTTAGTTNAATTTAATTTTTTTAATTATAATTTTACAGTGTTGAGCATAATCTTGTATGTCTTTACAGTTTAAAAACTCCTTGAAAAATTTTTTCAACAATAACTGACCCTATTTGCACAAATTCTCAAAAGCGGACCCTGGTTGAAAAATGTGACTTAACGTTTATTTTATATTCACAAATTACGAGTCATTTCTTCACAATTTTACAAAAACGAACCTTTCACAAAATGTCTGGACAGACCCCTAGTATATAGTGCTTAAAAATATTTTTTGAGTGCATAGGAAGTACTTAAAAGGTGCTTATTTTTTGTTGAAAAATTTGGCTACGCACCCTGTAATTTTATTTTTGCAATAAGAAACCGTTTTCTAACTATTATAGTACTATAAAGAACAAAATAAAGTAAAAAAAAAATTTCTATTTTTGGTCCTTTTTTAAGTGTTAAGGGGTTAAAAAGGTATTTTACTATAAAATGTTCTTTTATTTCTCTAAGAAGCGTGTTTTTATTTACTTTTTTTTATACTTTCAGGACTGTGAGAGTTCCGCTGGTCCCAGTGCCAAGTAAGTAAAAAAAATTTTGAATTTTAATTCTTATACTACTTTGCATTTTATAAACAAGCAAAACAACGATAATTGAAAAATAATCCCATGTACAGAAATAATTATTATTTTGCATTGGTCAAAGCTTATTGCATGCAGATTTTTACATTATTTTAAACTGTGTAATTTTGAATGATAAAATACATATTTGTAGCTAAATTTTGAACTAGTTTGGAGAAGGAAAATTTAAAAACAATCTTTTTTGAAATTTTCTGCCTTAGAAACTATTTGACCGTTTATAGGTTTATACGATTTAAACATACATGTAACGGTTTTTTATTCAGGAGATTTTTATATAGTTCAGATTTATGTTTATTTTTACCGTATTGCATTACAATGTCTACCAATTGATACACGAACGTAAAGAAGTGCGAACCGCTTAAAAACAATAAAACTGCGTTCTATTTTATTTTGTATGCGTTGTTGAACAGCTGACCCAATTTTTGGGTTTACGACTACTAATGTTCAACTCCGTAGCCTTGTCATTTTGAACTCAATCCAGAAGACAAGGAAACTCCTGGATCAATAGGACCAGACGCATGGTTTATTATGGGAACATGGTGGACTTGGTGACTCGACAGATTTAACGTGCATCAGTCGGCCAGCGGGCATCGTACCCATTACCTCATGGGCATGGGTCCAGTGCCCTACCAAACTGGCTATCCTCCCAGTGTTCTTGATAAAAATTCCGTCTGATATTCCTAAATTTCTTAAAATGCCACTCAAGTACCTTCTCTGATTTTAAATTAATCATCACACTATAAAAGTCAGGGTGCGTAACGTTCTTAAAATGTGTTTATTTTTGATTTGCGTTTTTGAAAAACCCTTAGATGTTCCTTTTTTTATTTTATTCGTGGTTTGTAAAAAGTGCTTATTTTTCTATCTTTTAAGAAAGAAGTGCTTATTTTACGATTTTCACAATTTTCTCTGCAAACGACCAGAATAGCCTGGCTGTAGGGAACTTTGCCCCTGTACGAGAGGTCATGGTTTCGATCCCCGCCTGCCGAAGACTCCTCGTGTAGAAAATGGAGACTGATGCACGTTAAATCTGTCTTGTCACAAAGTCCTCCACGTTCCCATTACAAATCATACCTCTGGGGTTATTGATAAAGGAGTTTCCTTGTCTTCTGGAGTGGGTTCAAAATCACAAGGCTACGAAGTTGAACATTAGTAGTTCGTAAACCCTAAATATTTTGTCGGCTGTTCAACGACGGTTATATCATAATGATATAAAAATTCTCACTGCAATAATTATATCAGAAACTAGTTGATTTTTATCATGATTATGCAAAGTTTTTTTAAATTTTATTTATTTTATGTTTTTAAACTAAGGACTTTAATTGAAAAAAAAAATTGTTTCTTACTGCACAGATCCTAATTATCTTTTTTGTTTGTTTTTTTCTTGGAAAGTGCTAAGGGGGCTATTATCCGAGGTTTCGTGACCAAAATTAGTATTTCGACAAAATTTGTTTCAAAATTTAAGGGTTTTTTATGTGCAGGTAAATTGATTTTATAGTTGTAATTTTGAAATACACTAAAAATACCCCAAAAAACAAAATGGCGACTTAAGTATGGCGAGCAAAAATAAAAGAAAATAATATAGTACGTTTAAATAATTAAATATAATGATGAAAATATAATAATTTTTGTAATTTTACATTAAAAATGAAAAGCAAATTATATTTCCGAAGTAATATTACAAAATAACGCGAAAATATGAAGAAGAAAAAAAAACATACTTTTTATTTTTCGGTATATTTAGTCCACCTTTGCAATACGGGCAAAATGGGGCAGGTTTTTTTCGAAAGAAGAAACATCAAAGAAGACAAGTAAAAAAAGTTTAGCTAATTATCTCGTGGAACTTTTTGGAACAAAGTTTCGAAAGTCATTCAAACATTGTAAAATGTCAAATGATAAGATATGAACTGTAAGTTTGTCAAGAGTATTAACTAATCCAACACATTGAAAAATTGTACTATCATTTCAGACTAATTACTCTGATAAAAATGTTACAGTAAGGTGAAATTCCTATATATATTTCTGAAATACAAATTTTAATGTTACATTTAAAAAAATATATAAATTTTTCATTACATTGTACTCTTGTCGGTCCAAAAAGTAAATTATAATGTTTGGAATGATGATGAATACTTAATTTGGGCTATACTAAATCTACCTACGCTTATTTTAGTTGAAAATTTAATTTTTGACTTTTTGCCAAAGATCATGGTCTTCTGGTCCCACAGTGAAGTGATTAAAAATATTTTTTAAGTGATTGAAAAGGTACTTATTTTTTGTTGAAAAATCTGGCTACGCACCCTGATGAAAAATTGTAACTTCATGGTCCCCCTTTAAACTACGCCCCTGATTTTCAAGCACAATTTTTACATCAATATTTTTGTCTTTTTAAGGTACCTGGCAGCTGGACCCTCACGGCGGAGGCAGTCCTCATCCAGCGAGGAGGTGAGTTCATTTTTCTAAATTATAATCAATCACTTTTAATATTTTCTATTTTATGTAGCATCTTTTTTGTGGATTTATCTTAAAATCCTGTGGCAGAAATTTTTTCGAGCTATCTGTGACAAAACTCTAGCAATAATATATTTCTGAAAGATACTNATTGTACTCTTGTCGGTCCAAAAAGTAAATTATAATGTTTGGAATGATGATGAATACTTAATTTGGGATATATTAAAACTGCCTAAACATATTTTAGTTGAAAATTTAATTTTTGACTTTTGGCCAAAGATCATGATCTTCTGGTCCCACAGTGAAGTGATTAAAATTATTTTTTGAGCGATTGAAAAGGTACTTATTTTTTGTTGAAAAATCTGGCTACACACCCTGATGAAAAATTGTAACTTCATGGTCCCCCTTTAAACTAAGCCCCTGATTTTCAAGCACAATTTTTTCATCAATATTTTTGTCTTTTTAAGGTACCTGGCAGCTGGACCCTCACGGCGGAGGCAGTCCTCATCCAGCGAGGAGGTGAGTTCATTTTTCTAAATTATAATCAATCACTTTTAATATTTTCTATTTTATGTAGCATCTTTTTTGTGGATTTATCTTAAAATCCTGTGGCAGAAATTTTTTCGAGCTATCTGTGACTAAACTCTAGCAATAATATATTTCTGAAAGATACTTTCAATAATAAACATATATACTGAACATAGGTCTGTTGAGAAGAAATTTGGGTCTTTCTCAAAATATCTTTTCATAAAAACGGACCCTTCACAAAATGATTTTTCTTATACTTGGACCCTTCACAAGTTTGTTTATCTTCATTATTGTTTTGTTAATCGAATAAACCCTTCCCAAGGGGGGGAAGGGGAATAAAGATGAATGTAAACGAATAAGTTTTGTCTTCCGCATCTTCCAATATTCGACCGAAATGAATATTCTGCGTTCAGCAGTATAGGCTAAATACCAAACATTTGCATGTTGCATCTCTAATTTAAAAGTGCTGAGCATAATCTTGTAACTATTTACAATTTAAAAACTCCTTGAAAAAGTTTTTTGCAATAACCGGACCCTATTTGCACAAATTCATAAAAGCAGGACCCTGGTTCAAAAAATACGAGTAATTTTTTTCGCAATTTCACAAAAACCGGACCTTTCACAAAATGTCTGGACAGACCCATCCAACATTCAATCAATATAAAGTCCGGTTATTTGATCGGCTATGGTTAAAATAGGTATATATTAAGTGTTGATATGTTATGTGTTAAGTTTTTTAAAAAAAGTCACTCTTTGATTATAAAATATTCTTTTATTACTCAAAGCATTTATTTACTTTTTTTTTCTTCTTCATAATTTCAGGAAGCTAGTTCAGATGGCCTAAGTCTTAGCTGGTAAGTAAACTTTTTCTCGAATATAACTATCCCAGATAGTAAAATAAGGTTTATTTTCACTCGTTTTAGGGGGCGTGGCTAATCGAGCAATTTTAAACATTAATTACAAAATAACTAGGGTGCGTAGCGTTTTCAAAAAGTGCTTAAAGGTGCTTTTTTTATTGGGTGTTTTTAAAAAGTGCTTTATTTTTCTTTTACAAAAAGGAGATTTTTTTTTTCTTTACCATATCAATTTTTGCCTCGAATTACGCAAAAAGCGTGGTTTTCACATTTCATTCAACCACAATCCATTTAGGCCTATCGTCGGTCCGTAGCGTATGACAGCGCCAATCATTTTATGAAATACTTGCATTGTTCCAATACTGAGCTGGATGGATTCGGTGGGAGGGAGGGACTCATGTATTGTCATGAGCAAATCTGCTGCATTTTGCAAGAGATAATTTTAAATAATGGTTAAATTAATGATTTATAATTTTGAATATTTTTTTTTTACATAATTGTGTGAAGTAATTATTGATTAAAAAAATTGAATGACTCGCTCAGTATTGAATATATTTCAAATCGTGCGTAGATTGTTTTTATGTTGGCTAATATGTTTGCGAAAAGAGTTCTTTGTCAGAAACTTAGTTATTTTATCCATGATCATGTCACTTCGAAAACAATTTTGCATAAAATGCTACTCGTACCTTCTCTCATTTAGCTTTTAAATTTACCTCGACCATTATCACAAAATATAAAAACAGGTTGCGTAGCTTTTTTTTTAAAAAAATACTAGATTTTCTATTCTCTAAAAAGAGATTTTTTTCTTTGCCTAGTTGATTGTCGTTCTAAATTACAAAAAAAATGCATGATTTTCACGATTTTCTCTGCAATAATTATCAGAAACTAGTTATTTTTTATCACGATTATGCAAAGTTTTTGAATTTTATTGGTTTTATGTTGCTAAGTTAAGAACTAATAATAATAAATTTTATTACTGCGCAGACCCTAGTTATTTAATTTTTTTTTGAAAGTGATTTACAATATTTTTTGTGTGCTTAAAAAGTACTTAAAAAAAGGTGCTTATATTTTGTTTAAAATTCTGGCTACGCAACCTGATTAAAAATCGACAGTAGCTTGGTAACTTCATGGGTATTATTGGGGGTTTGAAAAAAGTGCTTGATTTTCTATCTTTTAAAAAGATTTTTTTTTCTTTGCTGCGTCAATTGTCGTTCCAAATTACGAAAAAAAAAATTTCATGGTTTTCATAATATTTTCTCCGCAATATATATTTATTAGAAACTAATTAATTTATCAAGTTTTTACAAAGTTTTTGAAAATGTTTATTTAATTTTACGTTTTTAAGAACTNGTCACTTCGAAAACAATTTTGCATAAAATGCTATTCGCACCTTCTCTCATTTAGCTTTTAAATTTACCTCGACTCTAAAAAGAGATTTTTTTCTTTGCCTCGTTGATTGTCGTTCTAAATTACAAAAAAAATGCATGATTTTCTCAATTTTCTCTGCGATAATTATCAGAAACTAGATATTTTTTATCACGGTTATGCAAAGTTTTTGAATTTTATTGGTTTTATGTTGCTAAGTTAAGAACTTATAATAATCTAAATTTTATTACTGCGCAGACCCTAGTTATTTAATTTTTTTTTAAAGTGATTTACAATATTTTTTGTGTGCTTAAAAAGTACTTAAAAAAAGGTGCTTATATTTTGATTAAAATTCTGGCTACGCAACCTGATTAAAAATCGACAGTAGCTTTCTAACTTCATGGGTATTATTGGGGGTTTGAAAAAAGTGCTTGATTTTCTATCTTTTAAAAAGATTTTTTTTTTTCTTTGCTGCGTCAATTGTCGTTCTAAATTACGAAAAAAAAAATTTCATGGTTTTCATAATATTTTCTCCGCAATATATATTTATTAGAAACTAATTAATTTATCAAATTTTTACAAAGTTTTTGAAAATGTTTATTTAATTTTACGTTCTTAAGAACTTTAAATGATTGATAAAAATAATATTTATTGCAGCACAGATCTTAATTAAGATTTTTGTTTTGGAAAGTGATTAAAAATATTTTTTGAGTGCTGAAAAGTTCTTAAAAGGCGCTTGTTTTTTGTTGAAAAATCTACGCACCCTGAATGAGAGTTTTAATTGTTCTTGAATATCTTTGGTCTAAAGCTGTTCAGTTATTTTAACAGGTTTAGTTTTTCCTAGAATAATATGTGTGCATATCTGAGTGCAATGTTTAATTAGTTAAAAAATTGACAGTTCTATTGTAACTTCATCATGGGTATTGTCACCCATTAAACTGTTTGGCATGCACAATTTTTACATTTATATTTTTTGTCTTTTTAAAGGATTCCGGCCACTGGACTACCTTCACCTTCCAGGAAAAGGCAGCGTGTGCCTTCCGATGATTCCGACGAGGTAAGCTCATATATAATTCAGTCACTTTTCATATTGTTTGTTTCGATCTATATCTTTGAGTCGTAAGGTTACTGAGAAACCAGGCTGAGAATTGATATTTTTAGAAATAATATACTATCAGGGGTCTGCTTAGAAGAAATTAACCCTTAACGGACCCTTCACAAAATCAGGGTTGCCACAGGTGACTAAAATGCAACTATTTTCGACCAGAGGTTATGGCGGCTAAAAAGCAACTATTTTCATTAAAAGGAGACTATTGAGAGACTTTTCTGTGCGTCTAGCAATTTTTTTAAGCATAAATTGGGTTGACAACCTGCGGCTCGCAGTAGCTTTTGAGCATAATGATTTTTTTTGCTCCTAAAAAATATTGAATTGCAAATTTGAGTCATCACTTTTTAATGCGCTCAATTTGCACAGATTCCATAGTAAATCTATTTTGTTTCTCAATCACCTTTTCAACAGTTATTGCTATGAAACTCTGCGTGATTTTAAAGGACCCAATTTTTAATACGATACTATGATGCGTCAATTTCGAATTTTAGTAATCACTTTTTCAATATAATATGTATTTTCTAAATCAATTATTAATGATAGAAAAAAATTACGTGAAGGGAAAAATTAATAGAGTGTTTTTTTTTTGTTTTTTTTTTAACAAATAATTATTTTTCTGCATTAACTCTAGCATTTAAAAGTATTTAATGTTCTGCAAATATACTAATACTTTTATATAAAAATATAGTGAAGAAATGGAAAAACGAAATTTGGAAACCTAGATTACTTTATACTGAACCACAAGTTTTTGTACTTCTNTTTTTTTTTTTTTTTTTTTTTTTTTTTTTTTTTTTTTTTTTTTTTTTTTTTTTTTTTATATAAATAAAAAAAATTTATGATCAGACATTAATTTCGTCATTTTTTCGATACTTTTAATTCTAAGAATTGAGAAGGATTTTTTTTCCTTCCATTTCTGCTGCTTTTATTCTAACGCAGCATTTTAACGGAACGTCCCATACTATTAATTTATTATTGCCCTTTCCCTGTACTGTAATATAAATAACCAGTAACACAGAAAATTGATTTTCAGTGTTAAAGTTTTGAAGAAGAAAAAAATTTCTGCTTTTCTTTTTAATTAACTTTTAGTTTTATAGACATTTTTATTATGACACAGCATATTATTATTTTTTTTTTAATGAACGTTACCAATAAACTTTTATTTTATTGCAATTTTTTTCTTCTTCGAATATGGCAACGTGAATATTTTGAATGGAGATTTTCAGTATAAGATTTTCATTAAAAAAATTAAGAACGGTTTTCGTTTCATTCTAGCTTTTTATTTATTTATTTATTTTTATTTATTTATTTATTTTTTGAAGAAAAACAACTTCTTTTTATAGACGTTTTTATTATAATGTGGCAATTTTAAGAGCATTTCTCTTGACCTAATTGTTTTTTTCTTGACATTTTATGGTAATTGGAAAACTGAGATGTTCAGCTTTAAAATTTTCTTTCGAAAATTAAGATAGATTTTTATTTTCTGTCTCGCTTTTGTATATAATCTTTAGATTTTATAATTTTGCCCCCAATATACGGAATTAGATCGATATATTTTTTATTTTTTTATTTATTTATTTTTTTTTTTGCTTTGCTGAATATTTAGTTTTTGACCAAATCACAATTCATTACCACATTCGACCAATTGATATTCGTTACCGAAAAAAATGAGGGAAAAATATCTAGGATTTACCTAAAAGTGTACCGAAATACCTCATCAAAAAGTGATAATTAAAATGTGCGATTAGAAAATCGCGTGTCTTAATAACATCGTAGTTAAATAACGGGATCGTCAAAATCGTGTTGAAAAGTATAGCAATAATTGAAAAAAAATTACTTAAATTAATGCTGAACTCAACACGAATAAAGCTTGTCAAATGCGCGATTTGAAATTCGAATGTCATTATAAAATTATTAGAATTTTTTATAGTACTTGGGAATGCATAGCACTTACTACCGAAAAAAAGCAGCATATGAAAAGAAAGAAGGAATAAAAAAAAGATAAAAAATCACTTAGATTTAAGATGAAATTGTCACAAAAAAATTGCACCGGAATGTTATTATTTAAAAGGCCGATCTGAAACTTGCGTGTCGTAATAATTTTGTAATAAAAAATTCAGGATTTTCGAAATCACGTGGCAAAGCGGAAATAACTGTTTAAGAAAATAATTTATATTTGCAATAAATTTGGCTTAAAGAAAGCGAGTTAAACATACATTTACTATAGAATCTGTTAAAATTGATCGTGTCAAAACGTGATGACTCAAAAGTGCGATTAAAATTCTTTTTAATTTTTTTATTGTGTTTAGAAGCCTTCGCGGGCCGCATTTCAGTAGTCGGCGGGCCGCAGGTTGTGCACCCCTAATATATAAATTTAGAATATTTATTATATCAGGTTTTATATTAGTATATTATATTAATCAGACCAAATTATTCAACTCACTGTTGTTTCTTAATAATTACATGTTTTGCACCAGTTTATATGCAATGCTTTTATATTTAAACATACATGTAATGGCTATTTTTTCTGATTTTTTATATATACTTCCTTTTTGCATTTATTTTTAACGTATTGCAGTACAACATTAGCCAATTGATACAAGAACGTAAACAAGTACAAACCGGTTTCAGCCTCATAAAAACAATAAAGCTGTGAGTATCACCTGAAAATTAAGACTTGACATAAAAACTTATAGTGCGTCTAATAATTTGGTAAGGGACTCTATATAGAGAGAGAAGATAAGAGATGCTTTAGCTAGACAAAGCAGTTATAGTTGCCTTTTTTTTTTCAACTATGGTCGGACTTGGCGTATCAGGTCACCAAGCTGTAATCTGGAGCATCAGGGTTCCTACACGGTCAGGAAAACCTGCAAAAGTCAGGATATTCTAAAATTAAGCTAAAAAGTCAGGATTTTTCTTACATATTTATAAAGTCATGAAAAAGTCAGGATTTTTCTTACATATTCATCAAGTTAGGAAAATAAAAAAAAACTATAGTTCATTCAAAGACTGACAGGCAAAAATAAGGTTTCAGGGAAAAAATCTGTAATTTATCCCCTCCGCATCCTTTATAAATCTGTGTTAAATCCCCTCCGCAGAGAATCTAAATTGTGATGGCATGTCTTCGGATCATCCTCCGGGATGTTTCCCAGACCGTCGCCAATAGCCCATTGTGCAGCTCTAGTGCGACGTAAATTAACAACAACTGTAATTTAAAATANCAGGGCTGATTGTGCTCCGGAAAAAATCCGGATTTTTCGCTAACTGTGATCCGGAAGTTTCCGGAGATCGAAGGTCCAGACGTTTCAAAAAATTATTGATCACAGAAGCTTCCGGAAATCAAATTTTCAAAGGTGGAACTTAAAAACACAGTTTATTTTATTTGTTTGTAAGGGAGAGCCAGAGAGATACTTAATAAGCTTATATTCATGATTAATATTCATTTTTTATCAGTAAATAGTTGTTATAATCATAAACTCAAGAAAGAAAGACATATTTGTAAATATTAATTACTTCTCCAGGTCATCATAGGTATGTGTAAATGGTATAGGTATGCGTAAAATTTTAAATATATTTTAATCAAACTAAGAAATACTGAGAAAAGAGGAAAAAAACTTGTTTAAATTATTTTTTAATTTTTCAATTGAAACGGTTTTTTTTTTGTTGAAATTTTTCCGGAATTTTGACTTGGGCTCACAATTACCCCTACTGTTTTGTAATGCTGCAAAAAAAAAAAAATAAAAAAAAGAGCAAAGGAGTTTCTTAGAGTTTAATCCACAGCAAAAGAGATTAGATAAATTTTTTTCGAAATATTTGCACGGAGAAAAAAAAATTTGAAAATTTGTGGAAGGTTATAAAAATTGTTCTTATCCTCTCTCATGGTAACTCAACAGTCGAAAGGGGGTTTTCAATCAATAAAAGCTTATTGGTTGAAGACTATTATTTCACAAAGGCGTGTGTATGATTATGTTTCATTTATAAATGGAATAAAAAACATAGACATAAATGAAAAAATGCTAGATTCTGTAAAAGGATCTAGAACAAGATGGAGATATGCATTAGAAGTAAAAGAAAAAAAAAACGAGGAGAATAATAAAGCTGAAATTTCTAGAAAACGAATAAAAGAAAGGAATTTGAAATTAAGAAAATCTAAATTGACGAAAACTGCTGCAACAGAACTGGATGTTCTTGATTCAGAAATTGTCAAACAACAAAATATGTTGAGAAATATTGTATAACATAGGAGCCCCTGAGTTTCTCCGGAAGCTTACAGTATTACAGAAATAAGTTTAAAAATACTGAAAAAAAAAATATTTTTGATTTTATTTTTCTCACAAGTTGCATAATTTTTCTATCTGAATTTTTATTTGTATATAATTAACTTTTATTGAGTTTTTTCCCTTTTACATTTCAATATTAGCTTTTAAACGAAAAGTCAGTTTGAATTTTTAAAAATTAATAACTTAATGTAGCAAATGTTTTAAGAATAAATATTATTTGAGGATACATATCTCGCAAATTTGATTAACGACACTCATGGTTCCACTTAACATTAAATAAAATAATATTTCCATAATCCAACAGATTTTCTTGGATCTTTTTATTTAAATAGTTTTAGTATCTAACTACAAAAACACACTAAAAGTTTAATCTAATCATGATAATTAAAAATATGTTTCACAAGTTTTCTGAAAATATAATTTGGGATATAAAGTGCTATTACGCAATTCCACTTTAATATATAAGTGTTTATCCTACTCAATCTATGATACTTATGACTAAGTAGCATATTATTAATAATTGAAACTGAAATGTTAAAAATTTTGTTGGAGTGGAAAACGGCGGGTCAGGAATTTTATTGTAAAAAGTCAGGAAAAATCTGCAAAAGTCAGGATATTGTTTTCTCAAAATAGTGTGGGAACCCTGAGCATTCAGCAGGGGTCTCTCCAGACATTTTGTGAAAGGTCCGGTTTTTGTGAAATTGTGAAAAAATTACTCACATTCTTTCAAGCAGGGTCCTGCTGTTATGCAAATAGGGTCCGGTTATTGCATAAGACTTTTTTGAGGAGTTTTTAAATTGTAAATAGATACAAGATTATGCTCAGAACTGTAAAATTATATAATAAAAAAAATTAAATTTTCAAAAATAAACAGCAATTGGTGCTTCTAAATTAGTGATGCAACTGACAAATATTTGGTATTTTGCCTATACTGCTGAACGCAAAATATTCATTTCGGACGAATAATGGAAAAATCGTCTGCCGAAGTCAAAACTTAATTTGTTTACATCAATCTTGCTTGTTTTCTGCCCTGGGAAGAGTTTAATCAATTAACGAAACAATAATGAAGATAAACAACTTTGTGAAGCGTCCGTTTTTATAAAAAGATATTTTGCGAAGGGTCCGTTAACGGACCCAAATTTCTTCTAAACAGTCCCCTGTTCAGTATCCTATTAAGTACTTGAATTCAATACTTTTTTCTCTTGATTATTAATAAAAATATTTCTTTATCTTTAGGAATCATCGTCAGGGAAAAGGAGGCGCATGGCTGCGTCGAGAAAGAGGAGGGCAGAGGCAAAAGCCGTAAGTAATAACAATACCTTCTCGAATACACCAGTTTTATATACCAGTACTATATACTATATTACTATATAATACACCAGTTTCACTATATATCCTGAGATGAACTCGACATGCTAAATTTATTTTCAATGAAATGTCTTAACTGGTACGGCAGTGCTTCCCAAAGTGTGCTACGCGTACCCCCAGGAGTACGTGTTTTTATGCGATAACAAACGAAACTTTCAAAAAAATTTATTTAAAAACAAAGCTAGCCATGAAAATGTACTATTGCGTATTTTTCTATTGGCTATTTTTTTGCAACAGTCAATAATTAGTGGTGTCAACAGCCATTTGGGATTTTTAACTTTTGTAAAAAATTTTGATAGAAAAAAAATTCATTCATTTTTTTTTTTATTAGTGGTACATAGCGTTACGAAAAATTTAGGAAAGGGTACACAAAAGTCGTAAGTTTGGGAAACATTGTAGTACAGGGGGCGTAGCGTTTTTAAGAAGTGCTTAAAGGTGCTTTTTTCGATTCTCGTTTTTTAAAAGCCCTTAAATGTGCTTTTTTTATTAAGTGTTTTTAAAAAGTGCTTAATTTTCCCTCTTCCAAAACGAGATTTTTTTTCTTTTCCATGTTGACTTTCACCACGAATTATGTAAAACTGCATTGAAACACATTTTAAGAGCAGTTTCGAAATTTTGGTCTTATTCTTACAAAACTGAAAAATTAATTTGTTGAACAGAGGGATTTAAAACTATGTTTTTTTTAAAAATTATTTGCTTTGTGGAAAAGAGTTAAAATTGAAATTAATGCAAACTGATTTTATGTATAGAGAATTATATGATATTATATTAGAATTAGATTATATAAAGAATTAATTATATGATTGTTAAGTGTTTTCTTATAAGATAATTGTTTTTGTATTTTTATCTCCAATAATTAAACAAATTAATAAAGGGGATAAATTGTAATTTCACACATTTTTATTTGTAATTATTTAATATTTTCTACACCAAAATTTGGGTTTTTAGCAGTAATTTTCAGAATAAAGAGTTTTATGTTAAAATAAT
>NC_092212.1:88318178-88341786 GCF_043381705.1 Parasteatoda tepidariorum | reverse complement strand
TCCTTTGTAAGTCTATTTCGTTTCTCGGTCGCATTTTCAATTATTGTTTCGAAATTCCGCATAATTTAAAAATAATAAAAAAAATTTAATACGATATTACGATGCATGAATTTCGAATTTAAGTAATCACTTTTCACAATATGTATGCATCTATATATATATACACTTAGATAAATTATTGATAGAAGGGAAAATTGTGCTAGAACATTTACGTTTATATAAAAATTATCATATTTGCCACCAACTTGACTAAATGGATCATGGTATATGACAATTAAGTCATTAATTAAATTTTAGTCATGTTTGTGATGAATTTTTATTCTTATTTAGGTAACTATTTTCATAGTTTACGGCAACTATTTTCATGCTTTAGGCTACTAAAAGCAACTATTTCATCCATTTTTTTTCTGTGGCAACCCTGAAAACTTAAAAAGTCTGTATGCATGATTATTTTTAGTAAACTGATTTTTTAGACATTTGACGAAAAGTAAATTATTACGATTCACTACAAAATGAAGAAAATTGTGACATTTTACCCATTGACAAAATGGTTGTTGTGTAATTATTTTTTGGAAGAGAAACTATTGTGTTTTCATCTTGGCCATCTTTAACTTATTAATCCTGAACTGCTCGGTACACAATTTCACAGACATATTTAAATGCAGCTCAGACACATTCTGTGTAAATTCTTTTGATGACTGAACAGCCAATCGAGATCAATGTTAACATTTTCGGATGGGTGTAGTGGTGTTTGTTGGAGAATGTAAACTGCATCATATACCCGTTTCGAATTCATATATATTAAATATGATTTGAAAGCTAGGCTCTCTTCAATTTTACATAGATAGTGAATGAATCATTTAGATTGCGTGCAAGACAGTCTACGGTTATGTGCAATTTATCCCTAACTGATGATCAACCCCCAGTTTTCATATTTGCATGAAAGGGGTTCGGAGAGTCACCATTCGCTCTTCTGCAGGGTTCAATTCTCTCAACCACTTTGGTACTTATGTGAGGGACGGGCTTCATGCTTGCGTTTATGAACGGAATCCTTTCGTTTTTCCGTTTGCGCGTAACGCTTCTTAAGGTATTCCCGCCTACGTTCTTTGGCTTAGGCTTTTTCAGCCTCGGTTAGTTTAGGCCTTGGGGATCGGTTTTTTTCTTGTTTCAACTCTAACTTTTGGGACCATGTCAATCAGTTTGGGCCCTCTTTATTTGTAATATTCTCTTGAATTAGTATTAAAAACGATCCAGTTTGTACTGTAGTTTAGAATTTCTGATTCTTAATTAGAATAATAAATAAAATATCGTTTAATTGATGAAATTCTCTTTTATTCGCAAGAAGTAATTATGGGATCTCTCATATCTCAAAAATAAACTTCCCAACTTAATGCATAACAAAATTAAAAGTTAGAAAAAGAATTCTAAAAAAAATTATCAAATAGCAGCGCTCGTCATACCAATGCATGCGCACTGTTTACAATTACTCTTGATTATTGTAGTTGAAAAGTTCGGGACGCCATGAAATCCAAACCAAGCCGGTTTTTGGACAAATAAATTTTATAAGCAAAATTTTTTTGATTCCTTTAAAAAGTTTTCGAGATATAGTGAAATACGCAAGAAGTAAATTGTAAATTAAGGGGTTCAAACTAGGGACTACTCTCCTGACCAAACTATGGGGACCATATTTCCCAGGTTTCAACTAACCCCGATATTTTGGGAATCAAAAGTTCGAATCCTTCGAGAAAAATCCTTTGTTTATTCAGAGAAAGTACGTTTTAGTGTCCGATTTGGTAACTTAAAATATTGATTACACGTTAGCATATTCCGGATCACCCCTTCGAACCATTAAGATTGAGTCCTCGAAAGTGATGATCTGATCATTTGATCAAAAGTTATTCAGGGTGGTCTGTTTTATTTATTTATTTATTATTATTTTTTTTGTGCTGTACATACGTACATTGTAAGTACACACCTTTCCTATAAAATACATTATGAAACATAGATAATGAAATTCCTAATTTTTAAAATAAGGAATTTAAAATTTTGTTTAAAACTTATCAATGTTTTTTGCATCATGTTAATCAATGAATTTAGGCAAAAATTTGAAAACTTTAGACACGAACAGTTTTTACCTAAAACTTGGAAATTAAATTTTGTTGTTATTTAAAATAGTGGAAAAATAAGTTTCTAGCTAAAATTCTTATATTTTTAAAAATTATTTTCGAAATATTAAAATAAAATCAATTTAAAATCAAATCAAAATAAAATCAATTAAAACTCAGTGCATAACAATACCTATTTCTACTCTTTTTGTACAAGAAAAAAAACATTTAAAAAACATAATCAACACTTTGAAGTTTTTTTATTGCATGAAATGTACTTTAATATATATTTTTTAGTTTGTGCAACTGAAATATATAATTAAATTCGCTTGAAATTATTAAAGTAATTATTTCAACGCATCAATGTAAGTAACAGAGCGAAAATAAAAAGCTATTTATTGGCCGGAACAAAAATGCCAATTCCGATGCACTTGCTTCATCGAAAAAACAGTAAAAATGTCTGAATTTTTATATCAATATGAAATTTAAATTGTTATAAAAATACTTACAAATGTTAACTACATTATGATCTATTAATTTAAATAAAAATGTAAAAAAATAATAGCTATTTTGCTAGTTAAAAACCAATTTAATTCATTAAATAACCTCACGTGCTAACGTACAAATTGCAAATAAATGTTTAAAAGTTAATGTAAAAGAATAAAAATCTTAATTGTGAAATGTAAAAAGTTCTCATTTTATAAATTTTTCTTCATATCAGTATGCACAGCAGTATTCGACTATTTTTATTGAATTTTATTGTTTAAAACAAAGCTCAGCAGTCCACGATCATTGGAAGATACAGGGGATGGGGTTTAAAAGAGCGAAAATCGTCCGGGAATCATGTGTAGGTGTATCTGCGCACCTGGAAAGTCATGAATTTCGGCATTGAACAAAATTTGTCATGAAATGGCATGATTTTTAACGATTAAAAAAAAAAATCATAGTAAGTAATGAATTTAGGTCGCCGAAAAATCTAATTTCTGAAATGGAATTCTCCCCCTATTTTATGTTCCGAATATCTGAATTTGTAACCAAACAGTTATATTTAATTAAAGTAAAATTTTTTTTCCTGTTCTTTAAAAATTATGGTGTTACAAAAAATGAAAGAAAAAAACATTTCTAGAGCGAAATTATCTTTTAAACTTCAGTGATTTCAGAATTTTTGTTATTATTTTTATTTTATCAATTTAAAATTCTAGCTGTGAATGAAGCAAGCCCATCAGTGGCGATTTTTTATTATTTTTTTTTTAATTCCGAAAAGAGAACAGAAAAATCGGGAGTATTTCTTTCCTTTCCGATTAACAAGAAAAGTATCCTTAGAATATAATTCTGCCGCAGAAAAAAAAAATTATTTGCTTTTGTATATTTTTTAACTATTTTATTGTTATAACTCTTTTACACTGTTTTTTTAATTTTAAAATCTATAAATATGAAGATGCAGAGTATAACAGTTTTGGTTATACCTATCATTTCAATGAATGTTATTATAATGCTTTTTTTAAATTTATTGTTGTGTTTTTGTCGGAGAAAATAGTAACTTCGTTAAGTCATGAAAAACTCTTCGAATTAGTCATGGAAAATCAGATCTAAAATGTGGCAGATATCCTGCACGTGACAATGTTCTTTGTGACAAGGAAAGGGGGAGTGGTTCTCTCTACGTAAATCTCTCCTCTAATAACCTTAGAGGAGTTATTTACGAAGAGAGAACCACTCCCCTTTCTTTTTTTCACCCCGCCCAGTCCTCAAGTTTCAATCTTTGGCCTTGATTTTAGATGACATTTTACCGAATGCTTGTTTTAATTGCATCACTTTTTTTGATTGAATTGCAATTAACGATGAAAGAAAAGAAAAAAAAGCTTGACTCGCCTTTCTTCAACATTACTTGTATTGCAAATATTTTTTTTTATTTTGGAATTGAAAAATGTTAAGATGATTACATAAGTTTTGTGAAGAAAACTTATTAAATTCATTTAGGGAAGAAAATACAGTCAAACCCCGCTGTAAAGTACAACGTTTATAGTGAACTCCCGGATATAGTGAACGAAATGTTCTGTCCTGTGTCTTTATATACACGTATAATGTAATTTTTTGTGGATATAGTGAACTGAAAAAGTAATGAACTTTTTTCTGTCTTCGACTAATTTTTTTCCTCCTTTTTTTTAAAATAATTTTGGAAATGTCTTCTTCACAGAATAAATACTTAATACTGATTTTTAAAACCGTCTATAGAGTGTAATGTAGCGATAAGCATTTTCTCTTGTTTGCTTCTTTTATCACACTTTTCCATTCTTAAACCAAGGTCTACCCAGGCACATGTAAGGACAAATTAAAAATTTTCTCTGCATCAGCTAAAGATAACTAATTTTTTTTTCTGTGCACAAGACTAAGAGTAATAAAAAATAAAACCAAATTAACACATTTTTGTTACTAAGTAATATTTTTTAGTCATTTTTGTATTTCATTTTATGGGTCATTTATTTAAATACTGTGTAATAAAAGTAAGGAGTTCTTAATCATTAGTTACCATTTTTTGAAGAACGAATATAATGAACTCCGGTTACAGTGAACCGAAATTTCGGTCCCTTGAAGGTTCACAATTGTACATGCTTAATATCCTTAACATTTATTTGTTTATTTATTTATTTTTGAATAAATTTAAAGAAAAAACGTATTTTTCTTTGTCATTTTTATAGCATTGTGCATCGAAAATATTTACTATGATAACAAGGAGGTTAGCAGGGAGCGTAGCGTTTTTAAAAAGTGCTTAAAGGTGCTTATTTTCAATTTTCGTTTCTTAAAAGCCCTTAAATGTGCTTTTCTTATTGGGTATTTTTAAAAAGTGCTTGAATTTTCTTTTTCGAAAATGAGATTTTTTTTCTTCTTTACCATGTCGTTTTTTGCCACGTATTATGCAATAGCTTGGTTTTCACATTGTACTAATCAACGTTTTCGCAATGCAATACCCCCAGAGGTATGATTAGTTATGAGAATATGGAGGACTTAGTGACTCAACAGATTTAACGTGCACGAGTCTCCATTTACTACACTGGGAATCTTCGGCAAACGGGGATCGAACCCTTGCCCTCTTGGACGTGGGCCCAGTGCCCTATCAGCCAGGCAATCCCCGCCCTCGTTCATAACTATTTTATTTTATAATCGCCGTTGAACAGCCGACCCAATTTTATGGATTTACGATAACTTATATTCAACTCCGTAGCCTTGTTATTTTGAACCTAATCCAGAAGACACTTGAATCAAGTATTGGGAGAAATTTGCCTTCGTGGAGGACTTTTAGATAGAGATAAGCCTCATTTGCGCTACATGGAGAGGAAGACCACGAGAAACCCCCACAGTTAGCCTAACGGNAGAAGAATAAATAAGTTTTGTAAAGAAAACTTATTAAATTCATTTAGGGAAGAAAATACAGTCAAACCCAGCTGTGGAGTACACGGTTTATAGTGAACTCCCGGATATAGTGAACGAAATGTTTTGTCACGTGTCTTTATATACACGTATAATGTAATTTTTTGTGGATATAGTGAACTGAAAAAGTGAGGAAGTTGGATATTATGAACTTTTTTCTGTCTTCGACTAATTTTTTTCCTCCTTTTTTTAAAAATAATTTTGAAATGTCTTCTTCACAGAAAAAATACTTAATACTGATTTTTAAAACCGTCTATAGAGTGTAATGTAACGATAAGCATTTTCTCTTGTTTGCTTCCTTTATCACACTTTTCCATCCTTAAGCAAAGGCCTACCCAGGCACATGTATGGACTAATTAAATTTTTTCTCTGCATCAGCTAAAGATTACTCATTTTTTTTTTCTGTACACAAGACTAAGAGTAATAAAAAATAAAAGCAAATTAACACATTTTTTGTTACTAAATAATATTTTTTAGTCATTTTTATATTTCATTTTATGGGTCATTTATTTAAATAATGTGCAATAAAAGAAAGGAGTTCTTAATCATTTTTTGAAGAACGAATATAGTGAACTCCGGTTACAGCGAACCGAAATTTCGGTCCCTTTAAGGTTCACAAATGTACGTGCTTAATATCCTTAACATTTATTTATTTATTTATTTTTTTGAAGAAATTTGAACGTATTTTTCTTTGTCATTTTATAGTATTGTGCATCGAAAATATTTACTATGATAACAAGGAGGTTAGCAGGGAGCGTAGCGCTTTTAAAAAGTGCTTAAAGGTGCTTATTTTCAATTTTCGTTTCTTAAAAGCCCTTAAATGTGCTTTTCTTATTGGGTATTTTTAAAAAGTGCTTGAATTTTCTTTTTCGAAAATGAGATTTTTTTTCTTACCATGTCGTTTTTTGCCACGTATTATGCAATAGCTTGGTTTTCACATTGTACTAATCAACGTTTTCGCCATGCAATACCCCCAGAGGTATGATTAGTTATGGGAACATGGAGGACTTAGTGACTCAACAGATTTAACGTGCACCAGTCTATATTTACTACACTGGGAGTCTTCGGCAAACGGGGATCGAATCCTTGCCCTCTTGAACGTGGGCCCAGTGCCCTATCAGCCAGGCTATCCCCGCCCTCGTTCATAACTATTTTATTTTATAATCGCCGTTGAACAGCCGACCCAATTTTATGGATTTACGATATGGATTATTATGTTCAATTTTATGGATTATTATGTTCAACTCCGTAGCCTTGTTATTTTGAACCTAATCCAGAAGACACTTGGATCAAGTATTGGGAGAAATTTGCCTTCGTGGAGGACTTTTAGATAAAGATAACCCTCATTTGCGCTACATGGAGAGGAAGACCACGAGAAACCCCCACAGTTAGCCTAACGGCAAGGGGGCTATAACCCATGATCAGTCTACTACTGAGGATATTTCACGTCAGCATTGTGATCGGTGCAAGCCGGATGCGGAATTCGCATCAGCTGGGATTCGAACCCGGTCCGCCTCATTTGACTCATGGCTATTATGGCTCACACTTATAAAAATGTCTTATGAATGTTATTACTCTATGTTTGCAATGATCTAGAAACGATTGAAAATCTATCTACTACCGCTAATTCTCGATTCCATCATTAAAGACGGTTAAACGAGTGAATAAAAGATAAAATAATAAAAGAATAAATTAAAAAACAAATGCTCGTTATAAAAAATTAAATCCTTAGAAAGAGATCATCCATGAGTTTTAAAATTTGCATGATTATTTTAATTGTTAAAAAATGTTAAGTGAATAAAATATTAAATTGATTGTTCTCTCTTTTAGTTGGTGGAGGCCACGTCCCGAAAACGACCCAGGGTAAGTTATTAAAATAAGTCGTTTTTATTAAAATAAGTCAATATTATGTATATAACGGACCCTTCACAAAATAATTTATCTTTTAATTGGACCCTGCACAAATTTGTTCATCTTCATTATTGTTTTGTTAATCGAATAAATCCTTCCCAGGAAGGGGGGAGGGAAGAAAGACAGACGAACTAAATTTTGTCTTCGGCAGACGCTTCTTCCTTTATTCGTCGGAAATGAATATTCTGCTAAATACCAAATATTTGTATGTTGCATCGCTAATTTAATAGTTGCAATTGCTGTTTTTTTTTTTTAATTTAATTTTTTTAATTATAATTTTACAGTGTTGAGCATAATCTTGTATGTCTTTACAGTTTAAAAACTCCTTGAAAAATTTTTTCAACAATAACTGACCCTATTTGCACAAATTCTCAAAAGCGGACCCTGGTTGAAAAATGTGACTTAACGTTTATTTTATATTCACAAATTACGAGTCATTTCTTCACAATTTTACAAAAACGAACCTTTCACAAAATGTCTGGACAGACCCCTAGTATATAGTGCTTAAAAATATTTTTTGAGTGCATAGGAAGTACTTAAAAGGTGCTTATTTTTTGTTGAAAAATTTGGCTACGCACCCTGTAATTTTATTTTTGCAATAAGAAACCGTTTTCTAACTATTATAGTACTATAAAGAACAAAATAAAGTCAAAAAAAATTTCTATTTTTGGTCCTTTTTTAAGTGTTAAGGGGTTAAAAATGCATTTTACTATAAAATGTTCTTTTATTTCTCTAAGAAGCGTGTTTTTATTTACTTTTTTTTATACTTTCAGGACTGTGAGAGTTCAGTTGGTCCCAGTGCCAAGTAAGTAAAAAAAATTTTGAATTTTAATTGTTATACTACTTTGTATTTTATAAACAAGCAAAACAACGATAATTGAAAAATAATCCCATGTACAGAAATAATTATTATTTTGCATTGGTCAAAGCTTATTGCATGCAGATTTTTACATAATTTTAAACTGTGTAACTTTGAATGGTAAAATACATATTTGTAGCTAAATTTTGAACTAGTTTGGAGAAGGAAAATTTAAAAACAATCTTTTTTGAAATTTTCCATCTTAGAAACTATTTGACCTATTGTGTTTAAATTTTGTTCTTCATCATTTAAAATCAGAGAGAGTAAAATTATTTAAAAAAAAAGAAATTTTCCCTTAACACTCAAATTTTTTCAACTAAATAAAACATCAAAAAGAACATTATTAAGATGTTCCATTTCCGAGGGATTATCTTAGGATAATCCAGGATTTTGATACCAAATTTGTTCTGGACACTATTTTGGGTCCATTTTTTCTAAAAAAGGAATACTTCTGGGGAAAAATCTTTCTCTGAAGAATGAACACTATTTTTGTGCGAATTTCTTAATTAAAATTTAGTTTTAGAAATCTTTATGCTTATGTTTAATATTAAAAATATTTAAAAATAAATGTACTACAAGATTCCATGCAAAATCTTAAATTATCAGGTGCTACTACTATACAGCTTTGTTGCTTTTACGTGACTGAAACCGGTTTGTACTTGTTTACGTTCGTCTATCAATGGGTTAAATTAGACTATATATTATATGAATTCGATTATTATATAAATTAGACAATATATTATATGAATATGGAATAATTATTACATCGGATATTATATTAGTATGTTATAACAATTAGATACACTGTAGTTTTTTTTACATGTTTTGCACGAGTTTATAGGTTTATACGATTTAAACATACATGTAAAGGGTTTTTATTCAGGAGATTTTTATATAGTTCAGATTTGTGTTTATTTTTACCGTATTGCATTAGAATGTCTACCAATTGATACACGAAAGGAAAGAAGTGCAAACCGCGTAAAAACAATAAAACTGCGTAGTATTTTTTTATTTTATATGCGTCGTTGAACAGCTGACCCAATTTTTGGGTTTACGACTACTAATGTTCAACTCCGGAGCCTTGTAATTTTGAACTCAATCCAGAAGACAAGGAAACTCCTTGATCAATAGGACCAGAGGTATGGTTTGTTATGGGAACATGGTGGACTTAGTGACTCGACAGATTTAACGTGCATCAGTCGGCCAGCGGGCATCGTACCCATTACCTCATGGGCATTGGCCCAGTGCCCTACCAAACTGGCTATACTCGTCCTCCCAGTGATTTTGAAAAAAATTCCGTCGGATATTCCTAAATTTCTTAAAATGCCACTCAAGTACCTTCTCTGATGTAGCTTTTAAATTAATCATCACACTATAAATGTCAGGGTGCGTAACGTTCTTAAAATGTGCTTATTTTTGATTTGCGTTTTTGAAAAACCCTTAGATGTTCCTTTTTTTTATTCGTGGTTTTTAAAAAGTGCTTATTTTTTTCTATCTTTTAAGAAAGAAATTTTTTTTCCTTCTTGATGGCGTCGATTGTTTGTTCTAAATTTCAAAAAATTCACGATTTTCACAATTTTCTCTGCAAACGGCCAGAATAGCCTGGCTGGTAGGGAACTTTGCCCATTTACGAGAGGTCATAGGTTCGATCCCAGCCTGCCGAAGACTCCTCGTGTAGAAAATGGAGACTGATGCACGTTAAATCTGTCTAGTCACAAAGTCCTCCATGTTCCCATTACAAATCATACCTCTGGGGTTATTGATCAAGGAGTTTCTTTGTCTTCTGGAGTGGGTTCAAAATCACAAGGCTACGAAGTTGAACATTAGTAGTTCGTAAACCCTAAATATTTTGTCGGCTGTTCAACGACGGTTATATTATAATGATATAAAAATTATCTCTGCAATAATTATATCAGAAACTAGTTGATTTTTATCATGATTATGCAAAGTTTTTTTACATTTTATTGATTTTATGTTTTCAAACTAAGAACTTTAATTGAAAAAAAAATTGTTTCTTACTGCACAGATCCTAATTATTTTTTTTTTCTTGGAAAGTGCACAGTGGGCCATTATCCAAGATTTCGTGTCCAAAATTAGTATTTCGATAAAATTTGTTTCAAAATTTGGGGTTTTTTATTTAGGGGTTTTTATGTTCAGGTAAATTGAATTCGTAGTTGAAATTTTGAAATACACTAAAAATACCCAAAAAAACAAAATGGCGGCTGAAATATGGCGAGCAAAAATAAAAATAATAATATAGTACGTTTAAATAATTAAATATAGCAATGAAAATATAATAATTTTCGTAATTTTATATTAAAAATGAAAAGCAAATTATATTTCCGAAGTAATATTACAAAATAAAGCGAAAATATGAAGGGAAAAAAAACATACTTTTTGTTTTTCGGTATATTTAGTTCACCTTTGCAATGCGGGCAAAATGGGGCAGGTTTTTTTCGAAAGAAGAAACATCAAAGAAGACAAGTGAAAAAAGTTTAGCTAATTACCTCTTGGAACTTTTTGGAACAAAGTTTCGAAAGTCATTCAAACATTGTAAAATGTTAAATGATAAGATATAAACTATAAGTTTGTCAAGAGTATTAACTAATCCAACACATTGAAAAATTGTACTATCATTTCAGACTAATTACTCTGATAAAAATGTAACAGTAAGGTGAAATTCCTATATATATTTCTGAAATAAAAATTTATAAGTTAAATTTACAAAACATTTTTTTAACATTTTTCATTACATTGTACTCTTGTCGCTCCAAAAAGTAAATTATAATGTTTGGAATGATTATGAATACTTAATTTGGGCTATATTAAATCTGCCTACGCTTACTTTAGTTGAAAATTTATTTTTTGACTTTTTGCGAAAAATCATGTTCTTGTGGCCCACAGTGAAGTTATTAAAAATATTTTTTGAGTTATTGAAAAGGTGCTTATTTTTTGTTGAAAAATCTGGCTTCACACCCTGATGAAAAATTGTAACTTCATGGTCCCCCTTTAAACTAAGCCCCTGATTTTCAAGCACAATTTTTACATCAATATTTTTGTCTTTTTAAGGTACCAGGCAGCTGGACCCTCCAGACAAAGGCAGCCCTCATCCAGCGAGGAGGTGAGTTCATTTTTCTAAATTATAATCAATCACTTTTAATATTTTCTGTTTTATGTAGCATCTTTCTTGTGGATTTATCTTAAAATCCTGTGGCAGATATTTTTTTGAGCTATCTGTGACAAAACTCTAGCAATAATATACTTCTGAAAGATACTTTTAATAATAAACATATATACTGAACAGGGGTCTGCTGAGAAGAAATTTGGGTCCTTCTCAAAATATCTTTTCATAAAAACGGACCCTTCACAAAATATTTTAACTTTAAAACGGACCCTTCACAAGTTTGTTTATCTTCATTATTGTTTTGTTAATCGAATAACCCCTTCCCAAGGGGGGGGGGGAATAAAGATGAATGCAAACGAATAAGTTTTGTCTTCCGCAGACGTTTCTTCCATTATTCGTGCGAAATGTATATTCTGCGTTCAGCAGTATAGGCTAAATACCAAACATTTGCATGTTGCATCTCTAATTTAAAAGTGCTGAGCATAATCTTGTAACTATTTACAATTTAAAAACTCCTTCAAAAAGTTTTTTGCAATAACCGGACCCTATTTGCACAAATTCATAAAAGCAGGACCCTGGTTCAAAAAATACGAGTAATTTTTTTCGCAATTTCACAAAAACCGGACCTTTCACAAAATGTCTGGACAGACCCCTGCTAACATCCATGCTTCATACATTCAATCAATAGTCAATATAAAGTCCTGTCATTTGACCGGCTATGGTAGAAATAGCTATATATTAAGTGTTCGTATGTTTAGTGTTAAGTTTTTAAAAAAAAGTCATTGATTGATTATAAAATATTCTTTTATTACTCAAAGCATTTATTTACTTTTTTTTCCTTCATAATTTCAGGAAGATAGTACAGATGGCCTAAGTCTTAGCTGGTAAGTAAACTTTTTCTCCACTATAACTATCCCAAGATAGTAAAATAAGGTTTATTTTCACTCGTTTTAGGGGCCGTAGCTAATCGAGCAGTTTTAAACATTAATTACAAAATAACTAGGGTGCGTAGCGTTTTCAAAAAGTGCTTAAAGGTGCTTTTTTTATTGGGTGTTTCTAAAAAGTGCTTTATTTTTCTTTTAGAAAAAGGAGATTTTTTTCTTTACCATATCAATTTTTGCCTCGAATTACGCAGAAGGCTTGGTTTTCACATTTCATTCAACCACAATCCATTTAGGCCTATCGTCGGTCCGTAGCGTATGACAGCGCCAATACTTGCATTGTTCGAATACTGAGCTAGATGGATTCGGTGGGAGGGAGGGACTCGTGTATTGTCATGAGCAAATCTGCTGCATTTTACAAGAGAGATAATTTTAAATAATGGCTAAATTAATGATTTATAATTTTGAATATTTTTTTTTACATAGTTGTGTGAAGTAATTATTGATTAAAGAAATTTAATGATTCGCTCAGTATTGAATATATTTAAAATCGTGCATAGATTGTTTTTATGTTAGCTAATATATTTGCGAAAAGAGTTCTTTGTCAGAAACTTAGTTATTTTATCATGATCATGTCACTTCGAAAACAATTTTGCATAAAATGCTATTCGCACCTTCTCTCATTTAGCTTTTAAATTTACCTCGACCATTATCACAAAATATGAAAACAGGTAGCGTAGCTTTTTTTTAAAAATACTAGATTTTCTATTCTCTAAAATGAGATTTTTTTCTTTACCTCGTTGATTGTTGTATTACAAAAAAATGCACGATTTTCACAATTTTCTCTGCAATAATTATCAGAAACTAGTTATTTGTTATCACGGTTATGTAAAGTTTTTGAATTTTATTGGTTTTATGTTGCCAAGTTAAGAACTAATAATAATAAATTTTATTACTGCGCAGACCCTAGTTATTTATTTTTTTTTTGAAAGTGATTTACAATATTTTTTGTGTGCTTAAAAAGTACTTAAAAAAAAGTGCTTATATTTTGTTTAAAATTCTGGCTACGCAACCTGATTAAAAATCGACAGTAGCTTTGTAACTTCATGGGTATTATTGGGGGTTTGAAAAAAGTGCTTGATTTTCTATCTTTTAAAAAGATTTTTTTTTCTTTGCTGCGTCAATTGTCGTTCTAAATTACGAAGAAAAAAAATTTCATGGTTTTCATAATATTTTCTCCGCAATATATATTTATTAGAAACTAATTAATTTATCAAGTTTTTACAAAGTTTTTGAAAATGTTTATTTAATTTTACGTTTTTAAGAACTTTAAATGATTGATAAAAATATTATTTATTGCTGCACAGATCTTAATTAAGATTTTTGTTTTGGAAAGAGATTAAAAATATTTTTTGAGTGCTGAAAAGTTCTTAAAAGGCGCTTGTTTTTTGTTGAAAAATCTGGCTACGCACCCTGAATGAGAGTTTTAATTGTTCTTGAATATCTTTGGTCTAAAGCTGTTCAGTTATTTTAACAGGTTTAGTTTTTCCTAGAATGNATAATATTTATTGCAGCACAGATCTTAATTAAGATTTTTGTTTTGGAAAGTGATTAAAAATACTTTTTGAGTGTTGAAAAGTTCTTAAAAGGCCCTTGTTTTTTGTTGAAAAATCTGGCTACGCACCCTGAATGAGAGTTTTAATTGTTCTTGAATATCTTCGGTCTAAAGCTGTTTAGTTATTTTAACAGGTTTAGTTTTTCCTAGTGTGTGCATATATTGAGTGTAATGTTTAATTAGTTAAAAAATTGACAGTTCTTTTGTAACTTCATCATGGGTATTGTCACCCATTAAACTGTTTGGCATGCACAATTTTTACATTTATATTTTTTGTCTTTTTAAAGGATTCCGGCCACTGGACTACCTTCACCTTCAAGGAAAAGGCAGCGTGTGCCTTCCGATGATTCCGACGAGGTAAGCTCATATATAATTCAGTCACTTTTCATATTGTCTGTTTCGATCCATATCTTTGAGTCGTAAGGTTACTGAGAAACCAGGCTGAGAATTTAAATTTCTAAAAATAATATACTATCAGGGGCCTGCTTAGAAGAAATTAACCCTTAATGGACCCTTCACAAAACCAGGGTTGCCACAGGTGACTAAAATGCAACTATTTTCGACCAGAGGCAACTATGGCGGCTAAAAAGCAACTATTTTCATTAAAAGGAGACTATTGAGAGACTTTTCTGTGCTTCTAGCAATTTTTTTTTAAGCATAAATTGGGTTGACAAGCTGCGGCTCGCAGTAGCTTTTGAACATAATGATTTTTTTTGCTTCTAAAAAATAAAAAAATATTGGATTGCAAATTTGAGTCATCACTTTTTAATGCGCTCAATTTGCACAGATTCCATAGTAAATCTATTTTGTTTCTCAATCGCCTTTTCAACAGCTATTGCTATGAAACTCTGCATGATTTTAAAAAAAAAACAATTTTTAAAACCATACTATGATGCGTCAATTTCGAATTTTAGTAATCACTTTCAATATATATGTATATATATATTTTCTAAATCAATTATTAATGATAGAAAAAAAAATTACGTGAAGGGGAAAATTAATAGAAAGAGTATTTTTTTTTAACAAATAATTATTTTTCTGCATTAATTCTAGCATTTAAAAGTATTTAATGTTCTGCAAATATACTAATTCTTTTATATAAAAATATAGTGCTAGAACACTAACGTTTATTTAAAAATTATCATATTGTCCTTCAACTTGACTAAATGGATCATGGTATATCACAATGAAGTCATTTAATTAAATTTTAGTCATATTATTGAAAAATTTTTGCTCTTATTTAGGCAACTATTTTCATAATTTTAGGCGACTATTTTCATACGTTAGGCTACTAAAAGCAACTATTTTGTTCATTTTTTTTTGTGGCAACCCTGAAAATATATTTTCATAAAAACGGATCCTTCACAAAATAATTTATCTTTTAATCAACCCTTCACAGATTTGTTTATCTTCATTATTGTTTTGTTAATCATACAAACCCTTTCCCAGAGGGGGGGAGAAAGACGGTTGGAGACGAACTAAGTTTCCCTAAGTCATAATTCCAAATGTAGTATTCTAAGAAAATATTTCGTCTTTGGTAAACATCATGTGCCCTCTCTTATAAATAATAAATCATTATTTCTTTTTGTGATCAATTTATATTTATTCATAAAACTAATTAATAGAATATTATGTGAACAATTTATTTCTGGCAATTTCTTAAATAAAATACTATAAATTTAAGAATTGTTTAAGTTTACTTAATGCGTAACACATTAAAAGTGATACATGACTAAGTTGTGTTATTTGAAATATGTGAATTGAAATTATTAAAAATGTGAGTGATTTTGTTTCCATTATTCGTTCGAAATGAATATTCTGTGCTGAGCAGTATAGGCTAAATACCAAATATTTGTATGTTGCATCTCTAATTTAGTAGCAGCAATTGTTGAGCAGAATCTTGTATCTATTTACAATTTAAAAACATGAAAACGTTTTTAGAAATTTTTGTAATAACAGGACCTTTTTTGCACAAATTCACAAAATCAGAACCCTGGATGAAAGAATGTGACTTAGCGCTTAGTTTATATTCACAAATTATGAATAATTTTTTTTTCTCACAATTTTACAAAAACAGGACCTTTCAAAAAATGTTTGGACAGACCCCTGTATGTACAGAGATGATTGTGCTCTGGAAAAAATCCGGATTTTTCGTTTAGCGCGATCCTGAAATTCAAGGTCCTGAAGTTTAGAGAAACTATCATCGATCGCATTTATCTTTAAAAATTCTTGTATATTTTATTTCAAAATATTAGAACTGGAATTTATACTTGGCATCGCTTTCATTTGTAAATATTTTTTTCTCTTAGAATAATAAATGTGATCAGAGATGAAAGTAAACTTAAACATAATTTTTCATTTAAATTACGCTGCATATAATTTATTTAGATTTCATGCTATGAAAATATCAGTGATTTAAATTTATGAAGACATAAATTTTTTGAAATGCGTCTTTTTACTCTGGAAATTTTCAGGATTTTTGAATTGTGCTTACGCGGTGTGCTTCGTGTATCACATTAGTTAACATTTGTAATGTAATAAAGAAATACATTTAATGTAATAAATATATGCATATACTGCCTATTTGTATTAAAAATAAATACAAATATAAAAAATCTCGTGAATGAGGTCCCATTACATGTATAATTAAATATATAAGTATTGCATATAAACTCGTGCAAAACATGTCATTACTAAAAAAACTACAGTGGGTCTAAAAATTTTGTCTAATTATTGTAATATGCTAATAAAATATTTAATATAATAAGTATTCTATATTCATATTATGTATCGTCTAATTTATCCAATTCTCGAATTTATATTATGCATCGTTTAATTTAGCCATTATGATACACGAACGATAAACAAGTGCAACCATTCACTTAAAGCTGTAAAGAGTATCACCTGATATTTAAGATTTCGCATAGAATCTTTTAGTGCGTTTAATAATGTGTCAAGGGACTGTACATATCCATGACTAAATGCTTGGGTTTTCCATTGATGGACCAGTATAATCTTGATGCAAAACCATCAATAATTCCATCATGAACCATTATGTTTTTGATGGTATTCAATATAAGTAACCATCACCCGAATGTAGAAATTCGGACTGAATTATGATGGACCAACATAAAAAAAAAAATTTTAATGGTGTATTCCTGCTGAACCAACAATAGTTATTATTAAACCATCATGGAAAAGTATAGTTGGAGTCAACATGAACCATCATGGATTGTTGATCCATGAAAATCACACCTCTCTTTATAAAAGTAGCATTTTCCGTCATGGAATGCTGGAAGTTTTTGACACACCAAAAACCAATAATACAAAATATTGGATGATGGTGAATATGAAATGATGTTTAACCATCATAAATCACGCTGAAACCGACATAAACCATCAAAATGTTTTGATGGAACCATCAAGAATTGATGTGGATAATGGCAAGCTGCAAAATATGTTCTCAAGAACTTTAAAACATTTTACCAAGAGCTTTTTTCATCAAATAAGCTAAATAATTGTTGAATTAGATTTTAATTTTCTTATTAGAGTGTGCACCCCAAATTTATTAATGTAAGTAATATTTACTGAGAATTTAAATAATGAAATTAAAATAACTTTTTTTTTTAAATTATTTTTTTATTTCATTTTAGTATCCATCTTTTTATGTGTGCTGATATACTTTTTTACCCTCTGAAGTTTCTAAAATATGCATTATCCTGTGATACCTTTAATTCATAAACAATTTATTCAATTTATATACAATACGATTTTATTATATAAATTCTTTGTAAAAAAAACTAGTGCACTGATTAACTAATAGCAATATTTTTTTTAAAAAAAAATGTCGCAATTGTCACATTTGTACAAAAGTATTTACTCATTTGTACTAAGTTCTCTTAAACGTGCTTATTTTTGACTAACATTTTTTAAAAGCCCTTAAAGGTGCTTTTTTTTTATTCGGGGTTTGTAAAAAGGGCTTAATTTAATATCTTTTAAAAAGATATTATTTTTCTTTTTGTCGTGTCGATTGTCTTTCAAAATTACAAAAAATGCATGATTTTCGCAAATTTTCTCTTCTATATTTATGAAAAACTAGTTATTTTATCATGATTATGTAAAGTTTTCGAAAATGTTTATGGAATTTTATTAATTTTATGTTTTTAAATTAAGAACTTAAACCGATAGAAGGAATTTTTTATTACAGCACAGAACTTAATTATAATTTTTTTGGCCAGTGATTAAAAGTTTATTTTTTTTTTTTTGAGTTCTTAAAAAGTACCTTAAATGCAGGGCTGATTGTGCTCCGGAAAAAATCCGGATTTCCGGAATTTTCGCTGACAGTGATCCGGAAGTTTCCGGAGATCGAAGGTTCAGACATTTCAAAAAATCATTGATCACAGAAATTTCCGGAAATCAAATTTTCAATGAACTTAAAAACACAGTTTATTTTGTTTGTTTGTAAGGGAGAGTCAGAGAGATACTTTATAAGCTTATATTCATGATTAATATTCATTTTTTATCAGTAAATAGTTGTTATAATCATAAACTCAAGAAAGAAAGACCTATTTGTAAATTTTAATTACTTTTCCAAGGTATGTGTAAATGGTATAGTTATATGTAAAATTTTAAATATATTTTAAGTAAACTAAGAAATATTGAGAAAAATGGAAAAAACCTTGTTAAAATTTTTTTCAATTTAAAATTTTGACTTGGGGGCTCACAATCACCCCTGTTAAATGTAAATGTACCTTATGTTGAAAAAGCTGGCTACGCAACCTGCCTTGACTTCTGAATTGTATTCAAAATTACCAGGCTATGGAGTCCAGCTTACCAGGCTATATGGTCCTAGAATTGGGTCTACTGTCCAACAAAGGTTATTAATATAATACACCCTATGAAAATGTAAAAACTGAGTGTGAAAAACGTGATCCCAATTAATGATCCGATACTTGAAATAATAGCGTGCATCTATTAATGGCTCCATACAGACCCTGGCATAATTATTCGACACACTGTAAGATTTTATGTAAAATCTTAATTATCAAGTGATACTATACAGCTTTATTGTTTTTAGGCGAATGAAACTGATTTGTACTTGTTTACGTTCGTGTATCAATTGGTTAAATTAGACTATATATAATATCAATTCGACCAGTGGATAATTAGACGATATATTATAAAGGGTCTGTTTAGAAGAAGTTTGGGTCCGTTGATGGACCCTTCATAAAATATTTTAACTTAAATCATTTTGTGAAGGGTCCGTTTTTATCTTTTAATCGAACCCTTCACAAGAAACCCTTGATAGACATTTGCGTATTATTGNCACACCAAAAACCAATAATACAAAATATTGGATGATGGTGAATATGAAATGATGTTTAACCATCATAAATCACGCTGAAACCGACATAAACCATCAAAATGTTTTGATGGAACCATCAAGAATTGATGTGGATAATGGCAAGCTGCAAAATATGTTCTCAAGAACTTTAAAACATTTTACCAAGAGCTTTTTTCATCAAATAAACTAAATGATTGTTGAATTAGATTTTAATTTTCTCATTAGAGTGTGCACCCCAAATTTATTAATGTAAGTAATATTTACTGAGAATTTAAATAATGAAATTAAAAGAACTTTTTTTTTAAATTATTTTTTTATTTCATTTTAGTATCCATCTTTTTACGTGTGCTGATATACTTTTTTACGCTCTGAAGTTTCTAATCCTGTGATACCTTTAATTCATAAACAATTTATTCAATTTATATACAATACGATTTTATTATATAAATTCTTTGTAAAAAAAAACTAGTGCACTGATTAACTAATAGCAATATTTTTTTTTTAAAAAAAATGTCGCAATTGTCACATTTGTACAAAAGTATTTACACATTTGTACTAAGTTCTCTTAAACGTGCTTATTTTTGACTAACATTTTTTAAAAGCCCTTAAAGGTGCTTTTTTTTTATTCGGGGTTTGTAAAAAGGGCTTTATTTAATATCTTTTAAAAAGATATTATTTTTCTTTTTGTCGTGTCGATTGTCTTTCTAAATTACAAAAAATGCATGATTTTCGCAAATTTTCTCTACTATATTTATGAAAAACTAGTTATTTTATCATGATTATGTAAAGTTTTCGAAAATGTTTATGGAATTTTATTAATTTTATGTTTTTAAATTAAGAACTTAAACCGATAGAAGGAATTTTTTATTACAGCACAGAACTTAATTAGGATTTTTTTGGCCAGTAATTAAAAGTTTTTTTTTTCTTTTTTTTTTTTTTTTTTNTTGAGTTCTTAAAAAGAACCTTAAATGCAAAAGTACCTTATGTTGAAAAATCTGGCTACGCAACCTGCCTTGACTTCTGGATTGTATTCAAAATTACCAGGCTATGGAGCATAGTCCTAGAATTGGGTCTACTGTTCAACAAAGGTTATTAATATAATACACCCTATGAAAATGTAAAAACTGAGTGTGAAAAACGTGATCCCAATTAATGATCCGATACTTGAAATAATAGCGTGCATCTATTAATGGCTACATACAGACCCTGGCATAATTATTCGACGCACTATATATGATTTTATGTAAAATCTTAATTATCAAGTGATACTATACAGCTTTATTGTTTTTAGGCGAATGAAACTGATTTGTACTTGTTTGCGTTCGTGTATCAATTGGTTAAATTAAACTATGTATAATATCAATTCGACCAGTGGATAATTAGACGATATATTATAAAGGGTCTGTTTAGAAGAAGTTTGGGTCCGTTGATGGACCCTTCACAAAATATCTTTTTATAAAAACAGACCCTTCATAAAATATTTTAACTTAAATCATTTTGTGAAGGGTCCGTTTTTATCTTTTAATCGAACCCTTCACAAGAAACCCTTGATAGACATTTGCGTATTATTGTAAATGGGCGGGAAAAATTGACTGACTGATGCTGAGTGTTCAGCTATTATAGTTATTCACAAATCTACTTGCAATTGACGTATATTACTCTAATATTACTCTTTGTTAATCTAGTTTGATATTATCTAATTTATATTATGTACCTTAACCTCTTCGACCAATAAAATATTTATAAATTCTAAATGTAGCAGGACTCGAAAAAACTCAAAAATTTTACCCTTTCCCGAGGTCCAACAATGTACCCGTCCTCCTTTGAAACTAACCCGTCGCTTCTAAATAAATAAAAGTATAATTTTCTCATATTTATTACAAACATGCTGAGAAATTGCACAATGAATTAGTAGTTACTAGGATTACAAATACTAGGATTGCATTATCAGGGGTCTGTTAAGAAGAAATTTGGGTCCGTTTTTTCCCTTCCTTTTCTGCTGTTTTTATTCTAACGCAGCACTTGAACGGAACGTCTCATACTATTAATTTATTATTACTCTTTCCCTGTACTGTAATATAAATAACCAGTAACACAGAAAATTGATTTTCAGTGTTAAAGTTTTGTATTGGGAAATAAGAAAAAAAAAATTCTGCCTTTCTTTTTAATTAACTAATAGTTTTATAGGCATTTTTATTATGACACAGCATATTTTTTTTTCTTTTTAATGAACGTTACCAATAAACTTTTATTTTATTGCAATTTTTTTCTTCTTCGAATATGGCAATGTGAAAATTTTGAATGGAGATTTTCAGTATAAGATTTTCTAGCTTTTTATTTTTTTATTTATTTTATTTATTTATTTATTTTTTTGAAAAAAAAAACTTTTTTTTATGGATGTTTTTATTATAATGCGGCAATTTTAAGAGCATTTCTCTTGACCCGATTGTTTTTTTCTTTACATTTTCTGGTTATTNAATTTAGAAGCAGCAATTGTTGTTTATTTTTTAAAATTTAATTCTTTTAATTATAATTTTACTTTGTTGAGCATCATCTTGTATTTCTTTTCAATTTAAAAACTCCTTGAAAAAGTTTTGTTTTTTGCAATAACGGACCCTATTTGCACAAATTCATAAAAGCGGACCCTGTTTGAAAGAATGTGAGTAATTTTTTCACAATTTCACGAAAAACGGACTTTTCACAAAATGTCTAGACAGACCCTGTAATAAAATTATTTGAATTTTTTATAGTACGTGGGAATGCATAGCACTAACTACCGAAAAAAAAATAGTTTATGAAAAGAAAGAAGGAATTAAAAAAAGATTGAAACTCGCGTGTCGTAATAATTTTGTAATAAAAAATTCAGGATTTTCGAAATCACGTGGCAAAGCGGAAATAACTGTTTAAGAAAATAATTTATATTTGCAGTAAATTTGGCTTAAAGAAAGCGCGTTAAACATACATTTACTATAGAATCTGTTAAAATTGATCGTGTCAAAACGTGATGACTCAAAAGTGCGATTAAAATTTTTTTAATTTTTTTATTGTGTTTAGAAGCTCTCCCGGGCCGCATTTCAGTAGTCGGCAGGCCGCAGGTTGTGCACCCCTAATATATAAATATAGAATATTTATTATATCAGGTTTTATATTAGTATATTATATTAATTAGATCAAATTATTCGACTCACTGTTGTTTCTTAATAATTACATGTTTTGCAACAGTTTATATGCAATGCTTTTATATCTAAACATACATGTAATGGCTATTTATTCAGATTTTTTATATACTTCCTTTTTGCATTTATTTTTAACGTATTGCAGTACAACATTAGCCAATTGATGCAAGAACGTAAACAAGTACAAACCGGTTTCAGCCTCATAAAAACAATAAAGCTGTAAGTATCACCTGAAAATTAAGACTTGACATAAAAACTTATAGTGCGTCTAATAATTTGGTAAGGGACTCTATATAGAGAGAAAAGATATGAGATGCTTTAACTAGACAAAGCAGTTATAGTTGCCTTTTTTTTCCAACTATGGTCGGACTTAGCGTATCAGGTCACCAAGCTCTAATCTGGAGCATCAGGGTTCCTACACGGTCAGGAAAACCTGCAAAAGTCAGGATATTCTAAAATTAATCTAAAAAGTCAGGATTTTTCTTACATATTCATCAAGTTATTAAAATAAAAAAAAAACTATAGTTCATTCAAAGACTGACAGGCAAAAATAAGGTTTCAAGAAAAAAATCTGTAATTTAAAATATGTAATTTCCTCATAATAACATTCCTCTTTCCCTGGTAGAACCTGTCCTGTTAGCAATTTTCTTCCTGTTTATCCAATGATAAGGAATTTTTGATAGGGTTGCTAGGTTTATTGCGCTTTGTGTGAATAACTGGCTTACAGATAACAGTAGCTGAAACAACAGCTGAAAAGGCAAAAAAGAAATTTTTACTGTTTTCAGGGCTGATTGTGCTCCGGAAAAAATCCGGATTTCCGGAATTTCTGCTAACAGTGATCCGGAAGTTTCTGGAGATCGAAGGTTCAGACGTTTCAAAAAATCCTTGATCACAAAAGCTTCCGGAAATCAAATTTTCAAAGGTGGAACTTAAAAACACAGTTTATTTTATTTGTTTGTAAGGGAGAGCCAGAGAGATACTTAATAAGCTTATATTCATGATTAATATTCATTTTTTATCAGTAAATAGTTGTTATAATCATAAACTCAAGAAAGAAAGACATATTTGTAAATATTAATTACTTCTCCAGGTCATCATAGGTATGTGTAAATGGTATAGGTATGCGTAAAATTTTAAATATATTTTAATCAAACTAAGAAATACTGA
>NC_092212.1:88280511-88317220 GCF_043381705.1 Parasteatoda tepidariorum | reverse complement strand
ATTTCTTGTTGACCAGTTTTTTTGCTAATTATTAATTGTTAGCTTAATTTTTGTTAATTATCCTTTGTTAATTTGTTTTTTATATATTTGTTTTTTTAGTTATTCTTTGTTAGTTTGCTTACTAATTGCATAGCTTACTTTAATGATCAGCTCTTACAACATTTTTTAAAATTGTGTGTTAAACACTTCCATCTTATTTTAAGATTGTCAGAGACAATAAAATCGCCGACGAAGATGCTATCACGCTGTTAAAGCGTGGGAAAATTATAAAAAGTATATATATATATACACTTTTCTTTATTTTAAACTTTACTCATAATAAAAAAAAGCATTATAATTTTTATTGTATCATTTCTAATATTTGGCGGCACATTTTAAGAATTTGGCGGCACACAAAACTGCCGCGGCACAGTGGTTGAGAATCACTGGTTTATTCAATTAACGAAACAATAATGAAGATAAACAACTTTGTGAAGGGTCCGTTTTTATAAAAAGATATTTTGTGAAGGGTCCGTTAACGGACCCAAATTTCTTCTAAACAGACCTCTGTTCAGTATCCTATTAAGTACTTGAATTCAATACTTTTTTCTCTTGATTATTAATAAAAATATTTCTTTATCTTTAGGAATCATCGTCAGGGAAAAGAAGGCGCATGGCTGCGTCGAGGGAGAGGAAGGCAGAGAAAAAGGAAGTAAGTAATGACAATACCTTCTCGAATACACCAGTTTTACTATATAAGTGATTTTCCTGAGATGAGCTCGACATGCTATGAATGAAATGTCTTTTCTAGTACAGCAGTGCTTCCCAAAGTGTGGTACGCGTACCCCCAGGGGTACGGGAATAGTTTAGCGGGGGTACGTGTTTTTATGCAATAACAAACGAAACTTTCAAAAAAATTTATTTAAAAACAAAGCTAACCATGAAAATGTACTATTACGTATTTTTCTATTGGCTATTTTCTGCAGAGTTAACAGTCAATAATTAGTGGTGTCAAAAGCCATTTGGGATTTTTAACTTTTGTAAAAAATTTTGATAGAAAAAAAATTCATTATTTTTTATTTTTTTATTAGTGGTACATAGCGTTACGAAAAATTTAGGAAAGGGTACACAAAAGTCGTAAGTTTGGGAAACACTGTAGTACAGGGGGCGTAGCGTTTTTAAGAAGTGCTTAAAAGTGCTTTTTTCGATTCTCGTTTTTTAAAAGCCCTTAAAGGTGCTTTTTTATTAAGTGTTTTTAAAAGGTGCGTAATTTTCCCTCTTCCAAAATGAGATTTTTTTTCTTTTCCATGTTGATTTTCACCACGAATTATGTAAAACTGCATTTTATTTATGCGAATCCCATTTTAAGAACAGTTTCGAAATTTTGGTCTTATTCTTACAAATCTGAAAAATTAATTTGGAGAATAGAGGGATTTAAATTACTTGCTTTGTGGAAAAGAATTAAAATTTAAATTAATGCAAACTGATTTTATGTATGGAGAATTATATGATATGATATTAGAATTAGATAATTTAAAGAATTATATGATTGTTAAGTGTTTTTTTATAAGATAATTGTTTTTGTATTTTTATCTCCAATAATTAAACAAATCAATGAAGAGGATAATTTGTAATTCGACACTTATTTGTAATTATTTAATATTTTCTACACCAAAATTTGGGTTTTTAGCAGTAATTTTCAGAACAAAGAGTTTTAGGTTAAAATAATTCAAAAACGTAATTTAATCCTTACGCCCAAATTTTGGGTTTTTGACAATTTTTAAAAACTATGTCAAAATGTTTTTTTTTCACATGACGATTAAAACCGTCAAGTGTCAAGATTTGCCGATCCTGCCTAATTATATATTTTTTTTTATAAACTGCTTAAAAGGTGCTTATTTTTTGTTGAAAAACTTGGCTACGCACCTTGTAGTAACAAAATGCTTCCAAAAGTGTTTCGACTCCTGTTTCGCTCTTTAACAGGTTGCTTAGCGTTTTTAAAAAGTGCTTATTTTTGATTTACATTTTTCAAAAGCCTTTAAAGATGCTTTTTTTATTCTGGGTTTGTAAAAAAGTGCTTAATTTTTTTATCTTTTAAAGTGTTTTCATGATTTTGCACAATTTTCTTTGCAATATTTATCAGAAACTTGATCATGATTATGTAAAGTTTTTTTAATTTTATTGATTTTATGTTTATAAATTAAGAAGAAAAAAATAATTACAAACGTTAAAAAAATAATTTTTATTGCACAGATCCTAATTATGTTTTTTTTTCTTTCTGGAAAGTGATTAAAAATATTTTTTTAAGGGCTTAAAAAAATGCTTAAATAGCTGCCAACTCTACTGGGTTTTCCAGTTGACTACTGGATTTTACCAATTTCTCCTAGTCTACTGGTTTATGTAAAATTCTCCTGATTTTTGTACATTTTAGTAAACTCCCTAAAATTGAGTAAGTTTCCTAAAACAATCTTTTGAAATGAAATTTTTGAACAGATTAATGCTTGTTTGCTTGAATAGTAAATAAGTATTATTAAGACATAATGAGACGAATTTTATTTACAGAGATCAGTTCAAAACATTTTTAATCCAAAATGTTCAGTTCACAGCTCTCTTTATAAATTAAAAAAATATTTTTAACCATGTTTGATGAATTAAATGCCTATTAATATTCGAAATTATGAGTCAAGTTATGTTTAAAGTGAAATCATAACTGGAAAATAGTGCAGTTTTTCTATTTTGATGACTATATGTGTTTATTTTTTGTTCAAAAATCTTTCTATGCATCTCTTCTTTTTTTCCCCTAAATTCATTCCCCATTCTTTACATATGCCTAGTGAATACAAGATGCAATAATGTGTTTAATTTATTTTTAGCTGCGTCACCGTCGGTGGGAGCTGTTCGGTCTTCTGGACTCGTCGGAGGAGGATGACTCGGATTCTGGTTCCTATTCAGGCTCCGATTCGGGTTCTGAGTCAGCTTCTGATTCGGCTTCGGATTCAACTTCAGATTCAGCTTCTGATTCTTCTGAGTCAGACTCTGAATCAGGTTCTGAATCTGATTCAGCTTCTGATTCTTCTGAGTCAGACTCTGAATCAGATTCTGAATCTGATTCCGAATCAGGTTCTGGTTCTGAATCAGTTCCGGAACCTGTTCCAGAACCAGGTCCCGTGTCACCTGCAACTCCTCCTCCTGTCCGGCCCAGAAGTAAGTTGTTTATTTATTTTAATCTAAAGGCTATCCCAGCTAAAAATAAACTGCAGAAAATCTACAAGAAAAAGAAGACTGGCCAATTCTGTTACAGAATTTTTGAAGGTGGAGAACACTGCAGAGTAACTGCAGTTAATAAACTGCAGTATAAATTTTTAAATGTCTTAATTTTAGGCCTACTTTAAACTATGTATCAAAATCTTATTTAAAATAAGTTTAAGACGCTTCTGAACGATAAATAATTACAATTAAATCAAGTTTTATGAATTTTTCTTTTATGAATATAGACAGTGTACGTTATCTCCGATATCAATATACATGTTTAGAATGTTGGCCTAAATATGAGAAATTAATATATAATAAAAAATTAAGAAAAATGAAATAAGCATTATAAAAAGTTGATTTACCTACGCGGATGACTGCATAAATACTTCAGTTTTAAAAAAAGTTAAAAGTTTCAGTTTTTTTAAATTTTTTTTTTTTTATATAAATTCATGATTTTAAAAAGATTTAACTTAAATTACAGTATAATTTTGCAGACAATATCTATAAAAGTTTTTTTTTTAAAATGAATTATTGATAAATTGCTTCACATCGGCTGCAAAATAACCTGTGCAAAATGCAGTGTTATAGTTAAGATTGCACTACAGAAAATCTGCAGTTAACTCTAGAAAGGCTGTTACTTCAATTCTGTAGAAAAGTTGCAGTTTATTTTTAGCTGGAATTTTTCTCTCCAATTTTAAAAAAGAAAAAAAAAACCCGTTTTCTCTTGATTTCTTTTCATAATTTCAAGCATACCTGCGAACGTTGGAGAAATAAAAAAAAACGAACATTTTAATAATCTACACATTTTTGGGTTTAAAACTACTGATGTTCAACTCAGTTGCCTCGTAATTTTGATCCCATTCTAGAAGACGAGAACTCCTGAATCAAGTATTGGGAGAAATTTGCTTTATGGAGGACTTTTTCATGCTACTAAACCGCATTTACGTTACCTAGTGAGAAAAACCACGAAAACCTCCCATGGTTAGCCTGACTGCAAACTGACTCTAACCCACGATCTGTCTAAAACTGAGGATATTTAACGTCAGCTCTGTGGTTGGGGCAAGCGAGAGGGGGGATTTCCTGATCTGTGGCAAAATAATCAAGTCTTGGCAACTTCCGGGCAGTGACCCGCGAGAAACTTTAAAAACGAATCACAGAAAGGAGCAAACTCGAAAAGTATAGCTCGTACATATACATATTTTTTTCATTCGTACATATCCCTGGGCAAACATATACATATATTTTTTTTTTTTAAATTTGCAATTTATGCGTCAATTATAGTTGGCGCGAGAGATGACGATACGGAAATATCCCCAAGCCGTAATTATTCGCAAGTATTGGAAGAAATTTGGGTCGGCAAGCCGGATGCATCCTTTTTTAATTTCTTCAACCAATACAGGGAAATTTGAGTCGTAAAATACAGGAGTCGTTAAAAACAGGAGACTTGGCAGGTATGCATAAACAACCGCATCTCTCGACAACTCTGTCCTGTCTTCAGTATCAGGACCCTATTTTTCAAATTATGGCTATAACCCTATGTTTTAATAGTAAAAAAAAAATGGAAGCAAAATACAGTCGGACTTCTATTTCACGAAGTTGCCAAATCCCTATACAAAGTTCGTTACATGGAAAATTAGTTAAATAGAGAAATTCACTATTTGAAATATTTAAACAACGCAAAACAGGTTCTAAATTCATAAACGCTAGACATTGTTAAATTCGAAATTGATGCACCTTTATCTTGTAAATTACTATATATTATCGCATTGTTTCAAATGATTTTAACATTCTATCATTCTGAAGATTTGGATATCCTTTTCGTCTTCTTCACAATTTATTGCTGCAGTGTTTTTATTTTATCCCACTGTCCCTAAATATCCGATTCAGTTAATGTTTGTGTGGTTGCAACATCAGAATCAATAAAAAGAAAATCATCAGTTCGTTATCATTCATTTCGTGGTTTTCCCTTAGCTGTACCCATATGAATGTCTTCTAAAGGAATGTCACCCACGTCCTTCGCACTTTCTAAATTCTCCACGCTGACTAAGAATCCAACTTTAGCAAAACTGTTACGAATAGTACGATCTGTAACATTATAGTTCCATGCTTTAGAAACTTCTGTAATGCTTTCTAGTTTATTGATTTCCTGCATGGGTTCTTGTATGAAATGCAAGCCGAAAGAAAAAAGGATTTTTACTGCTTTTTCTAAAGGTGCCTGCGAAAATCAATCTGAGGTCATTTCCCTCATAAAATGCGTTAACAAGTTTGAAATGTTCCGAAATATTTTGGGAAACAGGTAGGAAATAAGTAGATTTTAAAGAAAAGTTCGCTAAATAGAAAATCCACTTCGCTATTCAGAGGTTATTTTCCGAAGTTCTTGGTTTCTCGAAAAAAGTCGCAAAATAGAGAAAATTCGCAAAAGGGAAGTTCGATAAATAGAAAATCCACGTCGTTATTTGAAAGTTATTTTACGACGAAATTTCCAAAATGTTCTTGGTTTCTCGAAAAAAATCGCAAAATAGAGAAAATTCGCAAAATGGAGGTTCGTTAAATAGAAAATCCACTTCGCTATTTAGAAGTTATTTTCCGAAGAAATTTCCGAAATGTTCTTGGTTCCTCGAGAAAAAAAAATCCCAAAATAGAGAAAATTTGCAAAATGGAAGATCGTTAAATAGCACGCTTTATCCTACTGCACAAATGATTTATTATTCATGCATATTTTTAAAAATTCTAAAAAGAATTTTTTTTTATTATTACAGAACCGAGGAGCACACGCCTGCAGATGTTGGCGCGGGACTTTTACTCTGCCCCCCCGTGCACCACCCCTGCAGTCGACGAGGGGCCTGTTTCTTCGCGGACGCGAAAACAGCCCCGAGTCAACTACTACGAATCCAGACTGCGCCCCCTCCGCAGAAGGAGGTAAGTCTCCTTTTTTTTTTCTTTTTAAAAAAACTTCAAATAGCCGAAGAATTCTTTTTTGTTATTTATTTTCACATTAGTGACTTTTAACCAAAGAATAATTAACTAACAAAGCAAAAAATCTGTAGCCTGCAGTTAAATGCTTAGGGTTTTAGTGGCCTTGTGTAAAGCATTATTTCTAATAAAAAAAATTTTTTTGTTAACGTTTCTATGCATAATTTTTTTTTTCCATCATAGGCATTTTTTAAAAATTGCTTTGTATAAAACCTTGCAATGAGTGAATGGCGCCGCTGGCGAGGTCTAGCGACCCGTAAGTCGACTGAATCTTGACCTCTGGCGCGGCCCAATCGGGCCCGCAAGTCTGAATGAAAGGGCGCGGCCTCAAAACCCACAAGTTTAAAGATGTATGCATGTGGTGTGAATGAGAGATGTGAATGTTGTTGTCAAGGAATTACAGCAATTTTTTTTTAAATTTTTAATTAATTATAGAATGTTTAGGTTAATTAGTTTGCAATAATTAGAGAATAATATTTATTTTTTTTATTACGCGAATTAAGAATTTTAGTAGCTGCTTTTTTGTTAAATAATAAGTATTCATATTTTTTTTTAAAGTTTTTTTGAATTATAATTTTACAGTTTTAAGCATAATCTTGTATGACTTTACAATTTAAAAATTCCTTGAAAAATATTTTTTTGCAATAACGGACCCTATTTGCACAAATAATAAGTATTCATATTTTTTTTTAAAGTTTTGATTGTGAAAAGCAAATATAATTTAAAAAATTCCATAATTTAAAAAATTCCATTTCAAAATGTATTCTATAACTTTTGAACATCCCTTAATTTTAACAAATGTTTTGCCCAGGGGGACTTAAATCCTAACCATTTAACTGCAGGGTGCAGTTTTTTGCCTTGTAAGTTAATTATTTGTTTGCTAAAAGTCATTAATGTGAGAAATGTTTCAAATTTGTTTAAAGAATGTGACTTAACGTTTATTTTATTATTCACAAGTAACGAGTAATTTTTTCACAATTTTACAAAACGGACCTTTCACAAAATGTCTGGACAGACTCCTGATAAGTCTAAAAAGGAATATTCTTTAGAAAAAAAAATGCAGTTTTCTGATGTCACAGATAATCAGGGTGTGTAGCGTTTTCAAAAAGCTCTTAAAAGTGCTTATTTTTTTTACGTTTTTTGAAAAACCTTAAAAGTGCTTCAGGGTTTGTAAACAGTGCTTAATTTTCTATCTTTGAAAACTAATTTTATTTCTTTGCAGTATCAATTGTCGTTCTAAATTACAAAAAATAACGATTTTCACTATTTTCCCTGCAATATTTATCAGAAACTAGTTTTTTTTTAATCCTGATTGTGCAAAGTTTTTAATTTTATTGATTTTATTTTTTTGTTACTGCAAAGATCTTAATGTTTTTTTTTTTCTGGAGAGTGATTAAAAATATTTTTGAGTGTGCTTATTTTTGTTAAAATCTGACTACGCACCCTGGATAATTTGTTTTTACACTTTGTTGTAACACAATCGAGATCTACATTATGTTGAACAGCCTTATTTTCTTGAAATACATTCCTTTTGGGAAAAAAAGAACTTTTCGGATCAAATAAAACAGTTTTTTAGTTAAATATTTAATATTTTTTGTTCTAATATTATGGGCTATATTCTCGCATTTTGTAGGGGGAATAGACTAATTATTTCTCTTTGCATTTTGTAAATAATCATCTCATTAAAAAAAAAAAAAAAGTGAAATCCGTAGCGGACTTTTTAAAAAAGGGTTACTAAATGCTCACTTCATTTCGTTGTTATAATAAATAATATCATACAAAAAATATCGGATATTAAAACTATGTGAAAATCAAATTTTTTAATCCTGATTATGTAAAGTTTTTAATTTTATTGATTTTATGTTTATAAACTAAGAACTTTAAATGATAGATTTAAAAAAAAAAAAATGCATTACAAAATTTAGAACGAAATTTTCAGCAGAAAAGAAAACCGGATTTTTTACTTCATTAATCTTTATTTTTCATTGTTCTCAAATGAGGATAGAAAAAGCATTTTTATTTTTCCACTCGGAGGCGCGAGAAAGGCATCTTTTGAATATAATTCGGAAGAAAAGATAAAATCTTTAGAAAATTTCTGCAGAAAAAAAAAACTTTTTACTTCCCAAACGAAATATCTTTCTGCAAGAACTCTGTAACGTTCTGCAACCATGTCCCCACGATTGTGCCACCGGGACAGGAGATAAGATTTAAAAAGGAAAAATGTTTATGCAAAAAAAAAAAAATGAATAATCTAACATGTTATTGATTTTACTTAAAAAAAAAACATGTTTCCAAAATTGTTACTTTATTTTTTTGTTAAGCAAGCTGTTTTAATTTTATTTTGATAAGAAAGCATATAAGCACATGCTAGTTTTAATTTTTTCTTTTTAATATATGATACAGGTATCTTTTTTATTTTTAAGCACTAACTAAAAGTGTCTATAGCATTATAGAGGCAAATTGACTTTTATAATAATGTATTCATAGGATTATATGCTGAATAATAATAAGCTGAAAACCCCAAGTGTTTTGGCATAATAATCTGAGGCAAGTTTTTATATTAAGTGAGATCAAAATCGAATGAATGGGTCTTTTTTAATTAAATAGTTAATTTTCTATTCAGTTTGCTGCAAATTTTAAAAATTTAAAGAACAACAATGCTCTAAGGTTGAGTGCAGTTCATATTTAGAAGATGTTGAAAAACTATAATTTAAAACTGATACAAAGACAAATAATTTGCTTATTATTTTACGCATACTCATTTTGTGAGTTCAAAAGTCTCAGTAATATATTTCAGTACGTCTTAAAATTCTTTTCAGAAACAGTCAAGTAAATTAACACATTCATCTTGCTTGTTCAAATAAACAAACAATGCATTACATTAGAAAAGGAATGTGATGCTTTACAAAAATAAAAATATGTATATACATATATATATGCATATACATATAAATTTTTTTCTTATCTAATTTCTTTTAAACTTTCTTTGGAGGAGATTTCAATTATCTCCTGATCAGTTTTATTATAAAAATATCTGAGTCGAGGTCCTTATCGATGAATGTGATAATTTATAAATCCGAATTTCTTCAGAATTATTTTTTTTCTCTTCTTAATATTCTAAACTTTCTTCGGGATATTTGTAAATGTTTTGTACTTAGGTTCAGAGAGTGAAATTAATATGCATTACATATTTTTTTCAACAAAAATTACTTATCATAATTTCATTTTTATATATAACTTGCAAACAAATAGTGAACGAGAAATTATTTTGAAATTTACTGTGTTAAATTACTATTGCATTTTTGAGAGTGCAAATTGTTAAAATTGTGCAAATTGTTTTTATTTTCGAATTTATATAAAATGTAAAGCCCTTTATTGCTACCCCTTGGAATGACTTGTTAAAACTGGAAGAAGTTTTGAAGAGCTGAATTCGAATGAATTATTGAATTGAATAATTGAACTCTAATGAACAGAAGCGCACATTCCAGAATTTTCTATATCATGTGGTGAAATAAGAATGGAGTCTTCCTTGGGTCTTTGAAAAAAAAATTCTGAGAAAAATTAAGGCTCTGTGAATGAAAATAACTTGTGGCAGACATTTTGTTGTTGAGCAGCTCACTGTTAAACAGAGCCCTATCGTCCAAATTGTTGAGATGGCTTCGACACGCGTAAAGCGCACAATCCGGCAAAGAAACTGGTTTTATTCACAAAACCTCTAGCTCTAGAAAAGGAGGATCGAGTTGGTCTTGGCATGTGAGAAATCTGAAAGCCTTTGATAGACTGTGACCATCGCTGACTATGACGGCCTGGGACTCTTTGACACAGTGTGGTGTCGAAGGAACCGTGTTCCTCATAGATATGTTCCTTTTTGAAGAAATGAGAACTTGAGACAGTGTGGTGTCGAAGGAACCGTGTTCCTCATAGATATGTTCCTTTTTGAAGAAATGAGAACTTGAGACAGTGTGGTGTCGAAGGAACCGTGTTCCTCATAGATATGTTCCTTTTTGAAGAAATGAGAACTTGAGACAGTGTGGTGTCGAAGGAACCGTGTTCCTCATAGATATGTTCCTTTTTGAAGAAATGAGAACTTGAGACAGTGTGGTGTCGAAGGAACCGTGTTCCTCATAGATATGTTCCTTTTTGAAGAAATGAGAACTTGAGACAGTGTGGTGTCGAAGGAACCGTGTTCCTCATAGATATGTTCCTTTTTGAAGAAATGAGAACTTGAGACAGTGTGGTGTCGAAGGAACCGTGTTCCTCATAGATATGTTCCTTTTTGAAGAAATGAGAACTTGAGACAGTGTGGTGTCGAAGGAACCGTGTTCCTCATAGATATGTTCCTTTTTGAAGAAATGAGAACTTGAGACAGTGTGGTGTCGAAGGAACCGTGTTCCTCATAGATATGTTCCTTTTTGAAGAAATGAGAACTTGAGACAGTGTGGTGTCGAAGGAACCGTGTTCCTCATAGATATGTTCCTTTTTGAAGAAATGAGAACTTGAGACAGTGTGGTGTCGAAGGAACCGTGTTCCTCATAGATATGTTCCTTTTTGAAGAAATGAGAACTTGAGACAGTGTGGTGTCGAAGGAACCGTGTTCCTCATAGATATGTTCCTTTTTGAAGAAATGAGAACTTGAGACAGTGTGGTGTCGAAGGAACCGTGTTCCTCATAGATATGTTCCTTTTTGAAGAAATGAGAACTTGAGACAGTGTGGTGTCGAAGGAACCGTGTTCCTCATAGATATGTTCCTTTTTGAAGAAATGAGAACTTGAGACAGTGTGGTGTCGAAGGAACCGTGTTCCTCATAGATATGTTCCTTTTTGAAGAAATGAGAACTTGAGACAGTGTGGTGTCGAAGGAACCGTGTTCCTCATAGATATTTTCCATTTTGGAGAAATGAGAACTTGATATCTCCAGGGAAAGTGTTGTGGCAAAACCTCTGTTCACTGGGAAAGAAGGTGACAGGAAGAGTTAGGTGTGAGAAAACGGATGCCTTGGATGGACAATGACCATTGCTGTGTATCTGACTGAGACGGTCTTGGCCTCGTTGAGACTGTGATTTCCTCATCGATTCTTTCCATTTTTAAGTTTCATGGACAATTGAATTCATTCTTATTGAACACTGTTGCGTATTTGAACTTGTGATGTCCATTGCTCTTCAGCTGCTGGTCTGATTCTCATTTGCTTAATATGAAGGACAACAAAATAAGAAGAGAGTCTTAACAAGAGGATGCAGCGTCATGCAGAATATTATCTTTGCCTATTGGAATTACTTGAGTGACTATTCAATATTGGATCGAATTGAAGCATCACCTGTGTAATATGGAAGGTGCCCATCTCCAGAACTGACTCGTGATATTGGAGCATGGATGGTGTCCATCTCAACAACTGATCCGTGATTTTTTTCTTCTCCTCTCTGTATGACAACTCAGAGGACATTGTTATTTTTACCATGCACTTTGATTTCTGCTGAAAAGCAGTATTATTGCAGTATTCTCGTTTATTGTAATCTTGTTCTCTTTGTCAAAACTTGATATGATTGTACATAAAATTACAGTTTGCATTAAAAAAAAAATTGAAAAAAGAAATTGAAAAGGAAAAAAAAATAGAAATTTAAAAAAAAAAAAAAAAAAAAAAAAAAAAAAAAAAAAAAAAAAAAAAAAAAGTGCAAACTGAATATTGTTTCATTTTTCTAATTATCTTATATTTAATTTTATTTTGTCTTACCTCCAAACTTCTAATTGTTTAGTTGTTTTTATATGAATCATATTCTTCTTGTGCCATGAAAAACTGTGTGTTTGCAAGTTATTGATATTTTTTAGCATTTTTTTACTCTCATTTTAAAATTGAATTAATAGTTTGCAGATAGCAAAGCAACAATTTTTTATTTTTTTTAAAATCATTTCATTAATTCACAAAATAATTTGTTTTTTTTCCTTCTTCATAAAATTTACTTATTTTTCCTTCTGCATAAAATTTTTTTTTTCCTTCTGTATAAAATTTACTTTTTTCTTCTGTATAAAATTTACTTCTTTTAGATCTATTAATTCAATACATTTTGAGCAGATGTTATGTATAATATAATGAATAAATGCTACATAAGTACAAATTGAACAAGATAAGAAAAAAGAATGTTTTTATTACATTCTTCATTACCATTAAAAAAAAATATGAATTCGTTAATATTTTGAAATTCAATATCAAATATTGCTTAATAGGTTAGATGGTTAGATAAAATTAGATATTAACCCTTATCGAAAATATTTCTTCAAAGTCTGTAACTTTGGGCAGAAAATTTTCATAGTGAATATTTATTCTTATAGTATTATTAATTATAATTATTAATACTTATTATCATGATAAAATTTAAATATTAATTATATAAATTATTATAATTACATAACAAATTGAAAATATGAAAACGATAAAAAGTGATTATAAAATAATTTTTTCCACCATATTCACGTCATAGGGCTTGGTTGCAATTCTTTTTATGTGCCGTTGATTCGTTAAGGGTTAATTCTGAAATATATTTATTTAATTCACTCAATAATTTAATATTTTAGTCAATTTGTATCTGTTTATCAAAAAATTAAATGTAAATGTTTATTAAATTTTTCACCGAATTATCAGTTTCTAATTTATTACCTTAAATCAATAATCGTACTGAAATATATTTCTTAAATCATATTAAATCAGAAAATTTATTTTTAAATCAAGGTTTGTGAATACTAAAAAAATGTCTATGATTCTCATATGACTTATTATCTATGAATTAAAAAAATGATATGAAAATTATAAAAATCTTCGTATCAGTTATGAAATTTTTTTTCAACATTTGTAGTTAGCCTAATCAGCTAGTTGGTTAAAATGTAACTGAATGCTTAGTTAAAGTAAACATTAGTTTACTAGTGGGAAAGCTTTGACTTTTATTATTCAGTTTTAATCCTAAATAAAGAAGTACTTAACATTTTTAAAATCGATATTTTTTTTTCAAAAAATTTTCAATTTCGAAATGGGAAATCAAAACACCAAATAATTTATTGAAACAATATAGTGAATTCAGAAATCAGTTTGAATAGTGAAATTCAGCAAATGAGTTATGTCAAATTTTACTTATTTTTTTATTACTCTAAAATAAAATAGAAATAATAATAAAACTGAAAGTTTTCTCTTTTTTTTTTCAAAAAATATTTAATTTCAAAATTAAAATGTCGAATATTCAAATATATATCAAATGTAGAAGCAAATTTAAAGAAATGAAGGAAACAATTTCGAAACATGTTTNTTTTTTTTTTTTTTTTTTTTTTTTTTTTTTTTTTTTTTTCACATTAAAAATAGTTTGTTACTTGCAAAGCACGAAATATTTTTTTCGTAATATTTTAAGTTTTCAGTTTTTGTACTTCAGTTAATTTAATTGTACATTTCAGAATTGAAGTAGAAATTCGAAACATTCTTCGTAACTTAATCTAATGAAACACATCATTTCTATCAAAAGCTGGAGAAATTATCGAAACTGAAATTGTACAGCAATCGGGGATTGTAAAAAGAAACTTTAGAAATACAGTGAGATCGAAAACTTTTGTTAACTAATCCTATTGAATCCTACTTGTAATTTGAATAGAAGGCTGTTCAACATACAATTTTAACTTCATTGTGTTGTTAAAAAAGAAAATTAGTTGTTATTTAGTTCCTTAGGCATATTTAATTAAAGGTACTTATTATTTTTTTTTTCGAATAAATTTTTCATTAGAAGCTGTGCATCGGACCCCAGTTCATTTAATCCTTTATAGGAAAATTATATGTTCCTAAGTTAAGTATGTTCCTGCCGATGGTGTTCCTGTCTTGTCGGGGCGGTGAGGTATGCGTGTGCCAATGAACCGGAGGGCTATGCCGGCGGTAGCTTGCTACCGGTAGGGTCTCCCAAGCCGGACAGGCCGAATGCTAGGTGACGGACGAAAAGGAACATCAACACCTATATGGTGCTCATATCCCTGGATCAACAGAAGCTGCATTCCCAGAACCTATTAGTTAATTTTTGAACTAAACATATTTCAAAATGTTGCTTTTAAGAATGTTTTTTTTATGATTAGATCTAAAACATGAAAGGATACACTTTGTATCATTTTTATACCCGATTCAAAGTTTAAATATTTTAAGGTTCATTTAAAGTTGAGATGAAAAAAAGAAAAAAAAACGAATTAAAAAAAAAGAATTTTGCTAGAACTGTGTTTTAAAATTATAAATACTTCTGATTTCTTTTAAAAACAAATAAAATTTTTAGAATTTATTGGTTAAGTTTAATATAAATTTAGAAAAGAACTTAAAATCGTCAATTCAGTTTTTTGAAGTATTTTTTCTAATGGTAATTTACATATATAAATTTTTTTATACTAATATAGGATATTGTTATGTGTGGGAAGTTACTCTAAAAATTACTTATTTTCGCACTTGTCATCAATTTAGAAAATTTTGACACATTTTTAAATTCTAGTTTGGATTTCATTTACAAAAAAAAGGTTTTGAAAAATTTTAAAAAAAAGTGACCGTCGCAAACATATAACCAACATGTCTATTTGAATTTAAGTTCTAAAAATATAATTTTTTTTTAAAAATTTTCAAAACAGAGGTGCCAACTATTGCATTTTATCGGTAATTCTCACGATTTCATGGCTGCCAACTCTACTGGATTTTGCCAGTTTCTACTGATTTACTAAAAATACTGGTTTTTTGTACATTTTGGAATATTCCCTAAAATTGGGTTAGTTTCCTGTTAAAAAATACAAAGCAAAATAGAATTATTTGCACAAATTATTGCCTGCTTGAATATGTAAAAGTATTACAAATACTTAATGAAGCAAGCCTCATTTTTTGAAAGAAATACGTTAAAAACTCTTTATACTAAACTTTTCAGTTTATTTTTATTCAGAACTCGTTTTTTAACTTAATTAGCAAAATCTTTAAGGTTTGCAAGTTATTGATATTTNTGAAGACTAAAATTCCCTATGAGTAAAATATTTGGTACATAGGTACTGCAACAAATGAATATTAATTTGTGAAATCTACTGGATATTTTCCTATCTATGTTGGCATATGCACCTTAATCATAGTATATAGAGGTTTATTTGAATTTCGCAAACGCTAATTGTATATATTTTTGAGTGTATATATTGTATATATTTATGTGTTTTGATGGAAAGTTGGCACCTCTCTTTTTCATTTAAGGTATTGAATCTTGGGCTATTTGAAGTTTTTATAATCTATGCATTTATTTCTGTAAATTTGTTTTCATATTTTCAGGGTGCGTAGCGTTCTAAAAAAGTGTTTAAAGATGATTATTTTCGATTTTTAAAAGCCTTTAAATGTGCTTTTTTTCATTGGAAAGGTTTTAGAAAGTGCTTCGATTTTTCTTTTTCCAAAATGAAATTTTTTCTTTACCATCTTTGAAATTTTTTACATAAGTAATTATTAATTTACGAAATAGAATTAGCACTCAATAGTAAAGAAATTTAAAATTGCTTATAAATTGTTTTTTACAATGTTGTTTTTTATGATGGCTGATAGAGAATGAGCCACTCAATAATGAAGAAGTTTTTTATGATGGCTGATAGAATAAAGAAAAGGGTCAGAAACTATGTCTTTTATCATGCAAAGTCTGAAAAGTATTTTGAATTTTTTTAATACATATTTGAAGAATCAATAGGAAGAAAACATGTATTAGTGAGCAATCTCGAATTTTGTTTTTTTCTTAAACTGCTTGGGTTTAAAAATGCTTATTTTTTGTAAAAAAATTTGGCTACGCACCCTGTTTTTTTTTGAATTTCTAAAATTAATATTATTGATGTAAATAGTAATGATATTATTGTAAAGTGAAAAGTTAATGTTTGTTAAAATGCATCTTTTTGAGTTATTTTAGTATTCATCACCATCAATGAATGATTCGTCAGCTCAGGGTAGGCCTTGGCCTTCTCAATAAGTTTTTAAGACAAAAAGGTCTTTTTCAAGGCCATCCAACCTCCTATTCGGCCTGCCTCTTTGTCGTGTGCCAACTGGTCTGGCGTTGGAAACTGTTTTTGTGGTACGGTCTTTGTTCATTCTGACAACGTGGCCTGCCCATTTTATTTGGTAGTTTAATGCTCCAGTATTAATAGAACATATTTTTGAAAAAGTGCGCATAATTTTTTCAGCCTTTTTTAATATCATTAAAAAAGGTGTTTTCTTTCTTTATTTTAAATAATCATAAAAGTACGTACTAAATGTTTCATTTGTAATGCTTTAATAGAAAAATTAAAAGTTGTTCGTATGCATTTCCCCACATATTTAATGTCCTGAAAAGGACAGTTGTTTGTTATTCTTAAATATTTATTGAACGTGGCCTGTGGAAATAACGTTAAATACTAATTTAACGTTTTTTTAAACGTAAAATTGATTTTCTTTACATTTCATCAACGTTAATGTTATAGCAGACTCGAAGATATAAAGTGACTATGATCGCCATTGCAGATATTATAGTGGTAGTTGAAGTATCATCATTGACTTTTAGCTGTTTACATAAGCATTTTAATTTGGAAGTAATAAAATGATAATTATCTCAGAGAAATTACTGAAATCGTTCAAGAAAAATTAATTGATTGAATATTGAAAATGGCCATAATTCAAAAATAATAAAGAAAAGAAATCCCTTAAGGGGATCTTATTCAACTGGGGGGGAGGACTCCCCAGACTCCACAAATTGAAAGAGAATGAATTTGTTCAGAACGGACAGTTAAGAGCATGGAGAAGAGATCCAAAGTTGACGAATTATGTGGCATCACAGTGACGTATGTGTTCAAAAAGGAAATAAGATAAAAATAACTTTGCCAGTTTAAAATGCATAATACTTAAAAATAAATGTTAAATAATTTTTAAAAAAATGCTGTAAGATATTTGACTTTTTTTGCAAAAGAAAAGGAATGCAATTAAGTATAAAATAATCCTTAAAGTAATTAAGAAATTTTGTAATGCTTTCCTAAGAATATATTTTCTATATCTCATTCAATGATCTGCAAAATATATTTGATAACCTTAACCATCAGTGTAGAAACACTATATGTTCCACCTTAATTTGATGGTCCATCAAAATGAACATACAGCATTCTTTCATTATATTTTGATAGTTGTTGTGGGTCCAACAGTAAAAAACATAATATGCTGGTGGACCATCATAATGATGAGCAACATGTTCCATCTTATTTTGTTGGTTGTTATTCGTTCAACAACATAACTTGGTGGTTGAACCATCATACTACATGTTCCATCTTAAACGTATATTTTCGTCTGTATCATACAGAGTAAACTTTTTCCATACGTATAAAAAAAGGGAAGAAAAAAAACCATCGTAAAGCATATATTTTGTCTTTATTTGAAAAGACTCATCTTTTTTTATGCGTCGTTACGACCTCGAAACATTACGAAAATTGAAATAAAACAAAAATTGTAATTTTTGTCATTTTTTATAGAAACATTCATTTTCAATGAAAGGAATTATTAATAATGAATTCATTTTTATTTTTTATTTCATCGAAGAATAAACTTCAGCACTGTTCAAGCGTTTTTTTAAAGTGCTTAAAGGTTCTTGTTTTCAATTTTAGCTTTCTAAAAGCCCCTAAAGGAGCCTTTTTTAAGGGGTGTTTTTGAAAGGTTCGAAAAATAGTTTTTTTTTTCTTTCGAAAATGAGTGTCGGTAAATAGCTTATGAAAGCGCCAATCATTTTACAGACTTGCTCTGCTGGGTTCGGTGAGATCATTACACACTCATGTGCAACTCCGTTGCATTTTGCAAGATATTCTCAATTTCCGGCTTTCATTTTCCCACCCTCTGAAATTGAGCCGAAAAATCTCTCGATCATTTTATAATGATCAATATAATCAAGAAACGAGTTCCTGGTCAGAAACTAGTTATTTTATCACGTAAAGTCTTTGAAAATTGTTTTGCATTTTGCTGATGTATGTAGTGCTTAAAAATACTCTTTCAGTGGTTAAAAAGTACTTAAAAGGTGCCTATTTTTTTGTTGAAAGATTTGACTACGCACCCTGCCCAGACATTTGAGAACTTCACTCTTAATAGTTTATACTTTAGATAAGTAGAATGAATTTTGCAGTTAAACTTAGACTTTGAGATTGTACAGCTCCAAAGAGATGAGCACATCGACCAGAGGTCAATTGTACCCAAACCCTAAATCATGACTAGAGGAAAATCCTTATAAGGCTAAATAAAATAAAATGCTGACCATTCCCTAGCAGGTTAGAACAACTACTGACCCGCACTGTGGTGCGAGTCTAAGGTCTTTGCAGTCGAAGACGAGTCTGCAGCCAAAACCGCAGTAGCCAATTATTGGCTTAGCAGCATCAGCTAGTTGTTCTTTTTTCAAGTAGGGGAGATAGAGCAGTGATGGTTCTGCCAATGAGGTCAGCAGGGTTCGAATTTCAAGGATGGCTGGTCTGATGGTCAAGGATGGAAAGGACCCTCCAGACTCCACAAATTGAAAGAGAATGGATTTGTTCCCAACGGACAGTTAGGAGCATGGAGAAGAGATCCAAGGTTGGCGAATTATGTGGCATCACAATGACGTATGTATTTAAAAATAAAATAAGATTGAAATAACATTTCATAATACTTAAAAAAAATGCATAATACTTAAAAAAAAATTTTTTAATTATTTTTTAAAAAAAATGATGTCACTTTTTTGATGACTGACATTTTTTCCAAAAGAAAAGGAATACAATTACGAATAAAATAATCCTAAAAGTAATTAATAAAATTTGTAATGCTTTCCTAAGAATATATTTATTATATATCTTATTCAATGATCTGCAAAATATCTTTGCTAATCTTACCTATCCTACTAGAAGCACAGCATGTGCTCCACCTTAATTTAATGGTTGCTGTTAGTCCAACAATAATAAACAGCAACATTAATGAAATCAAATTGTTGGTGAGCTATAAAAATGATCCTACAACGTTCTTCCTTTATATTTTGATAGTTGTTGTTGGTCTCACAGTAAAAAACATAATTTGATGGTTGTTATGGGTTCAACAATATAACATGGTGGTTGAACCATCATACTACATGTTCCATCTTAAACGTATATTTTCGTCTGTATCATACAGACTCATCTTTTTCCATACGTATAAAAAAGGGAAGAAAAAAGAACCATCTTAAACATATATTTTGTCTTTATTAGAAAGACTCATCTTTTTCCATACGTCGTTACGATTTCGGAACAATACGAAATAAAACAAAAATTTTAATTTTTGATATTTTTATAGAAACATTCATTTTCGATTAAATGAATTACTAATAATGAATTTATTTTTGTTATTTTTCATTTCATTGAAGTAGAAACTTCAGCATTGCGTGTAGTGTTTTTTTTTTTAAGTGCTTAAAGGTCGCTTTCTAAAAGCCCTTAAAGGTGTCTTTTTCAAGGGGTGTTTTTAAAAGGTTCGAATTTATTATTTTTTTTTTTAAATGAGTTTTTCGGTCCATAGCTTATGAAAGCGCCAATCATTTTACAGGTTTGCTGAGCTGGGTTCGGTGACATCAATGCACTCTCGTGTGCAACTCCGCTGCATTTTGGAAGATCTCTCGATCATTTTATAATGGTCAATATAATCAAGAAAAAGAGTTCTTGGTCAGAAACTAGTTATTTTATCATGATCATGTAAAGTCTTTGAAAATTATTTTGCTAATGTATATAGTGCTTAAAAATACTTTTTCAGTGCTTAAAAAGTACTTAAAAGGTGCTTATTTTTTGTTGAAAGATTTGACTACGCACCCTCTCCAGACATTTGAGAACTTAAGCACTTTTTCTTAATTTTTTCTCGTAAAAACACGTTAATGCAAAATAAACTTCCGAATACTTTGGGTAAGTCCAATGAATTTTGTAGTTAACCTTAGAGATTGGACAGCTCCAAAGAGCTGGGCACATCGACCATTGGTCTATTGTACCCAAACCCTAAATCATGACTAGAGGAAAATCCTTATAAGGACAAATAAGTTATAAAAGAAAATGCTTTCCATTCCCCAGCTGGTAAGAACCACTACTGCCCCACACTGTGTGGCGAACTTTTGCAGTCGAAGATGAGTCTGCAGCCAAAACTACAGTAGCAAATCACTGACTTAGCAGCATCAGCCAGTTGTTCTTTTTCCAAATAAGGGAGATAGAGCCGTGAAGGTTCTTCCAATGAGGTGAACCGGGTTCGAATCCCAGCGATGGCTGGTCGATACGAATTCCGCATCCAGCTTGCACTGACCACAGTGCTAACCTAACATATCCTCAGTGATAGACGGTTGGAGTCCCCTTACCGTCAAGCTAACCGTGGGAGGTTTTCCTCTCCATGTAATTTAAAGGCGTGAGACTTTCAGCAAAAGTCTTCCACAAAGGCAAATTTCCCCAAATATTTAATACAGGAGTTCACTTGTCTTCTGAATTGGGTTCAAAACTACAAGGTTGCGGAGTTAAATTAAACTTTAATTAGTCAGCTGTTCAATGAGGTTTATATTTGTTCTGAAACAACTTTTTCATTCTTTTAAATCAGTAATGAAGAAAGATGAAAATTTGAGACGAAAGTTTTCTCCCACTTCATGGCGTCCTCTCAATAACGCATCTGAACGGAGAAAGGAAGTCTTATTTTTTGTCAATCGGATGTAAATTCAGCTCCAGTGTTTTATTAACGTATCCCGTAAGGCAGTGTTTCCCAAACTTATGACTTTTGTGTACCCTTTCTAAGTATTTCGTAATGCTGTGTACCACTAATAAGAAAATGAATGTATTTTTTACTATAAGAAATTGCACAAAATTTAAAAATCGCAACTGGCTGTTGACACCAATAATTATTAATTGTTAACTCTGCAAAAAATAGCTAATAGAAAAATACGTAATCGTAAATTTTCATGGCTAGCTTTGATTTTAAATAAAAGTTTTTGAAATTTCCGTTTGTTGCAAGATATTTCGCATGAGAACGCGTACCCCCGCTAAACTGTTCCCGTACCCCTGGGGGTACGCGTACCACACTTTGGGAAACACTGCCGTAAGGGCAGCCCAATGAGTTACAGGCAGCCCTAACCTGGATCCTTTCTACCAAGTTAACTAACTATTATTCCTTTTTCTTTTTAATTTTGTTTCTAATATTATACTAATAACCACTTCCTTGTCTAATTCACACCAATATCCACTAAGTTGTTACGCTTTTAGCGTAAAATTTCACTAATATTTTTCGTTGCCAAAGACCAAGTGTTAATCTTTTTTTTTTTCCCCAATACGATGTTTCGTTTTTAGTCGACTAAAAATGAATTAAAACTATTTCTGCCGTTTAAATTCATTCGATGCAAAACTGCTGAATATTTACTTAACTGCTATTTTTCCGAAAGATGGAAGATAAATTGTTGTTTCTTATTTATTTCAATATTAAAAAGTAAATGTATATATGTGCACAGCGAATAAACACATTGCTTTTTTTTATATAATAAAGAAAAAATTATGTATGTACCATTTTATTTTGACGTCCAAAATTTTCTCGTTCCCTTTAAAAAGGGTAAACGATTTGCTTGAAAGAGATTTTAATTATATTTCTCAACTGAACACAATTCAAGAAAATATTGTTATTTCAGAAAAATAACAATATTTGTTTGCTCGATATGCTTTATTTTGTTCATTACTAAAAATGAAAAATTGTAATAATATTCCAAAGACTTGCTAGGAATTATAAAATATGCAACAGAGTATTTGCATTATATTCTGTTAATAGATGTTCTGCACCAGTTATTTAAAATAAATAATAGTTTCTTTCTAGTTAGTGGAGATGTAGGGAGATAAAGTGAGGACCATGATTTTCCGGGTTACATTTTTTGGCAAAACTAAATATTTAAAGGGTGCACCAAAAGTTTCGCGTTTATACTTTTTACTGATTTCTTTTTCTCCTTTTTGTGCGAATAGATTCATAAGAGGCTGTTTTGATTCCCTTTAACTGGTCTTATTTATTCTACAATTAGGAAATAATTTATTGTTGCTAGTAGGCGTTTTGAATTTTTAAAGCAAAGATTACAAAAAAAGCCTGAAATCATGAAAAAATATCGGGAAATTATTGAAGAGCAGTTGCGGGAAGATAAAGTTGAAAAATGTTCGAGTGAAATTGATGCTTCGCAGTATTTTATGTCGCACAGGGAAGTTTTGCTCTAAAAAAGTGAGACGTCACAATGCAGAATCGTTTTTGATTGCTCCTCGAAACAGGAAAATTATAAATCTTTCAATGAATGTCTCGAAACTGGCCCAATATTGAACCCTAAAGTTCTTGATGTAATTTTAAAATTTCGCGAGATTACTTAAGGTTTCTTTGGTTTGGGGATAATAATGAATCTCACAGTGTTCTGCGCTTGTGCAAGGCCCCATTCGGTACTGTAATTAGTCCCTTCATTTTAGCAGCTACGATCAAATATCATATCAAAAAATATAAGAGGGAAAAACCTGAGTATTTTGAAATGCTTAATTCGTCCCTTTATGTAGACGATCTTTATTATGGGGGGGGGGACTGAAGAGGATGCATATCGATTGTCTGTAGATGCAGTAAATGTTTTTGAGAATGCGGGTATGAATTTAAGGAAATTGAAAACAAATTCGGAGGAATTTAATAACAAATGGATAATGGCAAAAATTAAGGGGTCTGATGATTTTGATAAAGAAACTAAATTTTTGGGCATGATATGGGATCCAAAAAATGACTTAACCAAATTAAATTTCGATTCTCTGAAGGAATCCATTGGAAGTAGTGAAAGTAAGACGAAAAGAACTGTGATAATTTCTGTAGCCAAAATATATGATCCTGTTGGCTACTTACAACCTTTCATTGTTAGAGTTAAAAATAATACTACAAGATTCCTGGCTGTTAGGTTTAGACTGGGATACAATCCTCCCCCCTAACTTAAATAAAAAATGGATGGAGTGGTGCTCGGAAACCAAATATTTGAAAAATCCTGAATTTCAGAGGAAATTCTTCCAGAGCACCAATTGCACTACACACATATTTTGCGATGCCACCCCCAGAGCGTTCGGAGCCGTAGCTTATTTTCGATATATAGATAAAACTGGAGAAATAAAAACTAGCTTTATTATGTCAAAAGGCAGAGTTTCTCCTCTAAAATCTCTGTCTCTTCTTAGATGTAAGTTAATGGGAGCTGTTGTAGCCGCCAAATTGGCAAAGTATCTTTCATCCATTCTCTCTAAACTATGTGAAAATATACATTTTTGGTGTGACTCTACGATCACGTTGTGTTGGATAAGGAAATCTCCGAATGTATGGAAGCCGTTTGTTGCCAACCGCGTAGCGGAAATTCAAAACGTTTGCGATCCTAATCAGTGGCATCATTGTAGTGGCAGTGAAAACAACGCTGACCTTGTGTCGAGAGGGGAACGAGCGGAAACAATTCTCAATAGTCAGTTGTAGCAAAACGGGCCAAGTTGGCTTCTCGAGAACGAAACATCGTGGCCCAAAGGGTCAATTGTTGTGCCTGACGAACAATGGGTAAACAATGAAATGAAATACATAATGTGTTTCAAACTGCTACAGGTGATGAAATTTTGCAGAACTCTCACCAATTACTTGATTTAAATAAATATAGCGAGTTAAGTAAAGTCTATCGTATAAGAGCATGGGTGCACTATGGACAAAACATCGAATATTTACTCATTGTATCCAGAACTCGATGAAGATGGTCTCTTGCGACTAATAGGCAGGATACAATTTGCAGACTGTATAGAATCCACTAAACACCCATGGATACTACCGTCCAAGTGTCGCTATGCGGAGCTGGTGATTCTCAATGCCCATGAACAGGTCTTGCACTCGGGAGTAGACTCAACTCTAACTAAATTGCGGGAAAAATTTTGGATCATAAAAGGGAGACAAAGAATCAAATCCCTACTTGGTAGATGTATCATTTGCAAGAGATATAGTGCTCGTCATGGAGAACAAGGTGTGGCTATCCACTTCCTCCAGATTGCACTCTGGAATCGCCACCGTTTGCTATAACGGGATGTGACTATGCAGGTCCCTTTTTTCCAACGAAAACAAGAATAAACATTACTTGCTTTTGTTCACACGCGCTGTACATTTAGAGCTTGTACATTCCCTAAGCACAGAATCATTCCTGTTAGTATTTCGATGATTTATATCTCGTCGAGGATTATGTTCAACAATATATTCCGATAATGGAAAATCATTCAAACAGCGGATATTGAACTTCAAAAACTGTGGAAATGTATTTCAGATCCTTCTGTTAAAAACTTATTTTCTGCTTTCAACATTCAGTGGAAATTTATTGTTGAGCGTGGAGCATGGTGGGGAGGATGATAAAAACTATCAAAATTACGCTCTCTCTTGTCGAACTCGAAACAGTGTTTCTCGAGATTGAAGCCATGATAAATTCCAGACCCATCACTTATTTGTATAGTGACCCCTCAGAACCATCTCCACTCACTCCAGCTCATTTTTTAATAGGTAAACTTGCTATCCCTCCCTCCTACCAGAATTTCTAAGGTTGATCTATTGGGATCGAGAGAATCAATTGTGAAGAAATTTAAACATCAACAGAAACTGTTGAATCATTTTTGGAAAGCTACTTGTTAAATTTCACGAGCTAGCACGAGCCGAAAGGTATCGAATGTAAAAGAATTTAAACCCAAGGACATAGTGTTAATTCACGAGGAACTTCATCCTAGAAACATGCGGTCATTGAACGGAGTAACTGAAGTTTTTCATGGAAGGGATGGCAAGGTCCGTTCTTGTTCAATAAAAATTCGAACTGGAATTATTAGAAGGCCTATTCAGCTTTTATATAATATGGAAATTAATAACTGGAAAAAAAAAATTTGTGTGCATAACTTTTTAATATGTGTAATTCTTTATTATGTTGTATTTTTTATTAATGTTTATTTTATATTTAGTAGATTTCATTCCAGAGAAGCTGAAATGTCAAGTCTGGTAAATTGTTTACTATTTTGTAAATTTAAATTACTTAAATTTGGTGGGGAGTGTTGCGAAATGCTACGAAATGGCGCTCTCCTATTAATTCAATTACATAATTTCTTTGTGTGTTATTATGATTTTGATTTGATTAGATGAATGTTGAAGGGGAAATGTCAGCCCTTATAATACTGACTATCTTCATATCATAATCTAATAAACTTTGTTTTGTTTTTAAAATAACTTGTTTTGTTAATTAATTTGAACCACCGATCTGCACTTAATTATCCTTTTTCAGAAGCTTATGGCAAAAAAGGATTTATATATCATGACGGCCAAAATTATTTGAAATCTAATTTAAAGCATTATTTGTGGTACAACTGAAACACATTTAAAGAAGTTTTACATTAGCTTAACAAAGAAAAGAAAAATGATTTGCTAATTAGTTTCTTTCTTTTTTTGTGAAACCATATTCTCACCCTTGGCGACTATTTTTAATGAGGCATCAAGTTTCGTTCCATTTCAAAACGGGGTCTTCATTTCTTTATAAAAGGGTAATTACAATAACACCTGTTTTGTTAGCAGATGTTTTACTTACTCACCCAAAGTTGTTTTTAAAAAAAATCGTTTTCATTCTCAAACTAATTTTTTTTTTAATTTTTTCTTCCTATGAAACAGTTTTAAAACGATTTTACAACTCTAAAGACGCAACGCAAAATTAGCGATTAATGATATTCCTCCATTTTAAAGTATAAAAATAAAATTATAGTTATTTAACGATTACACCACATACACTCTTAGTACTTCGAACTCAAAAGGGAAGGTAAAAATTTTTCGAATTATCAAAAATTCGAATTTAGAATGTATACTCGAAAAACGCTGATTTCACTAAGTTATTTAAAAAGAAATAAGCGTACTTTAAAATTGCTTATTTTCAATGATTACCCACGAGTTGTGTCGGATTAAATAGATTGCTAATCTGAGAAATAAGCTACATTAAATCGTAATCGAATCAACCATTTTAAGCGATTGGGGCCATCTCTTTACAAGCAATATTATACACACGCTGTAGAAATGTTTATTCTTTTAGGGTTGATTTATACACACTTAAGTATTAATTCTTAGTTTAAATGAATAGTACTTTCAATAGGATTATAAAAGTAGCAAAAGCATTACAAGCATTTATCTCAAAATTACAAAAAAAAACTCAAAACTACATCTATGATTGATAGTACAGCAAAAAGTATCAATCTGATATTTTTGTTGTATTAAATTCGAATGATCGAATTCTCACGTATTATAAACCGATTTTAATAGTTTAAAGGAGTAAACTTAAATATGCGTGTACTTAATAATTAAATATTAATTAGTGTTAACTATTAAGTTACGAAATCAGACGAAAAACAAAAACGCACTTTCTTCGAATAAATGAAACTTTTTTTGTTGCTGATTGATATGGATTTTTGCACAAAGCAGCCGGAATTTGGGGTCCCAATAATTTACTCTAATGTTTGGGACCCTTAATGTTAACTTTTCAAGCAAACCAAAACATTTTTGCACACTTATAAAATTTGTTTTTCCAAAGAAAAAAATTCGTTATTATTATTTCTTTAAGTAACTATCGAACACTTTTAATTGTAAGGTGTGTAAAATTTTACACCATTTTAAAACATGTAACTTTGAATGACGAAATAGGTTGAACAGTTTCTGAGTTATCCAATTTAAAAAGTCGTATAGTTAAAATTTAATTTCTTGTGAACTACTGTCCAGATTTCATTCCAATTTTGTACTTCGTCATTTTAAATAATTTTGTAATTTAAATTTTGCCATAAATAATAGAAAATAACGAATAATTATTAAAAAGTATTTTTTTCGCTAATTATCTTCAATTTAACGCTCTTCATAGGTAAGTGTAAGAATTGTTTTTAAATTACTTTGCAATGTGTGTTAGCAATTAAAATAAGGCATTTTATATATTGCCAATTTTTAATCGTTAAAATGAAAACAACTTGTCTTTCCAAATCACTTTGTAGTTTGTTATCGATGTTAAACAAAGTCTGATGTTTAAAAAAATTCTTTTATCTTTATGTGGAAAAAAGGGGTTTACATTTATGAGTTCGTATTAAAAGTTTTTAAAAAGTATAATCATAATATTTTTGAATTTAGTATGTTTAATTTTTATATGTATATCACACGTCTGTTAAGGCAAAAAAAAAATTATTCTAAGTTTAATCGAGCTCTGCCTCTTTTATTTTTTTTTTTTCGCGATGCCTCACCCCTTAACGAAAGATGAGAACGCTGCGTTATTTTGTTTAGATAATGCTAATACCAAGAACGAAAATTTAAACAAGTTCTTTTTAAAAATACTCTAACTTTGTTTGTTGAAAAGTATTAACTTAATATTTTGGAATATTAATTTGTAGTTCCATACAGTGGATAGAATAAAAAAAAAAATTCTGATTTTTATGAAGCTTTAATAAAAAAATAACCAAAATGCGCTTTTTTTGTTTCTATAGGGCCTTCTTGATTTGCATAAGACTTGGTCAAACTGAATTTCTGATAAGTATAAGATACGATTATAATAAATAAAACAAACATTAGTATTTGCAATAATAATTAAATTAAATGGCAGGGGTCTGTCCAGGCATTTTGTGAAAGGTCCGTTTTTGTAAAATTTTTAAAAAATGACTCGTAATTTGTGAATATAAAATAAACGTAAAGTCGCATTCTTTCAACCAAGGTCCGCTTTTGTGAATTTNCTGCTGCGTTATTTTGTTTAGATAATGCAAATACCAAGAACGAAAATTTAAACAAGTTCTTTTTAAAAATACTCTAACTTTGTTTGTTGAAAAGTATTAACTTAATATTTTGGAATATTAATTTGTAGTTCCATACAGTGGATAGAATAAAAAAAAAATTCTGATTTTTATGAAGGTTTAATAAAAAAAAAAAAACCAAAATGCGCTCTTTTTGTTTCTATAGGGCCTTCTTGATTTGCATAAGACTTGGTCAAACTGATTTTCTGATAAGTATAAGATACGATTATAATAAATAATTATAGGTAAAACAAACATTATTATTTGCAATAATAATTAAATCAAATGGCAGGGGTCTGTCCAGACATTTTGTGAAAGGTCCGTTTTTGTAAAATTTTTAAAAAATGACTCGTAATTTGTGAATATATAATAAACGTAAAGTCGCATTCTTTCAACCAAGGTCCACTTTTGTGAATTTGTGCAAATAGGATCCGTTATTGCAAAAAAAGTTTTTAAGGAGTTTTTAAATTGTAAAGATATACAAGATTATGCTCAACACTGTAAAATTATAATTAAAAAAAATTTAATTTTAAAAATAAACAGCAATTTCAGCTTCTAAATTAGGGATGCAACATACAAATATTTGGTATTTAGCCTATACTGCTGAATGCAGAATATTCATTCCGGACAAGTAATGGAAGAAGCGTCTGCTGAAGACAAAACTTAATTCGTTTGCATCCATCTTTCTTGTTTTCTGCCCTGGGAAGGGTTTATTCAATTAACAAAACAATAATGAAGATAAACAAATTTGTGAATGGTCCGATAAAAAGAAAAAATATTTTGTGAAGGGTCCGTTTTTATGAAAAGATATTTTGTGAAGGGTTCGTTAACGGACCCAAAATTCTTCTAAACAGACCCTTGAGTGGTCAAAGGTTAGGAATCCCTTGCCCTTAGACTCCGTAGGAGATTTTCATGGTTTTCCTTTCCATATAAAATTCCATCAAACATTTATTTTATCCCAATGGTTGATCAAGGAGTTTTTTTGTATTCTGGTATTCGAAATTACAAAACTAGGAATTTTAAACACTGGACATAAAATAAAATTAAAATCATATTCGTGAATGATTAAAATTTTTATCGTAAATTATAATTTAGTAAACGTTTAGTAGCGAAACAGGTTGCAAGCACTGCTCCTCAATGCAATTCGAGCAAAGTACAATTAATATATGAAATCTCTTAATAGGTTTTTTAATAACTCTCTCGTTGAGCAGCCGACCCAACTTTGGGTCCACGACTACTAATGTTCAACTCCGTAACCTCGTCATTTTGTACCAATCCAGAAAACTCCTGGATCAGCAGCCCAGAGGTGTGATTTTTAATGGAAACATGGAGGACTTTGTGACTCGACAGATTTAACGTGCATCAGACACCACTTACTACACGGGGAGTCTTCGGCAGACAGTGATCGAACCCACGCCCTCTTGGACATGGGTCCAGGCTATCCAGGCCCTTTCTTAATAGGTTGCATACAAATCATTCTTTAAATCCTTTGAACTTCGAACCCAAGAGGTAAAAAAGTAGCACACCACAAGATAATGAAACTACTGTAGTCGCTACTTTTTGCGTAGTTTGTAGTGTAGAGTGCTACTTTTTTTTAAAAGAAAGGTAGTGTAGTAACAGGGTGCGTAGCGTCTTTGAAAAGTGCTTCTTTTCGTTTTTTAAAAGCCCTTAAAGGTGCTTTTTTCATTGGGTATTTTTAAAAAGTGTTTATTTTTTCATTTTTTAAAATGAGATTTTTTCATTACTATTTTGATTTTCACTTTGAATTATGCAACAAGACACAGTTCACATTGTTCTATTCAACGTTTTTATAATTAATTCAACCCCTATCTATTTCGACGTATTGTTAGTCCGTAGCTTACGAAAACGTCATTCGTTTTACATAATTCAAAATATCATGATTTTTGACAATTGTCCAAAACAATGCCAAAAGTTTTTTTTTTTTTTTTTTTTTTTTTTTTTTTTTTTTTTTTTTNAAGATAAAACCGTCAATTGTCAAAAACCCTGCCAAATTATGATATTTTTTTAAAGTGCTTAAAAATATTTTTCGAGTGCTTAAAAGGTGCTTATTTTTTGTTGAATAATTTGACTACGCACCCTGTAGTAAGTAGTGCGATTAAAAAAAATAACAATAGTTTGTAGTGATTGCTGCTTTTAATGTCAGTTTAGAAAATAAAATACGGTTCTATCGCAACAAATGTTTCGAATTTGATGGGTACAAATCTTCGCAGGTCCATCAATGGATGCAATGAAAATGACAGCTGCAATGAGCTGTAACAGAAAAATTACGTATTTAAAATCAAGTGTAACTAATATTTCAAACTAACCATTACGAAAAATAGCCATAATCACTTTGGTCACACTTTCAAACGCGAATGTGAAATATTGATGTTATTTTTAAAAAAATGGAGCATTTTCGATGTACTTAATGCAGTGATTCTCAACCTTTTTTTTTTTTTGTTGCTGCGCACTTTTAAACATTTCGAAATTTGACGGCACACAATGAAAAAAATTAGTTTAAAAGTTGTTTACTTACCTATAATACACTGTGTTAAATAGTTTGTGATAATAATGCACTTCCGACTGCGTGGAAAGAGACTTTTCAGTCTTAAAAGTCTCAAACTGGAAGACAACTGCCAGGCAGAGGCAGGCCTGGAGGAAGTTGATTGAGAAGGCCAGGGCCCACCCGTGGCTGTCGTGCCATTGAGGAAGGAAGGAATAATTTTGAATGTGAAATAAAATAATATGTACTACAAAAGCACATTTATTAAGGGATTAATTATTTCTTTCGACTAATTTTTTATTAGTTAGTAACAGTTTTTTTTGCTAGTTATTAATTGTAGGCTTGTTTTCCATAGTTTTTTCAGATTAATTATTATTTTTTGTGATTTCTTGTTAGTTAGTTATTTGCTAATTATTAATTGTTAGATTTTTTTTGCTAGTTATCCTTTGTTAATTTGTTTTAACAACTATTAATTGCATGGTTTACTTTAATGATTAGCTTTTATTTTCGCTTGGAAGTTAGTATTTAGCTTGTTTTAGCCTTTGTTAATTAATAATTTTAATAGTCATTAAATTTCCTACTAATTTCAACATTTTTCAAAATTGTGTGTCTAAGACAATTTAAACACTTCCTTCTTATTTTAACTTTTTTTAAGATTGGCAGAGACGAGACAATCGCCCACAAAGAGATGATCACACAGGTTAAGGCGTGGAAAAATTATAAAAAGTGTATATATAATATTATATATCTATACACTTTTCTTTAGTTTAAACTTTACTTGTAATAAAAAAAGCATTATAATTTTTATTGTAGGATTTCTAATATTTGGCGGCACACAAAAGTGCCGCGGCACAGTGGTTGAGAATCACTGACTTAATGTCTTAGAGGAATCATTAAACAATAAGAAATTGCAATTATTTGATAATTTCGCATTTCTTAAATCAAATATTCGAAAAAGGCATAAAAAATTGAAGGTTAAATGAACAGATTCGAATTTTTGTTTTTTGGAATAACAAACTGGCTCATATACGCATTAATAAATATTTCTTAGTTATTCTCGTATATTTCATGTATTCAAAACCATTTGGAACAAAATTAAGTTCTCCATCAAAGTTCGTGCCCTTAATGTAGCGAAATAGTTACTAAATTCCAAACTAGTTTGTAGTCACTACATTTTTTAAAAAAAGTAGTTAACTACATTTGTAACAAAGAGTTGCAGTAAACTACAAAAATAATTTGGTTTTTCTAATCACTGGTCGAACTGTGCTTTTCGTTGTTTTCTTTTCCATTTAAACACTTTATTATCATTTTTTTTTCAGCAGAATGGTTATGCTCTCAACTGCATATCTGAGAAAAACACCTTTTTTTTAAAAAAAATATTCTTTTTAACTGATAAGAAGGAAAAGAAAAAAAATCTTAGTATAAAAGTTGATATGGAAACAGAATATCAAAGAAATGAAAAAACAGTGCAAAAGTAATTAATGGTCGATCCCTATTTACAAGGGCGCCGGCAGCGGGGTGCACTTGCACCCCCCTGGCTTTTTTTTAAACAATTAAAGAGATACAGAAAAACAATTTTGTTATAAAATATTTTTATTCAAAAACATAATTAAGTAATTATTGATAGATAACAATTAAAAAAATGTTCAATCAAACAAGTATTGTAATCGTCTTGCTTGCTGTCCAAATCTGTTTATAACTTTTTCAATGAATTCTGATCATCTTTGATTCTTTTCTTATGCACACTGAGCATGCAGAAATTTGGCAGATATCTAAGCTATATTTTTAAATTTCATTTAATAAAATATAAATAATATTATATTTTCTATTAGTTATTTAGTTTAACAAAGGTGTACTACACAGACTGACTTCTCACAACTGTAAAACTTCATCAACACAATAGATACCAATGTTAAGCGTGCACAAACACGTTAGTATACGAAACTACTGTTTGTAGTTATTTGTGTTTCAATGTCAGTAGCCATGCCAGCGCCATCAGTACAGTTTCTAGTGGCAAAATTTGCAAGCACGAGATATTCGTACTTTTTTTTAAATATCTTGTTAACAATGAAGAAATGTATGTTGAAAAAAATTAACAGATGAAAATATATGTAATAACAAAACAAAATGTAATAACAGAATATGTAAAACTAAATTGGGGGGGGGAGTGGCAGTTTGTTAGAGAGTTGCACCCCCTCTTATATTATTCTGCCAGCGCCCGTACCGATTTATAATTTACATTTAAAAATTCTGTGATTAATTATTGAATTGTTTTTAAAAATCATTGTATTCTATTGTTTTGTTAAGTCAGATGAACTAAATCAAAGAATTTTTGTACAAGATAAAAAAAAAATAAAATAAGCGTCCCCTCAACTCCTATGATTCAATTATTCCTTTTTTTTAAAAAAAAAGGCTCATAATCTTCAAATTCTGAAGCAAAGAAATTCTGTAAGTTAAGACTAAACAGTTTTAAGGAATTAATGGACCGTCCCTCATTTCGAAATGGAACTTTCAAAATTTTTTTAAAATTCTTAAATCATTATTAAATCGAATAAATATAAGAGACACGAAAATTAACGATATAGAGATTTTTTTTATTTTAAATAAGTATTTATTAAAAATAGTTAAAAGTAAATGACCCCTCAATTTTCATGTTTAAATTTTACTAATTTTAATTAAGAAATTGTTGCGTTGTCTACGTTAATTAAAAAAATAATAATGAAAACAGCTCATAAACTACAAAAGTTCTGAAACAAATAAAATCCATAAGTTTGATGGGTTTTGAAAAATTAGTAGACGGTCCCTGAATTCGACATAGAACTTCTTAAATCTATATTTTATCGGATAAATGTAGGAGACACGAAAATTTCGAAGATTTTTTTCATACCGCGAAAACTCGCTGATAAATTAGATTAGCTAAAAATCAAAGTAATGAAATTAATATTTGTTTAAATCAAATTAATATACGATAAAAGCATAGGGGAGAGTCTGGTACCCCCGCCCACTGTCAATTTCATATGTAAAGAATATTTTTTCAAGTCAATGGGCCATCGGACATTAATTGTTTTATTAAAAAAAGATTATTTTCAAAGTTTCAAGTATTTATGCAGCTGGTAACATGGTAAACAATAGTTTTGAAAATATGTTGAATACAGTAGTCATGAAATTAAGAAAAATTGGTTGAATGTTTCGATTAAACTTCATTTTAATACTAAAAAAATAATTTTTTCTATACATACAGCATTAAAGTATGTAGTCTTAAGTTTAATTTGCACAAAGAAAGAAGTTTATATGTGAAAAATTGTTCGAGTAATTACAAATTTACAAAAAAATTGGATTTCGGGTAGCCCCGCTCACATGAATGTCGGGTATCACCGCCCAATTTTATTTCGTCGATAAATGTACGGTTGCAAAGATTATTATTTTATTGCTTCAAATTTGAATGTTATATGCATTTTTAACAACAAATATTGTTGTTATTAAATGATAGAATTCACTAAAAGTATATACATATGTAATAACTAAAATAATTTTGTGATAAATGAGGTTTATCAATTGTCAATACCTTGGCCAAAGGTCAATACATTAGTCATTTTCCTTTACACCTGAAAATACAGTCAAAAAACATAATTTTTGTAACTGGCCTGGGCTACCCGACACATTTTGAAAAGAGATTTCTATTTTTTTAAGTTAAACTATTCTTTTCTTTGTTTATTCTTTTTGCATTATTTAATTAGATGATAAAAAACAATAGAAACTTACAAAAATATTGATTATTACTCAATATTATACAGAAATATAAGCAATACTCCTTAAGTGGGCGGGGCTACCAGACTCTCCCCTAACAATCAAATAAATATCGAGCTTGTTGGGAAAAATTTACGAGATTTTGCAAACTAAGTTTTAAAAATACGATTTCCTTTCCCTTGCATGTCATCCTTATTAGGGGAATTAATGGGAAAACTCCCACACCGCCCTTAATTTATTTATTTAAACACCTGCATAAGTGAAAAAGTGATCGCTCTTTTTGATTTCTTTTCAGATTTATTGATTTACTTATTATGCACCGTGGTCGGTCGGTATGTTATGTGAAGAAAAAAAAACTGCATAAATATGAGTAGACGATTCACTAAGTTCTTTTATTTCAATTTAAAAAAAAGACAAGCAAAATCTATTAAAAAAGCACTATAAATACTATTCTACTTAATTTTGTTTAAAGATTCAAACTAATTACCATACAATCAAGTGTTTCCTTTTAAGATAAATAAAATAAAACAAACTTTGATTATTAAGTGTTGAAAGAATTGGACCAGGATGTGAATTAAAGTAAAGGTTTATGTTTCACTTCAAGCGTTGCTTTCAACGTAACAGTTTTACTTTATTTCTAAATATATATTGCATTTAAATCTTAATCAAATTTGATAACATACTGAAGTTACTGGTACATGTACCGCATACTTTCTAGAGTAGTGCCTATCGATTTACTAAACTGAACAAATTTATGAATCGNTATCTAATAGAGTTTTATTTTAATTAACAGAACATTACTTTTGCGGGGGTCGATGGAGATTTCGAAAAATTACATAGGGGTCGATAATCAAAAAAGTTTGGCGACCCCTGGTTTAGACTGTTTTAGTATTTGAATTAGTTGATCTAGGTCAGCGGTTCCCAATATTTTTCACCTACCGAACCCTATATAATTAACCTTATTTAGGCGGGGGGGGGGACGATTCTTTTTTTTAAAATGAACTTGATGAATCGATTCACAAAAGAGTTGATTAAAATATCGATTCGTTCGTTTTCACACTACTCTACAGTACCTGGCTAAATTATGAGACACACTCTAAGATTCTATGTANGAGAAAACCGATTCTTTTTTTAAAATGAACTTGATGAATCGATTCACAAAAGAGTTGATTAAAATATCGATTCGTTCGTTTTCACACTACTCTACAGTACCTGGCTAAATTATGAGACGCACTCTAAGATTCTATGTAAAATCTTAATTATCACGTGATATACTCTATAGACAGCATTATGGTTTTCACGCGGCTGAAACCGGTTACAACTTGTTTATGTATCAATTATGTTATGTTATGTAATGCAAAATAAATACAAATAGGAAGTATATAAAAAAAATCTCCTGAATAAAAACTCATTACACGTATGTTTAAATATGAAAATATTGCGTATTAACTCGTGAAAAACATGTAATTAATGAAATACTACAGCACGTCGAATAATTTGGTCTAATTATTATAATGTACTTATAAAATACCTGATAAAATAAATATTCTCTATGTCTCATGTATCTAATCGTCGAATTTAACCAATTGATAGACGAGCCTAGAAACAATAAGCTGTATGTATCACCTGATAATTAACATAGAATCTCATAATTTAGCCAGGTACTGTAGAGTCATGTGTGATACCTCATTACAGCACACGACGCAATAAGCTGTACCACATTTTCTGATAACTTCTAGGACACCATCCACTTTCTTTTCTAACCAATCCCATCTCCACGGAATTTTTATATTTTGATCACATTTATAATATCAGAACGAGAATTAATTTCCGTGCTATCTGACACCATTGTGATACAGCCGAATCCCAATTTAACGAACCCCTATATACCGAATTTTGCGATTTATCGAATTTTATGAAGTAGATTTATAGGAGATAATGACTCAGAAGTCGATGATTATTGAATCTCTAGTAAAAACTGTTACTTTTTCTGGCACGGTTTGAAAAAAGTGAAAACTTACCGAATGTAAATGTAGGAGTATATTCTTGACGTCGAAAAAGAACTTATTAAAGAAACAAATAAGCAAACCTTACTCACGAAATGCTTTAAAATTTCAAAATAATCAGCGTGTCATATAATTTCAAATAATCATTCGCTGTTCCTATATAAAAAGTGTTAAGATTTCTTTTTATTTCGTGTATTTGCTTATTAGAGATGTTCGAATATTTCATAAGGTTGGACAATTTTTTTATTTTATTTTGCCCCGATATTACGAATTGTCCCAGCTTTAGCGAATAATATCTTTAGTCTCTATGAATTCGTTAAATCGGGGTTCGACTGTATATTAAAAATTCAAACATTATTGTGGTTACTTCTTAAGAGTTGAGTCAAAAATCTGAATTCGGCGTGCGAAGCTCATAAAACGTGTTTCGTGGTACCCTA